>NC_081561.1:6057971-6365238 GCF_022355385.1 Mustela nigripes
CCCCCCCCCCCCCCCCCCCCCCCCGTGGAGGGTGCTGCAATGGAACTTGCAGGTGTTCCTGTCTGCTGGCTGAACCCTCTGCACTCAGTCCTGCCTGGCTTTCTGCTTCCTGTTCCCATTTCGTGCAGAAATCCCACCAGTTCTAAGCCTCTTGGCCTTGACTTCTATCTTCCCTGAACTCTTTTCCTTGGACTTCTTGGCATGATTTGATCTCCCTCGTATTGGTCCCCTCTGGCTCTTCCTGTCCTTGGCCCCAGCTCACCTGACTCTGCCCCCCTGGGTCTGCCACGGGCACCTGCCCAGACCCTGTGTCCTGCGAAGGGGACATGGAGAAAAGCAGACTGTGGGAGGACAGGCATTCAGCACTGCCTGCGGCAAGTGGCTTCCCTGGCGTCAGCCCCCACTGTCTCTGAAGTCTGGTGAAGGCCTGGAAAGGAAATGCCCTGGTGACCCAGAGTGGGCTGGGCGCAGAGGCATCACAGAGGGCAAAAACCTTCTTACCGGAGCTCGGGAGGCTGTCCAGGATGGGGCTGGTGGCAAATGACCAGCAGTGCTTATATTCTTGTAGAAGGCAGGACAACAAGCCCAGGACCCAGGGGCAATGTCTCCAGGATACCCCCCAGGTCAGTGCTCACTCTCTAGTAACACCTGGGCCTCTGAGCCTCCGGCCATCCTCTGCCAGTGTTTCTGTCTGAGCTGGAGTAGCAGCAGACCCCATTCCACCCCCGTCGCTGTGCCCCATCTTAGAGCAAGGCTAGAGAACCCTAAACAAGATAATGGAGCCTTAAAACATTTAGGAAATGCAAGAGGGAAGCAGTTTCAGCTGAGTCCTGGGAGAAGATGAACCCGAGACTAGTTGTCTACACTTCAGGTATGTGAATCCACCCTGCAGCCCCCTCCAGCTCAGGATGCCCCCCGCCCCCCCCCCCCCCCCCCCCCCCCCCCCGTCGTCACCTCCATCACCCAGCACCATGGACAGCTCAGTGTTCCCAGAGCCAGGGTGTTGCCTTCCCCCACGTTCAAGGGCACTCCCTGGAACCAGCCCTTGCCACAGAGTCCCCACGTGCTTCCAGAAGCAACTCCTTGGCCATGGCAGTTAGGAGGGACAGGCTTTTCTTTTAAAACAAAATAAAGTACCGTGGATGTGATTTCATCTGAGAGCAAAGCAGCACCAGCTGCCACCAGCCCCGCGCTCAGAGGACATCCAAGGGCCACACGGGCTCCTTCACCTCCCTCTGACCCCCATGCTGTCTCCAGGAACCACGAGGGAGCTCAGGCTCAGCCTGCACACTGCAGAACCACAGTCGAAAGCCCTGTGTCCTCCCAGGACGCCACCAAAGGGCTATAAGGAGGCCTCAGGGCCCCGAGCTGGACAGGTGCCTGGGGCAAGGGGTGCCTGGCCCGACTTTAGAAAAGGAAGACAAGGTGCAGGGAATAGATGTCAGAGTCTGAAATCAGAGCCACCGTGAAGGCGCCCGTCCGGGCTTGGGAACATGGGGAACTTCCCACCAGGCACACGGAGCCCACGGAAGGAAGAGGGAGAAGCCTCTGCTTCTTTGACAGGACAACAGGAGTTCAGCGAGGGGTGGAGGAGGCCGAGCGCTATCCGCCGCGATGAAACGCGGCAGCCGGTGGTAATGAAATATTTATGAATGGGGAGACGATGCTGCATTCTGCAGTGCAGCACAGGGGAGAGCGAAGTTTCAAGAATACTGTAATAGCAAAACCCTCCATTAATTATCGGAAGCAAGCTGTAACGCCAGTTCCTATGGCAACGGGGTCCCCAATGGATTTTGTCCTTTTTTTTTTTTTTTTTTTTCCTAAGCTGCTCCCATTTACTGTGGTACATTGCATTTGTTTTCCACCAGAGGTTTCTGCTTGTCCTTTGCAAATGAATTCATCCTGTCCTCGCAGTGGCTGGAGTGGAGGCTGGCAGGCCAGGGCCCAGAGAAAGTGAACGATTATGCAACTTTGTGCTAAGGATGTAGTTGGTATTGTGGGTACCCTCACTCTGAGGGGGAAGGTAAGGAAGGCAGGGCCAACACTGAAGGTAAGGAGTAAGGAGTGTGGGTTATTAGAGGGAAATCTATGCAGGTTGCCCCCACCCCATCCCCCCCCCCCCGCACACCCCCTCCGGCCAGCCCTGCCCCCGCCACCCCAGCCACTGTATTTGTGATCAGGCTTGCACCAGGGATGTGTCCTAGCAGCCCAGCTGGAGTCTCCATCATCAGCGAGAGTGGAATCTGATACCTGCTCATAAAGCTCTGATGGGAGAGGCTCCGAGGTAGGCAAATAACGAGAGAGTGCTATGGTTCCCAGGGAAGTCAGAGAGGCCAGCCCCTCTGGGAAAAGCAGAGTAGTCCCTCTCTGCCTGTGGCCAATTCTCCCCATTTTCCACTGTTACCCACCACTTCCCTCTCCTGTGGAAATGCAGGGGCGAGGGGTGGATGAGGCCGAGCAGTGGTGGCAGTTTGAAAGCATTTCTTGCAGCGGAGACATGCTGGGGTGGACCGGACCGGGACTGCTATTCCCTGGAAGGCTCTGGGGCCCAGTCAGAGCCATGGACAGCGGCTTCATGCACCCCCCTCCAGCCAACGAGCTGTTCTGCTAACTCAATGGGGAAAGGCCATGCCACTCATTCAGGGGAGTCAGGCTGCCACCTAGGAGGGAGAGAGCAGGCATTTCCCACTCAAGGCTGCAGCCTGGGGCTTAGGAGGGGGTCCCATCTCTTTGGTGACCTCATGAGAGTGCTGAGGGTCCTACATGGCCCGGGGCAGGGTGCAGTGTTGGGGAGGGGGGTCTGCCTTAACTTGGAGAGAGTGCACATCTTCACATCATGAGGCGATTCCAGGCAAAAAAAAAAAAAAAAATTCTACTCCAGAATTATTTTTCTGGTTTTCCTCTGCTTTCTAAGTTGCCAAAGGGATGTACAAGCTTTTGCAAGTAGAACTGGGAAGGTGCCAAAAGAGGGATTAAGCCGAAATTAGGAACGTGTGTGATTCCATTTGTGGAGTTCTACCTGGAGTGAAACCAGCCCGGCTTCCCTGGGGAGGTGCACTTCCCCCGTAGGAGGGGGTGAGCTCCGGTGAGCTCCAGAGCCAGGCGGTCCTTGGCCTTCCTCCTGTGCCATCAGTCAGTGCTCATCTTCAGGACTGATGTCCACGTACCCAGCCCACGTCCATACCTCCACAGTGCAGGTAGGGGCAGAGCGTGTGTTGAACACCTACTGTATGCCATGCACTCGCTGTGCGCTGCGGGTGTTGCCCTATCAACTCTGCAGGAGACGGCTGTCTACCTCCTTGTAGCCATAGGCAAACAGAGGCGTCGAGGAGGATAGTCGCTTCCTAGGCTCTGAACCCACTCCCTCTAACCACAAAGCCTGTGCTTCCAAATGCCTCACTGGACAGCCTCTTGCTGAGAAGGGCAGGGGCGGCAGCTCAAGTCCAGGCCCCGGCCGGGGCCCGAGCAGCCTCTCCATCGAGATCCCAAAGCAGAGGCCTCCCGCCTGGAGGAAACATCAGAAATTCTAGTTAGGGGTTTGTATGGCCCTTTGAAATGTCAGCATTTGTGTCTGCTTTGTGATGCTTTGGTTAGCTCCGTAGCACACAAAGAGAACGTATAAATCAGTAAACATTCACATACTGGGTGTATGCCCCAAATTACGTTACCAGCATCAGAAGTGAGCAAAAAAGATGGGCTCTGATGTTGGAGAGGACGACAGGGGCCAGAAGGGGCAGCTGGCCGTGAGCTTCAGCCGTGAGCTTCACCTGTCGTTACGTCTGTCCCTCGGGACACTTCCAGACCCCACGAGACACCAACCTCCTCAGGAGCGCAGCGTGCGGCTGTACGGGGAAGAGCCCAGGGAGCAGAAAGCCCTTGTATCACCAGATGTGGGATGCCAGGTGTGCGGCGTTTGCTGTAGCTGCTGGCCTCCCAGCCCACTGAGGGCTCACCGGGCTCGGGTCGGGGGTTGGAGCTGTGTGAGTGGGGAGCACAGCATTCCAATGGGGGGACACCCACAAACGTGGCAGCCTTTGCTGACCCATGCCCTCAGCCTCTTCCCGAGCCTCTTCCCGACTGATCGGTGGGATTTCGGGGTTGGGGTGGGCATGGGTATGTGGGATGCGTACAGGTGGTCCTCACGTTCCTTGAAAGACAGAAAGGGACCTCTCCTTCCTTGTTAATTGGCTTCAGAGTCTAATGTAATGCTCTGGACCTCAGTTTCCTTTTCTGTAAAATAAGATAATAAATAATCAGACCTTCTTTCCTGGGTAGTTATGAGAAGTCAAGGGAATTCCAACATCTCCCCAAACTCCCTGCAGATCCTGTGGCAACAGGAGCCTGAGATAATGACAGCCCTCGGCATACAGTAGGAGCACGTAAATGTGGGTTTTCTTCCACTCCTGGCCCCTCGCGGGCTGCGTGTGACTTCACTTTGCAATGCCTTGCTTTCTTCATTTTGAAAACAAAAAAGCACGGGTATCCTGTTTCATGGCACACGTGAAGAAGGCTTTGAGGTGTGGATGTGGGAGGGGCCTCAGACTTGACAACAAGAGGTGCATTTGTTCTGTTAAAGGGATAATCACCACCTGCGCAACCCGGAAAAAAGGCAGGAGAGAATGGTGGGTATCCCATGCTTCGGCTTCTTGTTCTTGCTGTCTGCATACCCTTGTGTGGGGATTCTGGAAATCACCAGAATCTGGAGCCTTCTGGAGCCTCAGTTATCTCCTCTGTACAGTGGGGATAATAATAATACTTAACTCATAATAAGTGGGACAGTTAGTATGATATACTCAGCACAGAGCTTGTCTGCAGTCGGTGTGGGGCAAATGTGGGTCGTTAGTGACAATAAACTCTCATCATTGCCATGCTGACCTTTCTAGGCTTCTATTAAGATTCTCGTTTATTTGTTACACTAGCCCTGTGAAGTTGACACTATGGCCCCCACTGCTCAGATGAGGAAACTGAGGCTTGGAGAGGCTGAGACTTCCCGAGGGTCGCACGGAGCATGGCAGTGGAGGCCCATCTCTGCTTCCCCAGCCTTTGCTCTTGCACTCCTACACCAACTACATGGCCCCACGCTTCTTGGCCCTGGGCTAGCCCTGTTGCTGCAGTGTTATCCTCCTCCAGACAACACAGTGCCAGCAGTAGGAGGCTGCGGACAGCATACAACTGGGTTCTCCAAATGGTGTGGCTCTCTGGCTGTCTTGGGGTGCCTGGGCTCCCTTAGATCACAGAACTCAACGATTCTTTCTTGCCACCCTGCTAGTGAGGCTGGCGGGAGCGGGCCAGGCAGCAGAAGAGAGGGAACCATCACTTATTGCAGACACATTATTTCACCACAAAAGTCAGTCCTTTGACAACACCCCACCTGCCAGGAGTCCACCCCAGGCACTCACGGGAGGAAAACAACAGCCTTCTCAGGGTTTTCTTCAATGTTCTTTGATTTTCTGCTCTGAAGGAAAGACAGGACCTGGGCTGATGTGACCCCAGACAGACTAGAGCAGCTTTCAGCAGCTTTGCAGTGCCCACCCCACCTTGCAGGGCTGCTCGTAAAGCTGACACAGGACCCAGGCTGGCTGACTCTAGCCACCCTGTAGGCCCTGTGGCCCAGACTTCCCTTGTGGCCTTCTGCAGGCGTGGCCATCTGGAGCACGGCAGCGAGACTCTTTCTCTTCCTGGTTTCACACCCCAGCCCTGGGATAGACTGCATGGGCACGAGGGAATCGCAGTATTCACATCTCCGAGTTCACATGTGTATCAAGGCTGATGCAGAAGCTTGGTGGCCCCCAAGCCCAAGAAGGGCAACTCAGCGCCGTCAAAGAACAGGGAGCATTAAAGCCCATTGCTGGGGTGCATGGGTGGCTCAGTGGGTTAAAGCCTCTGCCTTCAGCTCAGGTCATAGTCCCGGGGTCCTGGGATCGAGCCCCACATCAGGCTCTCTGCTCAGCGGGGAGCCTGCTTCCCCCCCACTCTCTCTCTCTGCCTGCCTCTGTGCCTACTTGGGATCTCTGTCTGTCAAATAAATAAATAAAATCTTTAAAGCCCATTGCCTAGAGAAGGGAAGGGAAGGGAAGAGAAGAGAGGAAAGGACTTAGTCTATGTGGCCTTGTTCGAGACTCATAAAGAATGCATGCAGGCTCCCCATCTCTCTCCTAGCCCCCCAGATTTATTGGGGTATAACTGACAAAAGTTGTAAAATTGTACACATTCAAGGTACAATTTGATAGTTTCATATACGTATACATTGTGAAATGATCACTGCCCTCAAAATAATTAACATATCTGTTACCTCAGATGATTACGAATTCCACCAATTCTTTTCTTTCTGTCCCTGCCCCAGAGATCTCCTCACTGCCAGGGCTCGAAGCTCCCTCACCGGAGATGAAATTCCTTGAGCCCTGTAGGCTGGGTGGACAGTATGGCCATGAGAGCATGCCTTCAGGCCCCAGAACCAAGAGAACCTGGGTTCAGATCCTCAGAGCTGGGCTGTGTGACCTTAGGGGACAGGACTGAACTTGTGTGGGGCTCAGCTCTTTTTCTGTCCCCTAGTGCTGCTGGTGGACCCACTCACATGGTTGATGGAAAGAGCAGAGGGAATTGAGCCTGTGGATGTCTGCCACATATTAATCAGTCACTTCTAATTTTTAATAATAATAATTGGAATCACTGCATAGGAACGGAAAGCCCTGGGTGGCATGCTTGGTGATTCTCCGGTGGACGGAGCTTGCGTTAGAGGGCATCGGAGCGTGGGGCCCTGCAGTAATGCAACCAGGAGAGCCCATAGCTGGAAGACAAGGAAGGGATTGGGGGTCAGGGGACATGGGGACATGCGGGAGGAATGGGGGGAGGGCCAAATCTCCCCTTTTCTAGCCTCTAGCTCTGCCTTAGGCATGTTTCAGGGCCTTCCGCTGGGAATGAAGGGAGGCAGCCAGGACTTCTTGTCCGATCTGGAGTGAAAGACGCACAATCAATTTCAAGGCACCCACTCAGGCTCTGACCCCTCTGGATCACAGCTTGCCTGAGAAAGGCCTTGAAAGGCTCGCCTCTTCCGCACCTTCGTCTTATGGAAGGCCAGGGAAGACCCCGGAAACCCAGGAAACACAAGTCTTTCCAGCAGCCAAGTTTCATTACCAAGGAGAGACCTCTGAGGGCAACGTGACCCATGTGCCTGCCCGTCCCCAGCCCCCCAAAACGGAGCATCCATGGAGCTGCTGACACGATTGGCCACCTGCTTTGTGTTCCTAAGAGGACACCCTGTCTGGTGGGGGACACCCCTCCCGTGATTTCCTCAGGGTAAGTTGCCCATTGGGCATTTGCTGTCTAGAGGTTCCTTATTAGCCAGACGGAATCAATGATCTACTCAGGATGTAATTTTAGGATGGGGTGCAGAAAGGATCTGCAGGTGGTGAGTTGTTGGCCCCGGGGAAGGGGGGTCAGGGGGTGAGGAAGTGGGGGGAGGGGCACCGGGGAGAGGAGTGGGGAGAATCACCTGAGGCTTGGACTGTGCAGTGTTTCATGGGAAAATGAATATTTCCCAGGCAGTGGCTTTTAAGTGACTATTGAAATTAAGGCCTCATTGCAGCATCACATTTTTGTTAGAACATTTGCCTCTCAGAGGGAGGAAAAAAAGGGAGAGAGAGAGAGAAAAAAAACCTGAAAAAGACACAGCCTGTCCGCTAAAACATCTGAGGACAGTGGGCTGATGGCTGCAGGGCTCTCTGGTCACCCCGAGGGCCTGAGCATCAAGGACTCGGGGTGCCCACGGGCCAGGAGGGACGCCCCACCAGGCACAGCTTCCCAGCCATCCCCCAAGCGCCAATAGAGAGCAGAGGGACAGGGCAGCTCAGGACACACAGATGGGCCTGTGCTGTCTTTCTGCTCAGGCTGGCTGGATCCCCAGGCTTCCCAGCCACAACAGCGAGGCTCTGGCCCCATCCTATTCCCTCAGTTTCCCAAGCACGGTGTCGGCTCCCTGGGACGTAAGGGGACCCCTGCAGGGTCGTGATAACAGTGTTGACTTTTGAGCTCTGAGCTCTCCCTGGGTGTGAGGCACAGTTCTGTGAGGGGGGCAGCGGGTCTGGCGGCACTGACGCTGGAGTGGGTACTGAGGAGAGCGCTCTGGGCCTGTTTGAAGGTAGTGACTGGATTCCTAAGCTTATTGTGGGAATTCTTCTGAGAGGAGACACATGTTTTGCTCCACCTGAGGCCTGAAAATAAGAGTTTGCTTCCTAAAAACTGGAGTCAGACCCCTAAGAACCCCCAACATTATCAACCAACACCTTCTCAACCAGCCTTGAATCTTGTCCCTGGGAGAAAAACCCTCTCACAAGTTGCTAGTCACTTACCTTCCTCCCCTCTGAGGCCAGGACACGGGAATGAGCACCCTGGCCTGGGCTGAATGAGGACGAACATCGAACGCCTGTGAACGTGAACTCCGTTCCTGCCCAGAAGCCGCTCCTTCAGGAGTCCTGCTCTGCAGCGGCATCTACCTGATGGAATGCTTCGAACGCTCTGTCTTGCCCTTACAACCTGAGAGCTAGAATTTGGGGATGAAGTCAGCACAGCAGACATAGTTAGTGGATGAGAGGAGTTGACTCCGGGTCTGGCCCCATTGGGGCTACATGGGAAGGTTACACTTATTGGGGTAATGCTGGGCTGAGTGCTTCCTATGCAACACCTCACTGGGTCCTTCAGACAAGCCATGAGATTGACCTCAGCATCCCCCTAATACAGATAAGGACACTGAGGGGATACACTGTGAAGACATGGCAAAGCCGGGGCTCCGGTCTGTTCTGTCTGAATTCAGAGCACAAATGTAATAAGACAAGAACATTTTTAAGAATAGCACCATCCTCCCGGGAGACATGGTGGCTCTTGCCTGAAAAGACCCAGAGTTTCAGCTGTGGAAGCAGAGGCCCGGCGAGGCAAGGAGCCTGGCCCAGGCTTGGCACCCTGGCGTAGGGTGGGGAAGTTATCCGAAGATGGGCACACTGAGAACCACCGGCCACCACTGGCGTCCTGATGCATCCGCCCAACTCCCCAGCCAGTTACGTGGCAGGCAGGTCCTTTGGAAAGTGGGGCACAGGCCTGGCAAGTCTGGAGGGGGTGGAGAAGGAGAGGGGGAAAAGCTGGCTCAGGGCAGGGAAGGGGAAGAGGGGGGAGGGGAAGAGAAGAAAGAATTGCAAAAGCTACCAGCTTGGGACCAGCCATGGAGCCAGTGTCCGGCCATACTCTGACCATCTGTGACTGTATCAGGCGACAAGAGGCTGTGCACCAATCTGCTGCTGCTTCTACTGCCTGAGATGTGCTATGCGCTGACCCTCCTGGGCGGGGGGTTAGGTGGGGTGGATTTTCCATTTCAGTGGATGCACTGGGCAAAGCACGGATTACCTGTCTCTGGCCAGGGCATCAGTGTTGCCAGGAGAAATGGGCATCTGCTGCTCCTTCCCGGGAGAGCCTTGCATATCCGGATGCACGCGGACAGCCCCCTCCGACTGTGGTGCAGCCTTTCGGGACATTACTATCCACGTGTCCCCCCTCACTCTTCCCTGCTGCTGCCCAAACAATGCTGACCTGCTGCCTGCTTTTCTCTGAGCGACCTGGGCACTGGGGCATGGTCCCCTTTAGAGCCGTCATCCCTGGTAGGTCCCGTCACAAATCTCTCTAGCCTCCCCAGAGGAAAGCATCCTCCAGACGCTTCTGAAACTGCCACCTAAAACTGTGTAGGGCTTAGAGGAGTCCCTTGAGTAAAGAAAGAAAAACAGCCTGGAATGTTGTAGGGGTGGCAGGGGGAGAGTCCACCAATCAGGAGGCCCAGATTCTCTTCATACCTTTTCTACCTGCATGGCTGTGTGACCTTGGGCAAGTCACTTAACTTCTCTGGGCTTGTTTCCTCATTGGTAAAATGAACACCAGATGGCCTTTAAGGTCCCGGGCAAACTGTAACTCCTTCACTCTTGCTGGGATCATGCAGCAGTTTGTGTCCCAAGAGGGAGGGAGGCATAAAGTGCAGAAAATAGTCACGGGAGGTTGGGAACCCTGAGTACAGAGATCGTGGGTGTCCATACTCTTCACCACGGTGTGCTGCTTTAAACCCTGCCCTTGAGGCTGCCTTTGCTAATTTGCAGGGTGACATCAGAGCACTAGGGAGTGGTCACTTTGCTGTCCCTGGGTCTGGGCAAAATAAGCCTGGGGAAAATTCCACTGGGGCCAGAAGAAGAAGGCTGCAGGCTGAACTTAAGATCAGTGGCTCACTTCTTCACAAGCTGAGCTGTAATCGCCATGCTGGGTAGTACCGTGCCTTCCCCAGCAGCTTACAGAACAGCTTTTTGTCTGCGGGTGTAAGCCAGAGTGATCAATACGGGTGGAGAGTTCCCCACAGCCAGGCTGTGAGGTGAACCGTGCAGTCAAGTTGCCTGGGGGAAATTTGGGCAGCCGGCTATTGTCTATAAAAGGAGCAGCCCTGACAGTATCCGCAGGGCCCCTGCGCCCAAAGCAGACCCTCCCGGGTACTGGTCAGGCACAGCTTCCACGCTCCGCCTGCCGCAGAGAAGCTAGCAAAACTCTGGGGCTTCCTTCCTCTCCTGAAGGGAAAGAATAGGCAGGCTCAGGGTCGGGTGACACTGTCTTGGGCCCCTCTGGGATCTGCAAAAAGCCAGAGCCTCTAGGAGGTGAGTCTCCGGGCCCTGGGATGGAGGAGGGACATCAGAGCTTCCCAGTGACGGCCAGTCAAGGATGGCCAGTCAGCCCAGGTTGTTACTTGCAGAAACAAGATAGCCACTTTGGGAAACTAAAATTGCAAAGTGAGACTTTTCTAGAAAATCCCAGGCAGGATGGAGGGGTCATAGATTGGATCCTGGTGCCAGTCCATCTCTTCTGAAAGATGTGGCCTTTTGGGGGATGCTTCTCAGTTTTATCATCTGTAAAATGGGCATAGATTTGGGTGAATGGGGGTGAACTCAGGTGATGTCAGGTGCATAATTAATGCTTGCTTCATAGAGGACGTGCATTTTGTCTCAGAGCTTCTTTCAGTGAGGGAGTTAGGTAAGAAATCCGCTCCAGCTGGGCACTATGTCCTCTGAAGAATCCTCAGGGCAGCTGGGCATTGAGGAAGACATGGATGGGGTGGAAAGGTGAATGGAAGATGGCCTCTGTCCTCTGGGTTTCAGTTGGAGTGGAGGGACACAGAGTCATTAGAGAATTCCAAAAACACACCATCCACTGCCATGAAGGTAAAAGACACTCCTTCAATCCTAACTCAATTCCCTATCCTTGCAGAATTAGTGAACTAGTGAAGGGGTGGGAGGGGAAAATACTCAATCCAACTGAACAGAGCTGCTGTGCTTTATTCTGGATAGCAAATATAATTCTAGAACATTCCATTGTGGCCTGAAAGATTTGTGAATTTCATCATACTTTAAAAACCTTTCCTTTTTAAAAATTGAAATTTAATACACATATACTGGAAAGTGCACATATCACAGATTGAATACACTTATGTAACCAGGACCTGGGTCAGGAAATAAGACATTGTCAAAACTCTAGAGGTCCCTCCTTGTGCTCCCCTCCTGTCACTTACCCCCTTAGGATAACCGCTATTCTGATTTCTAAGAACAGAAGTTAATTTTTCCAGGTTTTACTTTATTTAAAAGTATTCAAATACATTCTTTTGTGTCTGTCTTCTTTTGCTTAACATTGTGTTCATCAATTCTGTCCACATTGTTGTGTGTAGTTGTGGATCCATTCTCATCACTAGATAATGTGTTGTGTGAATATATCATAACTTATTTCTATCCATTCTACCATTGATTGGCATTTGTAAAATTACCAGATATATTCTACAACAAATGGTGATGATGGGCACATTCTATTACCTGTGTGTTGGTGGGTATATATATATATATATATGTATATATATATATATATATATGTATATATATATGCATTTCTGTTGTGTATATATCTTAGAATAGAATCTTTGAGTCAGAGCTATGTGTATTCACTCAAATCTATGCCCATTTTACAGATTAGAAAACTGAGAAGCATCCCCCAAAAGGCCACATCTTTCAGAAGAGATGGGCTGGCACCAGGATCCAATCTATGACCACACCATCCTGCCTGGGATTTTCTAGAGAATCTTTGAGTCAGAGCTATGTGTATAGTCATTGTTAGAAATATCCTCAAACAATTCCCTCCTCACTAGCAGGATATAGGATTTCTAGTTGCTCCACATCCTTGCCAACACTTATTATTTTCTTTGTTTTTCATTTTAGCTATACTGGTGAGTGTCTATTGGTATTAGATCATGGTTTTAATTTGCATTTGCCTGATTAATGCAATGGAACAATTTTCTATGTCATCAGCTATTTAGATAAATTCTTAGAGGAAATGCCTTTATAAGCATTTTGTTCATTTTTTATTTGGTTAACTGTATTATTCTTATTGATGTGTAGGAATGCTGAGGACAAGTGCTTTGAAGACAGGAGAATCCATTCACGGCATGAATAATGTTTGAATCTACATTTAGAAATCCAAATATTAGGCTTCCTTAGAAGTAAGTCACACAAAGGGGTGCCTGACTGGCTCAGTCGATAGAACTTGTGACTCTTGATCTCCAGTTGTAAGTTCAATCCCTGTGTTGGGCATTGAGATTACTTAAAAATAAAATCTTAAAAAAAAAAACAAAACCAAAAACCTAAATCACACAAGCACTTACAAATTGTAAGAGCGAGGTAACTCCAGGCATGGAAAAATTCAGCTTCACACCTTCCCAGCTACAAAGCACCTCTTAAGAAATAAGAGGACTGTTGCCTTTTCCTCATCCATTTCACACTGGTTGGGCAAGGGGCGATGGGCAGGTTATTCCACGGGGGGAGTCAAGTAAGGAGAACAGTGAGTGAAGTGGCTGCTGGGCAATGAGGAAGGACACAAGTGGGGAGTTGTGGAGCATGTGTAGTCCTGTGACTGGGCCCGTTATGTAATTGGGCCCATCACCATGCTCAGCAAGACACTATGGACAGATGAAACTTCATCTGATGGGCTTGTCGAGGAAGGGAAAAATGAATGGTGGAGGGCTTGTGAGTTAGATGGGCAGGTATCTGGAGAACCGGTGTCAACTCACCAAAGAAAAATGTTTTTGCTTAATTTGGGGACAATGTGAAAAGCCAAAACATAGAACAAAAGTACTTCTGGCA
Source organism: Mustela nigripes (assembly GCF_022355385.1). Taxonomy (NCBI): domain Eukaryota; kingdom Metazoa; phylum Chordata; class Mammalia; order Carnivora; family Mustelidae; genus Mustela; species Mustela nigripes. Next base: position 6,071,168 of record NC_081561.1, read on the forward strand.
GCATCTACCCCCCCCAGCTTAGTGCAGATGTAGTACTGGGTGTGCTGTTAGCAAAGTCCTGGGGGTGATGCACAAGGACCCACACTTGTCCTAAGTCCATGTTTCAGAGAATGGCCCAGCTGCCAGCGTTGTGCCACCAGCCACCCTGTCACATAACTGCAGATTCTGCAGCCCTTTGATACTACTACAAAGGACTTCCTCTTTTAATTTTCATTTTACACAGTGCTATATAGATACACTTGTCCTTTGCTAAGTTAAGATGAGACCCAGGTAAAATTTCCTGACTTTCCTTCATTCAATAAACAAATACTGAGCACCTACTGTATGCCAAGTATCCTGCCAGAAGATAAAGAAATAGTGCAAGGTTTTGTCCTCGAGAACCTCACAATGTTGTGGAGGAAATAAAAAATTAAACAATTAATATTGTATAAGGTAGTGGTTGTGAGACAGGTTTGCAGACTGTTAGTGGGGCAGGGGGCCTGGCCAGTGGTTGAGGAAGGGGACAGGCCAGGGTGAGAAGTCTCGGGAAAGGCTTCCTGAAAAAGAGTTAATACTTTCAAGTCTATTTCTCCTTCACTTCGGCAAAGGGGATATGTTTGAGGAAAGTTAGGAATTCACAAAACCCCATCATGCATCAGAGCAGACGGAAAAGATTTCTAATTTCCTATCCTGTTTAAATACACCATGCTGTTATACTTGGGGTCCTCATGACTTATTTTAATGAACCTGTTTTTCCTCATTTTGAACATGAACTCAATGAAAGTTAATTAAAATGATGTAAAATGTGACCTTATGTGAATTAATTAACGTTAGAAAAAAATGAACTTTTTTTCTTTTCCTTCTTATTTCTTACCTAAGGAAACCCAAGAAAATGGTCACCATTTTTTAAAAAGATTTTGTTTATTTATTTGACAGAGAGAGACACAGTGAGAGAGGGAACACAAGCAGGGGAAGTGGGAGAGGGAGAGGCAGGCTCCCCGCTGAGCAGAGAGCCCCATGCAGGGCCAATCCCAGGACCCTGGGATCATAACCTGAGCCGAAGGCAGATGCTTAATGTCGGAGCCACCCTGGTGCCCCTAAAAGCAGTCACCATTTCTTTACAGAGCATTGCCAAGACTCGTGGGTTTCAATGTCTTTCTCCTGCTTGCAGCCTTAAGAATGGGCAGCTGGACAATTGGGTAGGAAACTTGAGGATTTTTTGTGCCGCAATTCAGCGAATTCTCCCTCTAATGGGCAGTGGGGCTAGGATTAGGGGAATCATGAGTAAGAGGAAGGGGGAAGGATTTACAGTCAGGACGGGGGTGTGTGGGTGGAAGCTAAGAACCTACCAAGAAAGCCACCTGAGCCACTGAACATTGTGGGAGTTAGATGCTCTTTTCTGTGTTCTCTGTGATAGAGCCTATGGCAACATATCAGCTGAATCTGCTGGGATGCATTCGGCTGCAAGTAATAGAAACCCTGGTTTATCATGATTTGAACAATTCAGCAGTTTATTGTCTCACATAATTAGAAGTTCAGAGGGGTGGAAGCTCCAGGTCTGGTTAATTCACCAGTTCACCAATGTCTTAAAGACCCAGGTTATTTCTGTCTTTCTACTCTGCCATCCCAAATGTTTTGGATTATCCTCATAGATGGTTCTTCTAATGGACCCATGATGATTGTTTTGGTTTCAGGAACAATACACACACTCAACCCAAAGGCAGAAAAGCAAACATTTTAATCTTTTGTTGTTGTCGTTAAGGAGAGACTTCCCAGAAATCTCAATAACAGATTTTCTGTGTATGTCCATTGGCCAAAATTGCATCCCATGCCCATGCCTAAACCAATCATCTGGCGGGGCAATCATGCTATCATATTTAGCTTTGGACATGAACTCTCACCCCTGATTAGGGGAATGGCCTAGACTTCCCCTGAAGGACTTGGTAACTTGCATGAGGATGAACTAAGTCAGATTCTAGTAAGAAGGAAATGCGTGGTTGGCAGAACAGAAGGCAAGCAAGATGTCCACAAGAAACAAGACGTTCTCTGCTTTCTCCACGTGGAGATGAGGGACACAGCCTTGGGGATTCATGGTTTGACCCTCCAGTCATCTCATTTCTTCTCTTCAGTAGCAAGTAGTCATTAGAATCACATGAGACAAATGAGCATATTGTTGTGAAGAAACAACTTCATTACAGTGAGGATATTGGGGATGTGCTATATGTGAATGGGTTGGAAAACCCTTAGCAAAATTATGAAGTACCCAAAGCTTGAGTTCCGATGTGGGGAGCCTCTCCTTTCTGTGTCCTTCCTCCTCATCCCATATACCACCCAAGAGGCCCAGAGTTTCCATATTCTCCTTTTTGCCCCATCAAAGCCAACATGTGGGAAAACATCAAACATAGTCACACTAACTGTACACCACAATGAACTTAGGACAAGGATTAAAAGATAGACTCGAATTCCAGCTCTGCCATTTGCGGCCTTTTAAGCATTTTGAACCTCGATTACCTCACCTACAAAATGAAAGTCATGATATTACCTGACAGGTTGTCGTTTCTGTCGTTATTACTGTTAACTGTAACAGAGCAAGCTAACTGCTCAGAGGTTGAAGATCTCCTTTAGCAGAAGTTTATTTCTCACTAACACAATGTCCATTGTGTGATTCTGGTCAGGTGGACTCTACCCTTCCGTTTTGTGTTGTCACTGTCTTCGACATGTGGACATCAAGGTTTCTGAAGGAAAGTCATGCCTACTTTCACTACCTTGACCCGGAAGCTACAACATTATTAAGAATCGATCCAAAGCGGCTGGATCCAATCTACCTAGATCCAAAGGTGCTGGAATAGAAAACTTTGCTGTAATTCTAGGAAGAGAAAAATAGGCATGGTGATAGGTATAGTTCATGGCATTGAACTAGGTGTAGTTCATGGCATTGAAGTACACTTAGCTACAATATTGTTTTTGCTGCTATTATCATTATGAATACAGCTCATTGAAAAGGCAGTCATTTTCCAGATGTAACTATGACCCCTAATATTCACTGATGCTCACTGCCATTATCCCAGGAAGCCATTTCTGAGAGATGAGGAAACTTAAGGTTGGTTTGAGGTGTTGAGGGACCAGATGTCTGTTACTGATGAGAATCATGATGTCTGGTGATTTCTGTCTTCTCCATAATATGCAACATAGTATTGGACACAATGGTGTTGACTCTGTAACCACGGAACTTACTCCTGGCAGATGTGGTGTCCATTCTGCTCTGTCTCCTCCGGTTCCCTTCCCATTCCCATGCCCTCCCAGTTTGTTTTTACTCCATACTCCGTCAGACACCTGCATCTGGAAGGTGTTTCGCTTGTGTGGACAGAGAACAGGAAGTGCCTGCAAATGTTCGTCCCTCTGAGATAGCCCCTACCTAATGACAGGTGGGTAGAGGGTCTCATGGCCTCCAGACTTCCCAACTGGAGATGAGCCAGTCACCCTGCAAGCGTGGGGCTTTATTGATTTTGCATATTGTTTGGCTTCCTTCTCCCTATATTGCTTCCTCACTTCCCTCCAGGGAACACCTGCCTGCAAAATGCTTTATTTTAGAATTTCAAAAATCCCAGATCCTATTGAACCAAATAGCAGAGAGCATGTTCTGATACATCATTATTTGCCTCCTGCCTCATTTTTTACATTCATAAGTCAGAATATCAGAGAAGCAGACTTTAGTATGATATAGAATCCCTGAATGATGTAGTGACTCATAGATATTCTGTAGCAGCTCATCGGCCCACCTTTAGGGCTTCAAAGAGTTTCGAGAGATGGGGCTCCACCCACTGCCAGCTGGGTCATCTGAGAACAGAATTTAAATCAGCAGAGAGGGTCTCTACCAATCGAATTAGACTTGCTTTTCTCAAAAGGATATTGTGAACTTGTAGACTCTGGATTACAGAATATGAATTTCCCAAGGTGCATGCTGTAAGTGAGGTAATTTCAGCTTCATGGTGACCATCTATAGAGCCATTCCTTTCTCATCTACCCCAATGAATGGTGTCCTTGGCTCTGATTAGGAATGCCCTTGCCTCTGAATTTCTGACTTCTGCAAAATTTGGAAATATGTTTAGTAATGACCTCAAAGCAGGTACATACAAGGCACAGTGAGATATACACAAGGCTTTCCCTCAAGCCACTTGAGGAGGTTCTGTGTCCTTAATCACTGTGCTGGGCGTTGTAAAGTGCCACCCATGTCCCTTCAATAAGGACTTGCTGCTCCAGCAATGGAATGCTGCCCAAATCTAATGACTGAGGGGTGCACGTACATAATGGTCTGATCCCTCCAGACCAATCTGGAACAACTCTGAAGAGCTATTCAAGTTCCTATGGCCCCCCTGAGGTTGACCAAGGCTGTCACTGTGTTTGGTTCAATTTCTTTCTCTGCTTAATCCTCCTCCCATGCCCTCCCTTTCATAGGTGTTGACTGCTTAATCAACATTCTGTGTGAAAAACTCCATCTCAGAGCCTGCTGTCAGGGGTACCTAATCTACAACAGTCACATTTCTCTCCCTCAACAGCCATGACTCTCTCTGAGGCACCAAAGATCACAAATGTAATGGGCACTTTCAGTGCTGGACTTGCATCTCTCCTCTTGTTTTCAAGCCCTCTGGGTCAAGGACAAGAAGAGAAAACCCCAAAAGGTGCAGTCTGGAGATTGTACAGTGGGTTGCGGAACACATTTTGATGCACACAGAGGGTCAAGGGGTTTTTATGGTCTGTACAAGAAGTTCCATTTTTATTCTGGACATCATCCCTGAGTGCTCCCTCTCCTTCAGCCTCACATTCAAACCCTCAGCAAGTTAGAAAGTCCTGCAGACTCTTCCTTAGGATATATTTTGAATTAACCTATTCTTCTCTTTCTCCTATCCAAAGTCACAAACATCTCTTACTGGATTACAGTTCTCTTGCCTCCTTCCATTCGCTCTCCATACTAGTCAGAATAATTTTTGAATAACTGTATTTTCCATTTCTAAGATCTCTCATTAGTTCTTTTCTTAATTGCCAGCTCTTGAGTGATATCCATCTTTTCTCATTTGATATATGATACATAGATACCTTCCCTTATCTCTCTGAAGCTATTAAGTATACGGAATTAAACATTTCTGTCCTGATTACAATAGTAGCTCAGTTTCCTCAGTTTTAAGTTCTTTCTTTTGTAGAATCTATTGATGCTTTCTTTATGGGGTTGGCCACCTTCAAACGTTTAATGTATACAGATTGTGTGAAAATCTATATTTGTACGTTTTATTAAATTACAACTTGGTGTTTGGCAGGCTACTGCGGGCATGGGTGGGAGCTGTTGTCTTGGCTTGTGCTGCGGAGAATGTTAGCAACTCCCAGCAATTGGGGAGGGGGCCTCATTGTCTCATCTGCGTGTGGGGGCTGCTCATTGTTTCTGGGTGTCGTTAACCCCTCAGGGCTCTGCCTGGCCCTATCCCCAGCTTTCACACTGACCAGGTCCCCATTAGAGGCAGGAGCATCCCTTCTCAGGAAATCCATCCTCACCAATCAACCTAAACATAGCCCCGCATTCTTTTCTTTCATTGCATTGGTCACAAGTGTTCATCAAATATTTACTTGTTTATGGGTGGTCTCACCCACTAAACCATGCTCTATGAAGTCAGGGAGTAAGTCTGGTTGAGCTCCGAAGTGTGTGTATCAAGTTCTTAACACTGCACTTAACACATATTTATTTTGAGAAATAATTATTCAATAATTGTTGTTTATATTTTCATGAAGGGTTGCATTGAAAGACAGGATTCGATTTAAACACAGTTTGAAAACAACTGCAGGAAAGGGTACTGTATCAAATGAAGAGTAAATGCTGATCCTTCTCTTTGTATTTAAATTCTGTGGGGCAGAGGAATGAGTGAGCTATAGGCCCCATATAGACCCCATGTGCAGAGGAAACTGCATCTCTACCACTGTCCTAGGCTGACTTTGGAACCTGATTTCATCTTTCCAAGATCTGGGAGTTCATTTTTCCTCTGAACTCACAGCCTGCTGCCAGCAGAGAGAGGCAGAGCCTGCAGAAGCTGCTGCAGGACCATTAGGGGCATTGGAGGAGACTATTACATTAGTTGCTGGGTCCTGGGAGGCTCAGCAGGTAGAAAGCAGAGAGATGGAGAGAGAGAGGGCTGCATGCTGCACCATTTTGAGTCAGCTCAGGATGCAGCATCCCCACCCCATCCCCATCAGGACCACTGCACCTTCTGCACCGAGCTACCCATTCTTGTTCACAGTGGTAACAGCTGCAGTTGATAAGGGACCTTTCAGAAAACAGGATGTTAGGACACTTGAGAGGAGGAGACATTAAGCATCACAGATACTCTCCCCACCTCCTTTAAAAGAAAAGTGAACTAGCCCAGAGCAGAGCTCTGGCCCAAGGTCACACAGGCTAAGGAGAGCTGGGGCCAGAATGCAAAGCTCCTAATCCCCAGGGCACTGGCACTGCATTGAGCTGCACTCTATTTTTCCTCCTCTCTCTTCCCCCTTTTATCTTGTCTTTCTCCTTCTTGTCCTCAGCCTCTTCTTTTCATGTCAGCCCCCACGCCTCAGCTATGCCACCAACCCCCACGACTCCCCTATCGCCATGCAATTTGCTTAACTCCATTTGGGACTAAGAAGCTTCCTGACCTCCGCCACGCAGCTATCGCCTGACCATAGCTCCCTCTGTGGCATCAAACAGAATCTGTGAGCTGCAGAAGGAAGACCAGCAGTGGGCTTGGGTGCAGCATACACCAGCCCAGGCTCACTGATCCTCTCTGCCCAGGAATGGGACATTCATTTCACTGGCAAGGCTAGCCATTGTCCCATAAGCCTGGTTCTCAGACCTGATTTCCTGGCATGAGAACACTTTCAAGGGCTCTATACTGTGTATATGTTTTATGTGACCACCTCAAACACTGAGTTCTGTCTTTAGCCTCTGCTATTCCCTTTCTCCCTGGTGCCACACCCCCTCCCACCTTCCCTTCCTGTTGAGCCCACACTGTACCTGGTATGACTTCCACTCGTGTACTGGGCACACACTCGTGTATTGCAGTGACTTGCTTTGTTCTCTGTCTCGGGTCCTCCCAGGGAGCACCCTGAGTGCAGGATCTGTCTCCAGCACCCGAGGATGCTGGTGCTGAGAAGGGCCTCAGTTATTGCTGACTTGCCTGGATCCTGGTCACCTGGAATCCACACTTGGGTTCAAAGGGGGACATAGGAGGGAAAGTAAAACTCCCCCAGCCTGATTTTTCACTTCCACTTTCTGCCCCCCGGTTGGGGGCATAGGTGACCATGTGCCACTGCTCATGCCTTATTAAATCACAACCAACCAGCTAAGCAAAGTTTGGCAAGGGCAGTCCCCAAGGTGGGTGTGGAGGCAAGAGAACAGCCCAGCGAGGAGGCCATGGGAGAAGCTGGGGATTCCAGAGTGACCCTCTTCTTATAGGAGCATTTTCTAGAGTGTGTCCTGTGGAACGCTGGACCCTTGATGTGCTCGGGGAGTAAAAGGCTCTGAGATCATCCAGGTTTAGGAAATGCTACTTACTTACAGACATAGCCCCGTCGAAGCTTCACGGTGCACTTTGGTGTGTTAAAAGCTCTGAGCGACCCTGTGGTGAGAAACATGAATTGTAAAACTGTGAAAACAAAAATAAATAACAGGTGAGTGTGTGTGCATGTGCGTGTGTGTGTGCGTGTGTGTGTGTGCAGAAATCTCTCCGCGGACCCTGAAGTTCGGCAGGTGTCTGGGCGGGAGAGCAGGGCCTCCCCGGGCCTGTGAGGGAATGGGGGGCTGTCACGTCTTCCGTCCTCACAGACAACCCTACACATGAGGGGCGTGTTCCTCCTCCCATCTGGGCTCAGTCCTTCTCCTCTGTATTTTGTTTATGCCTATATGCAATTTCTGAAAAAAAAAACGAATAAATAGTTTGAGCCCCAGAAAGAGGGCTGGCCAATGAAACGCGGAGCTGGAGCATTACAGCATCAGCGAGGCCGCCCATTGGCTGGCTTGCCCTGAGGAGATGGATACAGTCCCACCCTCGCCCCCCAGCTTTCCTCCACCCCCCCCATCCTCCCACCCCCGGCCTCAATGAGGACTCTGAGGGGTGCTGGAAGGATCGCCATGCCCTTGGCCGTGGGCCCCCTTAGCCGTCAGCCTGTCCCTTCTCGGCTGGCTGCTGCTGCCTGCAAGCTTGGTGAGGAGAGAGCCTGCTTCCAGCGCTGGCCTCACACTCTGCCCGATCCTGAGCTGAGCCCCACACCGTGTGCTGTTTTCACAGGAGTGTTTATGCTCACCCTGGGACAAGCTTGCGGGGGTGTTCTCCTGCTTGAGCGAATTAACCCTTCCTTCAAAATTAGCCCAGGTCCTCTTTCCACCATAGAGCCTTCTCTGCCTGCCCCCGCCCGCATGGATCTCTTAATTTCTAAATAATTCATTCCTGTTGGCACCTACTTAAGCCGGTACTTGTAGCAAATGTATTGTGGTGCAATGCCACATCCATTCCCCCCTTTCTGCCATTACATAAAACCTTCTGCACATATGCTGGAATAGAGAGTACATTCCCGATTTCCTTGCAACTCGATGTGACTGAATTCTGGCTGAGGAGGTGTTCATGTTCAACTTACAGCAACTGTCTCTAAAGGGAGGAGGTGTTTCCTTTCATTTCCCTTCCTCTCTCCTGTTGGCTGGAATGGAGACACGCTATCTGGAGCTCAAGCAGCCAGCTTGGACCAGGAGATAGCACGCTAAGGACTGGGGAGTACAAAGATGGAAGTAGCCTGGGTCCCTGATGACTTTGAAAACACCATACCAATCCTTGACTGCCTACCCTTGTATATAAACATTTTTATATTTTATCTGGTATCTTTTGGGATATATGACTAAGGTTAGTCAGGGTTCTTCAGAAAAATAAAACCCATAGGATATGTGTGTATACACACACATGCATATATATATATACACACACAGATGCATATATGTATATTTATTTCATATATGTGTGTGTATATATATGTATATATACACACGTATATATGTATATATACATATATATACACACATATATATGAAATAAATATACATATATACAATATATACATATATGTATACATATATGTATTACATATACAATACACATATATATACATATATATATACACATGAGATTTGTTTGAGGAATTGCCTCACTCAATTGTAGGGCCTGACAAGTCTGAAATCTGCAGAGCCAGGGTTGAACTGATATTGTGGCTCAAGTCCAAAGGCAGCCTGCCCTCTTCCTCAGGGAACCCCAGTCTTGTCTCTAAAGGCCTTCAACTGATTGAACGAGGCCCACTTATGTTAAGGAGCATAATCTGTTTTACTCAAAGACTATTGATTTAAATTTCAATCACACCTAAAAAAAGAAAATACCTTCACAGCAACATCTAAACTTGTGTTTGAACTCAAACTAGATACTATGGATGGCTCTCATGGGCTGAGTTATGTCCCTCCAAATCCCTATGTTGAAGTCCGAACCTCCTGAACCTTGGATTGTGACTGTATTTGAGGATAGGACCCCCGATGAGGTGTTTAAGTTAAAATGAGCCTATTAGGGTGGGCTTTTATATACTCTGACTGATGTCCTTAGAAGAGGAGATTAGGACACACAGAGAAACACCAGGGATGGGTGGGCACAGAGGGCTGACCGTGTGAGGACACAGGGAGGTGGCTGTCTGTTAGCCAAGGAGTAGACTTCAGAAGAAGCCAATCCTGCTGGCGCCTTGATCTTGGACTTCCAGCCTCCACAACCACAAGGAAATACATTTCTGCTGTTTAATCCACCCAGTCTGTGGTGTGTTGCATGGCAGCCCAAGCAGACGAATACTTCTAACCTAGCAAGTTGACACATAAAATGAACTCTCTCAGTGGTGCTTGTTTACCTAGCCGGGGCGGGGGGGTCCTTGGGAGGCAGGCCCCATGCATCCGTCGTTGGGGATCCTGCAGGTTTTCAGAGTATGTTAAAAAAAACTTGGACTCTAGATTCTTCAATGCTGGTGAGTGATGGAAGGTGACAAGTAGGGGGTGCCATGGTCAAATTAGAATTTTAGAGGGATCTCTGTGGGACCACTGATAGGCAGAGGAGGGTTAAGACTGTACCTGGGGAGGCTGGCCTAGAAGCTTGTGTATAAGAATGGAAGAAGGATGCCACTGGGCAGTGACAGTGTTAAGGAGAGCCTTTGGCACTAGGAGTCCTGCTAGATAGAGGGGGGCGGTTCCCAGCACATATCCCGATCATCTAGTTTGAGAATCTGGGTGGAGGACGATGCCACAAACCCAAGTAGCAAATGCCAGCCATGTTTCCCTTGGTGGTGGTGGGTGTGGGTGGGGGCAGAGGCTGACTCATTTGATTTTAGGCATGTTGAGTTGTTCTCTATCTTGTTAGGGTGAGGCAGAAATCCAGATTGCTGTCACGTCTATCCAGCAATTAAATTTCTAAGAGTCATGACTTTCCCACCATGCTTACATGTCTCAGGTCCAAGTTTCCCAAACATGCATGGCGAACTGGTTTTTGCTCTTTTTGTTTTCATTGTCATCACAATAAGGTAAATTCCAGAAAGGGTGCAGGATCTGACCCCCTGCCACACAAGAAAAGCCCAATTTCCTAGCAGATACAGTTCACATTTTACTGTCCTGGGGCCTTTCTCTCTCTCTCTCTCTCTTTTTTTTTCTTTTTAATTCAGAAGCTTTGTGCCTTCCAAATATCTGGGACTACCTTACGTGTTTGGAGGGATCTCCCCTTGGGCTGCATGGAAGTCTGACTGCTCTTCTAAGAGCAGATTCCCCCAGAAAAAAAGCTTTATTTCCTCCATCTGGAAGTTTTTCCCAGGGGCCAAAACCCATCCCTGGTGAAGACCTCCCAGCAAGCAGGTACGGAGAGAGAGAAGTGGGGTCAGGAGTGACCTGGGCCTTTAGAATCCGCATTTGAATCTTTCCTTCTGACTGTGACCCTGGGCAAGTCTCTGTTAATCTCTCATTACTAAACACCTGCTCGGTGCCAGGTCCCTGAGCTTTCTGGTTATATCTGGGCCTTTGCTTCCTCATTTAACAAAACAAAGTAAATATACCAGGCAGGCAGGGATATTGTGATGCATAAAATGAAATAATAAATGTGGAAGGGTCTCTCACAGTGTCTGCCTCAGATTAGAAAGTCCATAAATATTAGGGCATTCTGCATCTGGAAACCTTACCTTTAATTACTCTCTTTCTCTTTCTAGTTTAATAAAACAGTAGCAGCAGCAGCAGGCATGAAATGCACTCCAAGGTCCTTCCTTCTAACGATTTCCTGCTGGAGGATTGTTTGCATCCTTGCTTAGTTACAAATCCCATGCTCCTGGATCTTGACTAGAGCTCCATTCTGCCTGCCCCTGTGCATCCTGCTCTGAGGGGTTTTGGGGCTGCCTAACCTTTGGGGAATTCACATGTTCACGCAGCGGGGTCTCACCATCCCCCTGCCCCAGTATATTAGGCATGTTGGCCAGTAGGCAAGAAGTAGAGCTTGGTTAACTCTCTCGCCCAGCTGGGACCTCTAGCATCCACAGATCTATGAAGCTGTGCCCTCCACTGTGTGTGAGAGGGCTCCTTTGTGGGGAGGGTTTTGTTCTTTCTGGCTTCCCAGGGGAAATGCAGAAATCTCAGGGACCTGCTATGGGGTCCTTTTGGCCTGCTCTCTGGACCGGTATGTCTGAGGACAAACCCTGTCCCTAATGGGTGTTATGCCATGCAGTGGAGCAAACCTCCTTAGGCACATCTACCTGAAAATGGGCCTCCTGAGGCCAGGTTCCAGGCTTCTGATGAAGACACTACCATTTGGATGTTTCTTTTTGCATGCACTGATGACAACCACTGAGCATCTCCGCTTAGTGTACCTTCATGAACTAGCCGTCGAAGTTCTCCTCCATATTAGTATAGCTGCATGGGATGGTTCCCACTCCACTAGTAGAAACCCGAGCTGTTTTCCACACAGTATTCAAGAAGACAGTGGTAATGACGCTGCTGCTAATGATGGCTGTGAAATCCACAGTAGCTCCCATGTACAGCCCTATTTGGCTTGTAAGCCTTGGCAGATCACCAATACCTCTCCCTCTTTATACTTAGTGCAGGCCAGAGATGGGCTGAGTGCCTTGTGTGCATTGTAACACTTGTTACAAGGCTGGAGGTAGGCACCATTACCATCCTGCCTTAGATATAAGGAACCTGGAGCTCAAAGAGTTGAACCTGCCAAAGGCCATGCAGCCCAAAGTAGCAGAGCCGGCTCCCCTACCTGGATCTGTCGGTATGAACTAGCACTTCTAACCTACACACAGCACGTGCTTCTGCCGGGCAGTGGGACCCTCCCTGTCCATGGCCCTCTGCCACAACCAGCCTGACCCCACTGCAGGCACAGCCTCTACCCAGCCAGCAGCTCTCCCTGCCAGGTCTCCTGTGGGCAGGGCTGGGAGGAAGGTGAAGCCAGCTCTCAGCTCCGCGGGGCTGCGAGGACAAAGCTGGGAGGCAGGTTGTCTATTGATTGACTGAAATTGGATTTGTTGACACAAACTGCCAGCATTTCACAGTGATGGAAGGATTGCCCACCGGCCTCATAACAAGCAGAGATTTCCCTGAGGACCAGCAGAGCTGCTGGTGTGGTTCTTTGTGAGAAGAAAGCAATTAGGAGAATGGGTGAGGTTATTAGGTCTTATTGGTTCCCTCAGTCCCTACCTATCCCGCATGCGGCTTGGCTCATGATCTCGGGCTCCCCGGGCTACGTGCTGTGGCTTCTGCTTCCCTTGCGTAAAGTCAGGTGGGGGACAAACACAGCTTGTGTGTGCTGACTCCAAAACATATGGAGAATGCACGCACATATTCAGGTCACCAAAAGAAGCCAGCAGGTGGAAACAGCTTTAGCAGACTTAAAAAAAAAAATAGCATCATTGGATTATAAACATAAATCCATGAATGCATAACGCACACACGTCTCTTTCTACCTTGCTTTCTGCATCCCTTTCCATGTTGTGCTACATTAAAAACGTTCAGACTGCTCTCGTTTAAAAGACATCGTCAGGTAAGGTGGTCAGCTATACCCGTCTGCAGATGGGCTGGGGAAGAAGAGGAGAGGAGGTTATATTTCCCTGGGGGGACTCTCTGCATCGTGTTAACAACTATTTATTGGGAACTAGAATATGTGCAGGAAGATGGTGAGGGGACCATGGCATATCAGAGTACGGTCACCTAGAATTTGTACACGTTATAATTGCCGAGCACTTGCACTGCTGTATTTTTTTTTTTTTGTGTGGTGGTGGTAAAACACACATCACATAACATATGCCATCTTAACGATTTTAAGTGCACTGTTCAGGGACATGAAATACCTTCATAGCATTCTGCAGCCCTTACCACCATCCATCTCCGGGAACTTTTCCATCCCAGACTGAAACGCTGTCCCTGTTAAGCACTAACTCCTGTCCAACCCTTTAGCCCCTGGCAACCACCTCTCTCCTTTCTGCCTCTGTGAACCTGACTATTCAAGGAACCTCATATGTGGAATCATGCAATATTCATCTTTCGTGATGGGCTCATTTCATTTAGCACGAAATCCTTCAGGTTCATCCACTTTGTGCACGTCCCGGAACTTCCTTCCTTGTTACGATGGAATAATATCCCATCGTATGTCTCCATCACATTGTGTTTCTGCCTTCATCTGTGGATGGGTTGCTTTATGTTTTGGCTGTTGTGAATAATGCGGCTGTGAAGGTGGGGGAACACCTATATCTGTATATGTATCTGCTCAAATCCTTGCTTTCACTTATTTTGGGTGTATACCCAGAAGTGGAATTGCTGGATCATATAGTAATTCGATGTTTACTTTTTTGAAGACTCGTCCTACCATTTCCCACAGCAGCTGCACCATTTTGCATTCCTGCCGGCAGTGCACTGAGTTCCATTTTCTCCACATCCTCTCCGGCACTTGTAATTCTCTGTCTGCTTTGATAATAGCCATCCTAATTGGATACAAAGTAGTATCCCATGATGATTTTGATTTGCATTTTCCTAATGATGAGGGATGTTGAGCGTCTTCTCATGTGCTTGTTGGGCCTTCATTTATCTCCTTTGGAGAAACATCTACTCAAGTCCTTTGCCTGTTCTTTTTTTAAAATTGAGTTGTTTGTTTTGTTATTATGTTGCTTAAGTTTGATTCTTACAATGGCTAGGGCTAGAGTTATGTATGAACCCCATTTTACAGAGGGAAATGAGAATCACAGATGTTCAGAAAATTGCCCAGGGTTTTCTAGTCAGGAGCTGGAATGGAAGCAAGGGCTCTTGGCTCCCAGGTCTGTGTCTGCCACCCAGTCTCCCTCATGGGCTGACACAAGGTCCATGCCTTTCTGGATCTTACATTTCGCTTAGGGAATAGTCCATGATGACACAAAAGTTATGTCAAATGAAGCTTACAGGTGACAAGCTTTGGGGGCATTCAGGAAAGAAGTCAGAGGACTGGGTCATTTGGGGGAGACCCGAGTGGCAAGGGGAGACCAGAAGTGAACATTAAAGAACAGTGTAGTAGGCAGAATAATGGTCCCCAGAGATACCCAAGCTCTGATTCCAGGAGTTGCAACAATGAGCAGTTTTGTGGCCACGGAAGGGGATTAGGCTGTGGGGGGATTTAGGTTGCTAATGAGGTGATTTAAGATGGGGGGATTAGCCTGGATCATCAGGTGGGCCGATGAAGTCCTAAGGGGGGAAGCAGTCAGGAGAGTCAGGGGGATGTGAAAACGGACTCAGAGAGGCAGAGAGATGCTGTTTGAGAAAGATGCCACCAGCCACTGCTGGCTTTCAAGAGGGAGGAAGGGGCCATGAGCCAAGGCCTGTGGGTGGCATTGAGAAGCTAGAGAGGGCAGGGAAACAATTCTCACCTAGCATCCCCAGGAGAAACGCAGCCCTGATAACACTTTGATTTTGGCCCACTCTGACCAATTTTGGTCTTCTGCCCTCCAGAACAGTAAGAAAATAAATTTGTGTGTTTTAGGCCATTGCATTTGAGTTTGTGGTAATCTGGTACAGCAGCAATTGGAAACTAGTAGAAATAGCCAGAACTTGGTTAATCAGAGAATCGAGATGCGTGGTGTGAAGAGGGGATGGGCACAGGTTGGAGATAAGTCTCCCAGAACAAAGCGTTTGCCTTGGGAAGAAGTCATGGCCAACATGCATTGAGCATGTTCTGGCCCGGTGTGAGCACGTATGCACGCATTCTCAAGAATCCTATGAGGTTGGTGCTATTATGACCGCCTTTCACAGGTGAGAAGAGGCACTATGGTGGTAACCAATGAGGCTGGAAGAGGTAGGACATGATGTGTGTGACTGCGGTAGTAATGCGGAGGATGCTGAGTGCTGTCGTGGTCCCTCTCCAGCTGAGGAGAGGCGGGGCTCTGTCCTCTCAGAGCTGGACCAGCTGCCCGCTGAGCCTGGGCATCTCTGTGGGAGGCAGTGGGGAGCCCTGCAGATCACATCCCCTGGCATCTTCAACGTGCTTGTTGCCTATTTCAGTTTGATAGTAAATCAAAGTAAAAGAATCATCCCTGTTCCCCCCTAACCCTGAAACCGGGCTGGCCTTGGCTCTGACTTAGCCCACTAACCACTGTACATGTGACCCCTGGCTCCAAAGCCCTTGCCTGACCAGGGCTCCAAGCCCTGGCCCTCCCTCCGTGGCTTCTCTGAGGCCAGCATGGAATGGAGGGAGCCCCAGCTATGAGGGGCTAAGACATCGAACTTTCCCCACTGGCAAGCCCCTGCAAAGTGTCTGAAGAGTCTCCCATGTTTGCCAAAGGTTAACCTGGCAGCGAGATACAGGGAGAACTGGTGGGGGCTTGTACATGAGTGTTCATACGGCGTTATTCCTGATAGCCGAAAGGTGGAAAGAATCCAAACGTCTGTCAGCTGATGAATGGGCAGGTCCACACAGTGGAATGTTACTTAGCCATGAAGAGGAAGGGATATGCTGCAAGAGGAATCTTGGAGACGTGATGCTAAGTGAAAGAAGCCAGTCAGAGAAGACAACCTACGGTGCAATCCCAGTCGTAGGGAGTGTTCAGAATGGGGAGCTCTATGGAGACAGAGGGTGGAGGACTGGTTCCCGAGGGCCGTCAGTGAGAAGGATGAGGGGGTGGGGTTTCTCTTTTACTGGTGATGATAAATGACTAAAAGGAACCACGGTGATATTTGCACATACCAGTAAATACAGCAAAATCCATTGGATCAAAGTCTTTTTAAAAAAATTTTTTAATGATATTCAAATTCAATTAGTTAACATAGTATTGGTCGCAGAGGTAGAGTTCAGGGATTCATCAGCTGCATGGAACCCTCAGCATGGAACCCTCAGTCCAGCACGTGCCCATTAAGGATTAATGCCCGTCACCCAGTTACCCCTTCCCCACCCACCTCCCCTCCAGCAAGCCTCAGTTTGTTTCCCATAGTTACACGTCTCTTAATGGCTTTCTTCCCTCCGTTTTTATCTTATTTTACTTTCCATCCCTTCCCCTATGTTCATTTGTTTGAGATCATATGATAATTGTCTTTCTCTGACTTATTTTACCTAGCATAATACCCTCTGGTTCCAAACACATTGTTGCAAAGGGTAAGATCTATTTCTTTTGACAGCCAACTAGTATTCCATTGCACATATGAACCAAATCTTTATCCATTCATCTGTCAACGGACATCTGGGCTCTTTCCATAGTTTGCCTGTTGTGGACATTGTTGCTATAAACACTGGGGTGCAGCATTAGATTGGATTGGATCACCCTTTGTATCCTTTGGGTAACTATGAATCGTACTCTTTAAAGGGACGTTTGTATGGTACATGCATTATATCTCAGTAAAGCCGTTAGCAAAAGAAGAATCAGTAGAGGAGAAACTAAAAGCCAGCTGGCCACTCTGGGCCACACGTAGATGTGACATCCAGGGACAAGAGGATTGGGACTGTCAGCCAAGGCCAAGAGCTGGAGCCGTGGGCTGGTGCCATGCTGTCACAGAAGCAGGTGGACAGGCAGTGGGCGCTCAGGGCCCAATGTGCACTTACAGCCAGCCATCATGGTAGGCAAAGCTCAGACCAAACAGACCTCTGACCACCAGTTTTCCTCATTCAAAAAGCATGAGGCCGGATGTCAGCATTCTCAGCCTAAATTATACTGAAGACCTTTAGAAATCCCTGAGAGGTCCTCCATCCCAGAGTTTAGGATTAAGGGTGAGGACAGGGATTTCGGAGGAGAGAGAACTGGAGTCATAGGCACTCTGGCCGAACAGGGAAGAGGCTGTGGTCAGGTGCCTGTCAGCGGGGACACCAGATCAGGCATATAGCTTCCCTGGATTTAATTTTTTTATCGTTAATTTTTAATTTTTTAATTTTTATTTTTTAAATTTCTTGTCAGTGTACTAGAATTCATTGTTTATGCACCACACCCAGTGCTCCATGCCATACGTGCCCTCCTTAATACCCGTCACCCGGCTCACCCACCTTTCCACCCCTGCCCCTTCAAAACCCTCAGACTGTTTTTCAGAGTCCACAGTCTCTCATGGTTCACCTCCCCTTCCAATTTCCCTCAACTCCCTTCTCCTCTCCATCTCCCCATGTCCTCCGTGTTATTCCTTATGCTCCACAAATAAGCGAAACCATATGATACTTGACTCTCTCTGCTTGACTTACTTCACTCAGCATAATCTCTTCCAGTCCCGTCCATGTTGCTACAAAAGTTGGGTATTCATCCTTTCTGATGGAGGCATAATACTCCATAGTGTATATGGACCACATCTTCCTTATCCATTCGTCCGTTGAAGGGCATCTTGGTTCTTTCCACAGTTTGGCGACTGCGGCCATTGCTGCTATGAACATTGGGGTACAGATGGCCCTTCTTTTCACTACATCTGTATCTATGGGGTAAATACCCAGTAGTGCAATTGCAGGGTCCTAGGGAAGCTCTATTTTTTAATTTCTTAAGGAATCTCCACACTGTTTTCCAAAGTAGCTGCACCAACTTGCATTCCCACCAACAGTGTAAGAGGGTTCCCCTTTCTCCCCATCCTCTCCAACACTTGTTTCTTGTCTTGTTAATTTTGGCCACTCTAACTGGTGTAAGATGGTATCTCAATGTGGTTTTGATTTGAATCTCCCTGATGGCTAGTGATGATGAACTGGAGGCAGGCACAGACACAGGTCCCTGGCTGCTCCCTCAGAGAGTCTCTTTCTAGTGACTTCTGGAATTGGTGACAAGGGGAGAGGGCTCCAGATGGAAAGGGAAAAGCTACTGGCCATACCGCAGGGCCCACCAGGGAGCAAGCTCTTGCCTCACCTTCCTGTGAGGAGGAACCAAGCTGGTGTAGAGGGAGGGACCCAAAACCAAGGGAGGCATGTACTTTATCGGATTCATGCAATCCACAAACATTGGCTAAGTGCCAGGCGCTGTTTCAGGCACTGAGAATAGAGAAGTGTATAAGGAGGACGAGGCCACTGACCCCTGAAACTTGAGTTTTAGAGCAGCAGTATCTAAACACAGGTGCAGCTCCTGGGTCCCCTGAGCCCTTGAAATGGGGCCAGTCTCAATGAGATGTGTAGGGAGAGCATGCACATCAGAACTCAACACTGAGACAAA
This sequence comes from Mustela nigripes, assembly GCF_022355385.1. Classification (NCBI taxonomy): domain Eukaryota; kingdom Metazoa; phylum Chordata; class Mammalia; order Carnivora; family Mustelidae; genus Mustela; species Mustela nigripes. The sequence goes on from NC_081561.1 coordinate 6,089,831, forward strand.
AACGTGTAATGTTTCCCATTAATCCTTTTCTAAAAAAAAAAAAAAAAACTGATTATTTGTCGAAATAATATTCTGGGTATCTTGGGCTAGATAAAATATATCATTAAAATTAATTTCACCTGTTTCTTTCTGGCTTTTAACACGTGGCTACTGTAAAATGTAAAGTCACATACATGGCTTGTACTGTATTTCTATTGAACAGCACTGTTCCAGTGAGAGACAGGGACAATCTGTAAATAAGCAAATAAACACTCACTGTCCTATCAGGTAACGATAAATACTGTGAAGGAGAAAATGAACTTAGGGGCGGAAGGGTTAAGGGACCTAGGGTGACCTCTTGGAGATGGTATCTGAGCAGGAACTTGAAGGCAGGGGTGGGGGTCGAGGAGCTACAGGGCAGTATGGCTGAGGTGGAACGAACTTGGGGAGGGGTCTTCTTGAGGGGCCGGGGGGCCTGACCCTTGAGCAGTCTCTCAGGCTGCAGTGCATGTGAACCCACAAACCGTAGTGACTGACTGGGGCCCAGGAAATGAGAGACAGTAGGGACAGAGTCACCATGAAGTGCTGAGCTCAGGAGACTGGGTGGGTGTTAGGGGTTGCTGGTTTGCCTAGTTTGGGATGGGGAGGGGTACATGATGGATTTAGGATTCCTACCGGCTCCTGCTGAGTCTGAGAGGCTGTCTCGAAATTCAAACAGATGCATAGTTCACAATTAGAGACAAAGTTTAGAAGCCAGGCTGGGGCAGAAAACACATATTTAGGGGACATCTGGGAGGACACCCAAGGGCCTGAGAATACTGAGGGGGATGATCAATTTGTCAGATCTGGTTTGAATCCTGACTCTGCCAGTTCCAATGACCCTGTGCTTCTTCCCCACTGTGTGATGGGCCATAAGGCACAGAGCCTTATGCCCTCTCTCCCATTCCCTGGCCCTGAATGTGGGCTGGCCCTGGGAGCACCCCCAACCAGTGCAGTGCAGGGGAGGTTCTCTGCTGGCTCCTCTAGACCCAAGAAGAGGGACCAGCTGCTTCACCTCTTGGAGCCCTGAGCCCTACCTAAGAGGTTCACCTGTCCTGAGGGTGCCATGTTATGAGGAAGCCCACCTTTACAGCTGGATGGAGAGACAGAATTCGATGCCTGAATAGCCCCCATCCATTCAAGTCATTCCTGCCAAGGCCCCAGGCACCATGGAGCAGAGGTAAGCTCTCCTTGCCCAAATTCCTGACCCACAGACGGGTGACCCAGTAGAAGAATATGTGGTTATTTTAAGCTACTAAGCTTTGTAATAAGTTTTCTATTTAGTAATAGATAAATAGAACAACACATAAAATGGGAAAATAATAAGTATCGGGGCACCTGGGTGGCCCAGTCTGTTAAGCATCTGCATTTGGCTCAGGTCATGATCCCAGGGCCCTAGAATTGAATCCCACGTCAGGTTCCCTGCTCAGCAGGGATCCAGCTTCTCCCTCCCCCTCTGTTGCTCCCCCTGCTTGTGTTCTCTCTCTCTCTAACAAATAAATACATAAAATCTTTTAAAAGATAAGTATCTTATTTTTTTGATAGGAGAATTATTATGAAATTGGTAAGCACAGTTTCTAGCCCTAGATAGGTACTAAGTCAATGTTCTTTTTCTTTATTAAAAATATTTTATTTATTTATTTGAGAGACAGCATGTGGGTGCACAGTTGGGAGGAGGAGGGGTAGAAGGAGAGGGAGAAGCAGACTCCCCGCTGAACAGGGAACCCCATGTGGGGATCTGTCCCAGGACCCCCCAGCAGGATTATGACCTGAGCTAAAGGCAGTTGCTTAACTGACTGAGTCACCCAGGTGCCCCTCGATACTCCTTTTCTTTCTCTAAAGTCAAACCCTGTCTTATGTAAGTTCAGACTTGTGGAATGCCGCAGAATAAGCTGAAAGTCCTATCTTGTTTCATAGATATTCCCTTAAATGTATGGCAATGGATCTCGTGAAATCCTAGCCTACCTCTCCTATGCTAGATGGCACATCTGCCCTTAGTTACACTGGTTTCCAGTCACATTTCCTGGTCACTTTGCCTAGAGTCTGTAAAGTTCCCCTTAGGATGTGCTGCTCCTGAAAGACCACCACAAGTGTGGTAAGTACAGCACTGGACACGATGAGCACATCCCTTCCTTCCATCTGGACACAACACCCCGACCAGGCTGGCAGATCGGGGCAACACTGTGGGTTTTAGGATTCTGATTCTGTAATTTGACGTCTTGACTGTCATTCCTGGTTTCGTGGTAACATACATCTGGTCAACTATACGACCCCTCTTGTATCCGAATCTGTATAAAAACACTGGACAAGACTGGGATGAGGAGAGAGCCAATTGTGACCTCACCAGAAGCTGACATTTGCTCACTAATCTGCTCTGTGGGGTATGTTTGTTCAACCAGTTATGTGTGAATCACCCAACACTCTGTCATCCAGCCCACATTCCCCTGCATCTGTTTATGGGAAAAGCCAACCTAGCTCTTTTGAATATACTGTCTACTTTTGTTCTGTGTGATAGCTGGTGTCATTTTCCCGAGTATGTTAGGTACCAGGGTGGACGGGGGCACCTCCTGTTTTTCTCTTGTTGACACCTATGCTGAGCAGGTGAGAAACACTTAGTGAGCCCTTGGATGGCCAGATCTTTCAGCCATACTACTCAATCAGTACACCTGCTTTCTTATCAATCAGTATGCCTATTCTGACCCCATAACACGCTTTTGTTCCTAATTATTTAATATGTAGGGTGTATTTTCAAAACTTGATTTTCTGTAAATTCTTCTTTTAAGTGAATCAATGACATTTAAACCAGGCTGAATCCTTAAGGGGAGGAGTATAGAGAATTATATAAGATCAGATTTCTTTCTTCTCCTCTAGTCGAGAGCTGCTCTGTAAGGACAGGAGATAAGATACAGCTCCAAAAAGTAAGTCTTCTCGCTAAAGGATCCACAGAGAAGCTGGCCATGCTGAGAGGCAAGGGACAGCAGACCAGGCGGACCTGGGGAGTTCACAGGGACTCAGTGAGTAATAAACTTTTGTTAATGTGCTGTTTAGCCACTGATAGCAAAGATAGGAAAGCAGATTTAGCAAGGCAAAAGTAAGAGACCATTTTAGTGGTGCTAAATCTTTGTATACTTTGCTCTATTATTTAAAATATTTTATTCATTTATTTGAGAGAGAGAGAGAGAGAGCACGAGCAGGAGGAGGCAGAAGGAGAGGGAGAAGCGACTCCCTGCTGAGCAGGGAGCCTGACTCGGGACTCAATCCCAAGACCCTGACAACATGACGTATGCCGAAGGCAGATGTCTAATAGACTGAGCCACCCAGGTGCCCCTGTTTTGCTCTATTTTTACTGTGTGACTTATTTGTGGCCAATAAATGAATTTAAATGAATTTTTAAATTTATCTTTCCTCAGATGAATTAAATAATGGTTGAGGCTATTGAGCAAATTACTTAGATTCAAACCTCTGATACTCCATTCATTAGCTCAGGTTAACTATTTAACAGCTTGAAGTCTCAGTTTTTTCGTCTGTAAAATGGGGATTCTGAGTTCACAGAAGGATAAATTAGGTAAGACATGGGGAATGCTTAAAACAGTGGAGGGCACGTAGGCATTGCTAGTTAAGTGACAACTATTACTGTTTATTTTAAAGACTCAGGATATTTCTCTTCTTGAGGCTCTAAGTATTCAAATCCTAAAGCTGTTCATTATTAGATTGAACTAGCTACTATGCGTCTTCAAGAAATGCACGCAGAGACGAATAAAGACACAATTGGGAGGAAAAGAAATTTGGAACCCTTTTAGGACATGTCCCAACCTTCAAATAGCAAACTTAAGTCATCCAAAGTCACAGAAAGATGAAGCAGATTTGTGGAATTGCATTATTTACACCAATAATTCTCAAATTTGAAAATATCATCGGATGGACAAGTTAAGTAAATGGAAGTTACCTGTTGAAACTCTCCCTCCCTACCAACTTCAGAAATTTAGATTCAGTCTTAGATGGGCTTCAGAAGCTAACATTTTTTTAAAAAAGATTTATTTATTTGAGAGAGAGAGAGAATGTGTTTAAGCAGGAGTAGGGGCAGAGGGAGAGAGAATTTCAAGCCGACTTTCTGCTGAATGTGAAGCCTGATGATCCTGAGATCATGACCTGAGCTCAAATCAAGTCAGGTGTTTAACCAGCTGAGCCACCCAGGCATCCCAGAAGCCATCTGTACAAAGGAATGCAGATAATTTTAACCTCCCATTCTCCTCTCCTCTTCTTTCTCACTCCCTTCTTCTTCCTTCCCCTTCTAGCCATTCATTCACTCATTCATTTACTCATTCATTCATTGATTCATTCATTGATTCATTCATTCATTCATCTGCAGTACCTAGCATTTGTATCCCTCTTCTAAATTTATGGAATTCAGAGACCAAAAAGATCAGACAGTGTGCCCACACTGAATCCCGGCAGCTAAGAGCTAGGTGTGTGGCTTAAACCTGGCCACTAGGGGTGCCTGGGTGGCTCAGTCATTAAGCAGCTGCTTCCGGCTTGGGTCATGATCCCAGGGTCCTAGGATGGAGCCCTGCATCGGGGCTCCCTGCTCAGTAGAAAGCCTGCTTCTCCCTCTGCCACTCCACCTGCTTGTGTTCCCTCTCTCACTGTGTCTCTCTCTGTCAAATAAATAAATAAAATCTTTAAAACAAAAACAAAAACAAAGCCTGGCCACTGGATGCTCCCAGCAAGGACTTGGTGTGTGAAGTAGGAGAGGCTAGGACACCGCGAGGGTATAGGGTTGGAAGCACTAGTGACAGAAGCTGGGGTGCCCTAACGAGGGCACCTGATTGTTAGGGCACCTGATTCCTGAAACATGACCTTCACCAGCTACCATCTGTCATGTCTAGTTTTCCAGCCTGGCGAACCAGGCTTCCCCGGAGTGTTCGATGAGTTACTTCATAGTCTCTGAGAAATCCTTTTCCTGGTGTTTACAACCAAGAATCCTGAGTAGTTCATAGGTGGCTCAGACATAAAGTGAACAATGCATATTCTGAACATTAGTCACCTGAATTAATCCCTTAACTTGACTACTAGCTATGACCAGTGATGTCATTATGGTGGTACTACTTATATTCCACCTGAAGTCTTTATAGACCTTACAATTTTAATAAATATGAGAGAGAATACCCTTCCCATATAATCTCCTCAAAGCAATTCTCAATCTTTTCATTTTAAAACATGAAGTCCATGACACTCCAGTTGTATTTTTGGTCATTCTATAATAAATGTAGTTCAGTAATGCACCATCAGTAGAATGAACGAACAACTTTAGAGAAATACCACATTGGTTCAAGAGCATTTTCCTTTAAAAAAACAAAACAAAACTACAAAGTGGCTGCACCAACTTGCATTCCTTAAGAAACTAAAAATAGAGTTACTGCCATTGCACTACTGGGTATTTACCCCAAAGATAAAACATAGTGAAAAGAAGGGCCATCTGTACCCCAGTGTTCATAGCAGTAATGGCCACAGTCGCCAAACTGTGGAAAGAACCAAGATGCCCTTCAACAGACGAGTGGATAAAGAAGATGTGGTCCATATACACAATTATGCCTCCATCAGAAAGGATGAATACCCAACTTTTGTATCAACATGGATGGGACTGGAAGAGATTATGCTGAGTGAAATAAATCAAGCAGAGAGAGTCAATTATCATATGGTTTCACTTATTCACTTACTTATGGAGCATAAGGAATAACACGGAGGACATTGGGAGATGGAGAGGAGAAATGAATTGGGGGAAATTGGAGGGGGAGACAAACCATGAGAGACTGTGGATGCTGAGAAACAAACTGAGGGTTTTGGAGGGGAGGGGGATAGGGGTTAGGAGGGCCTGGTGATGAGTATTAAGGAGGGCACATATTGCATGGAGCACTGGGTATGGTGCATAAATAGTGAATTTTGGAACACTGAAAAAATAAAATTAAATTAAAAAAATTGACTGAAGATAAAAGAAAATAAAGTCAAAAGTAAATTTACAAAAAATAAGTCCTTTAATTTTTTGTCATTTCTTATAGGTTCTTTATACTTACTCATTCTTAGATACTTTTTTTTTTAAGATTTTTTTTTTTTATTTATTTGATAGAGATCACAAGTAGGCAGAGAGAGAAGGAAGCAGGCTCCATGCTGAGCAGAGAACCCGATGTGGGGCTCGATCCCAGGATGTTTAGATCTTGACCTGAGCCGAAGGCAGAGGCTTTAACCCACTGAGCCACCCAGATGCCCTCATTCTTAGACACTTTATGCCTACACCTTTTTGGTTGCATTTATAAATTGTTATTTTTATTTTGTTTTTCTTTTACTGTTAATGGCTGGTATGCAGTTATACAGTTGACTTTTGTATATTGATTTTATATCCAATTCATGGGTTTTCTGGGGTAAACATACCACTTAGGAATTTTACTGGTTTTGTTTTTTATTCTGTGTTCTTTATACCTTATTTTTCTGGTGTTTTTTTTTTTTTTAAAGATTTTATTTATTTATTTGACAGACAGAGATCACAAGTAGGCAGACAGGCAGGCAGAGAGAGAGGGAAGCAGGCTCCGTGTTGAGCAGAGCACCCGATGCGGGCTTGATCCCAGGACCCTGGGATCATGACCTGAGCTGAAGGCAGAGGCTTAACCCACTGAGCCACCCAGGCGCCCTATTTCTCTATTTTTCTTGTCTTATCACACAGTGTAGAACCTTTATTAAAATGTTTAATGGAGATGGCAATGGCAAGCATCCTTGTATTATTTGATTTTAAATAAATTGTTTCTTAATATCTCACCATTAAGCACAATGTAGCATGCTACATATTTTTATAGTTTTTTTTTTTTTTTTAAAGAGTCATTTTAGGGGATTGCCTGAGTGACTCAGGCATCTGACTCTTGTTCTCATCTCAGGTCTTGATCTCAGGGTCGTGAATTCAAACCCACCGCTGGGCCTCTCACTGGCCATAGAGCCTACTTATAAAAAAATCATTTTAGGAAATTTTCTGTTTCCAGTTTGCTGAGAGTATGTTTATAAATCTTGAAATATTGTTGCTAATTAATTTCTAATTTAAACCTGCTTTAAAAGGTTGAAAATTTTTTTGGATTCTTCCCTTTTCTTTTCTCCCTCAAGGCTGGAATTTTATTTTCATAATTAGCTGCCAAGCTAATTTCACACTCATTCATTCACCCATTAAAACTTCATTAAATGCATACAACTGTGAGGTACAGAGAGGGCACAAAAGTCTACTGAGTAAGATAAGAAATACATCAGCAATCAATAGAAATTTTCCGTCAGAACTTCCTGATTCCTTCAAAGTTTAGCATCACTCTTTAGAGCCAAGGAGCTAGGGGAGAGAAATAATATACTAAAGTGACCATGAGATAATAGAAGGGAGAAAGGATTACTGCCCCATGGAGAGGCCTCTGGAAAACACCAAGGAGTAATAAAACCCGGGAGGCAAGCAGAACTTATTTGTAGAGTCATCAGCATTTAGAGCAAGAAGAGACCCCAGGGCCATTTGGTTGAACCAGATGGTGCCCTTTGGGACAGCTCTCCAGTCCCTGCTTGGATACTTCCAGCCAGGGATGGAAAGTTCCACAAGACACCCTGATGATTATTTGTCTACTGTCTGGTGTAACTGTTTAGAATGATTTTTCTTGAATTGAAAGGACCTTGTGTTCTTTTCCAGTGATCTTACTATGCCCTGCCTACTCACCAAAAAAACTGGTGTGTTTCTTTCTTTCTTTTTTTTTTTTTTTTAAAGATTTTATTTATTTATTTGACAGACAGATCACAAGTAGGCAGAGAGGCAGGCAGAGAGAGAGGAGAAGCCGGCTCCCTGGTGAGCAGAGAGCCCAATGCGGGGCTTGATACAAAGACCCTGGGATCATGACCCAAGCCGAACGCAGAGGCTTTAACCCACTGAGCCACCCAGGTGCTCCAAAAGTGCTGTGTTTCTATACGCTGGCCCTCCACAACTCCTCATGAGAAATCTTTCTTAACTGCTCACCATTCTTGCCCTGAATGCACTGCATTTGTCTCCATCTCCCCACCAGACTTAGTGCCAGAGTCACTCGAAATTCTCCACAAGTGAACCAACCAGTGGTCGGTGTCAGTGGAAGCTAACATCTTCCTGTTCTCCTCAGTTTTACCTCCTCCCCCAACTTTTCCCATTTTCATTCCCTGAATCAATCCTTGCTTTTCCCTTTCAAAACCTGGGCACCTTAAAGGGACTCCTAAATGTCATTATGAATGAAAGTGGCCCAGAAGAACATACATTCATTTTTCCAGAGGGAGAATGTGATGGTCTCTAATACTCGGGAGAACAGATCTTTATGGTGCTAAGATATTTAGGAATTTCTCCCCATAGTCCTGGGCAAGAAGTGTAGCATGGAAATAATATACAGAGTAATTCTTTACGATAAATACAATAGCGGATTTCTGTTTGTTGTAGCATTTGCCACTGCTCCGGAAATGTAAATGTCCAATATGTGTAATATCAAGATATGATACCAGAGTGGTGTGGGGTCTTGGCTGAATCACCCACTTTCTCCAGTCCTATTTCTTTTCTTTTCTTTCTTTTTTTTATTTTATTTTATTTATTTGACAGAGAGAGAGATCGATCACAAGTAGTCAGAGCAGCAGGCAGAGAGAGAAGGGGAAGCAGGCTCACCACTGAACAGAGAGCCCGATGCGGGGCTCGATCCCAGGACCCTGGGATCATGACCTGAGCCGAAGGCAGAGGCTTAACCCACTGAGCCACCCAGGTGCCTCTCCAGTCCTATTTCTTCTTCAGCTCACTTGGTTTCCTCTCTGACTGAAAAACAGATATGGCAGTAATAATCACTTGCAAATGGACCTCCCAGGGAGAGATACACATGTTGGACCTTTGTAAACTGTGACTTGCTATGCAAATGCTCAGCATCATTGTTACCGCGAGTGTGGTTTTGGCAGATAGCAAGGGAATATTGTCAAAATAGCAAATCCAACTAAAGTGGGTACTACCTTTGCATTCTCACATTGTTCCAAATAATTTGTCCAGTATTTTTAGATACAGAAAGCTCTAGAGGCCATTAAGACTCCCAGAACAATCTGCTGAATGTCGTCTTACTTCTCACTGTTTTTCATCAAGTATGGTCACCTTCTGGCCTGCCTGGAGCATGTATATAATTTCCTATTTGGAAATGAATATCATTTTCATCAATTATTCCATTACCTGCCCATCCCCCAACTTGTGACCTTTTCTCTTATTGATGAGAATATGTTGACACTCCAGGCGACAGAAGTTTCCCCCAAACCTAGGCTCTGCACTGAGGTCCCAGCTCCTGCTTTGATCTCTGGCCCCTGCTGCTCCCTACTTTGGCGCTCTCTGCTTCAGCCCATTTTATCTTCTGACTGCACAAGAAGAGTAAATGGTTCATATACAGGAAGACAATAATTTCTAATGTGGACCCATCCAAAGGGGCCCTAAAAGGAACATCTTAGACTTTAGAGGGTTGTAAATAATGAAGATAATTTTCCCATGTTTTATGCAAGCATAATTTTTTGGTGGTAAACAGTGAGATGATATATATGTATATTTCCTATCCAAAACTGTATGCAATTAGCATTTGGAAGATTGTAATTATAGCTTGGTTGGGCTTTTTGTAGGTGCTAAAATTGATTTCTTGGCTGAATTATTTTGCAATAGACTTAAACCACTAATTGTACACCTAAACGAAATTGAGTGTGAACAAATCGAATAACTTTAATTTTACCTTGGATAATAATTTATTGATGCAAATAAAACCCCTTAATTAAATCTGGCATAACCAGGCCTGTAGAGGCACACATAGAGGCATTCTGTCACCCAGCTTTAGTGATTATTTTAATTTTGGAATAATGCTCTGCTATTCTTAGAGAGAATTGGGTATCTATTAAGGACTGTGGCAGTAGTTGAGTCTTTTGAGTTCAGTGCCTCTTTGAATCCCAGATGGATTTAGGACAGATCTTTTTGGAAGAAGTGCTACTCATTTTTAAATTATAATTAAATGCATCCGAAATTGAAACTTTCATTACTACTTCTGAAAATAGCCTCTTCAATCAGAAAGTTCCCAAGTCTCTCAAAACCAGAGGAAATGGGTGAAATGTGGAGAGACACTTTCATTCAGATCAATGGAAGTTAGACAGTTGATCAAAAAGAAACCATTTATATAATAGTATTAGTTTCCTGAGGCTCTGTATAAGCACCACAAAACAGGTGGCTTAAAACAAGAGATCTTTATTATCTCACAGTCCTTAAGGCCAAAAGTCCAAATTCGAGGTGTCAACAGATCCGTGCTTGTCCCTAAATCTGTAGGGGAATCCTTCCTTTCTTCTTCTAGCTTCTGGTGCTTTGTTGGCAATCTCTGGCCTTCCATGGGGTGTGACCGGATAACATCAATCTCTGCTTTTGTTATCCCATGGATTTTTCCTGTGTGTGTCTCCATTTGGCTGTCTTGCAGGGATACCAGCCATACTGGATCAGGACCTACTGTACTCTAGTATGACCTCATCTTAACTAATTACATCCGCAGTGACCCTATTGTCAAATAAAGACACATTCAGAGGTACTAGAGGTTAAGACTTCAACATATCTTTTCTTAGGGGGGCACAATTCAACCGGTAACAGTAAGAAAAAGTTATTGCAGCACAGTTCCAAATACCCAGTGAAGGAAGCAAGTACAAATGTTAATGAACAACTCACTGCAAATAAGAATTGCTTTATATATGTTCAACATCTTTTAAGTCCCATTAACCATGGGCCCCTTCCAATATAAAAACTATTAGCCACCTTGAGGTATGTAAAAGGATATCATAAAATGAGGGCAACTTCTTACTGTTTCCATAGATTAGCATAAGAAGGATGAGGATTTAGTTGCAGCAGGAAATCACTAAGGCAATATGCATTCATATCAAAATGGCATAGCTCTGCAATATCTTAACAGGGAATTCTGCACTGGTCTCCTTCTTTGGGATGTTTTAGAAAAGCAGGAAGTTCCTCTTTGCTAGAGATGGGGATCTATTTTCAAGTTAGTGTTTCCTTTTCTTGGGATAAATATCCAGAAGTGGAATTGCTGGATTATATGGCGGTTCTATTTCAACTTTTTTCAACAGGTGTTGATGGTTTCTTTTGCTGTGAAGAAGTTTTTTAGTATGATAAAAAGAAAACCTACTGAATGGGAGAAAATATTAGCCAATCATATCTGAGAAGACATTAATATCCAAAATATATGAAGAACTCATATAAACTAATGAGGAAAAAAAAACCCCAGGCAATCTGATTTTTAAAAAAATGGTTAAAGGCCAGAATATACATTTTCCAAAGAAGACCAAGAGGTATATGAAAAGATACATCATTATCTTTGATATGATGATGTAAAGATACATCATTATCATTATCATAACCAACAGGTATGTGAAAAGATACATCATTAATCATCAGGGAAATGTGAACCAAAACCACAGCGAGATGTCACCTCACACAGGTTAGAATGGCTACTCTCAAAAAGACAAAAGGTAACAAGTGTTGGTGAGGTTGTGGAGAAAAGGGAATCCTTGTGCGCTGTTGGGGGAATTACACATTGGTGGAGTTGCTGTGGAAAACAATGTGAAGGATCCTCAAAAACTTAAAAATCAAACTACCATAGGATCCAGCAATTCCACTTTGTGATATTTATCCAAAGAAAATGAATACACTAACTGGAAAATTTATCTTCAGGACCATTTTCTCACTGCAACATTATTTGCAAAAGTCAAGACATGGAAACAAATGAAGTGTCCATTGATGGGTTAAAGGATAAAGAAATTGCGGTATATAGGCACAATGGACTATTATTCAGCCATAAAAAATGGCAGGAAATCCTGCCATTTGCAACAATATGCAGGGAACTTGAGGGCATCATGCTGTGAAATAAGTCAGACAGAGAAAGACAAATACCACATGAACTCACTTACGTGAAGAATCTAGGGGGAGAAAGAAAAAAAAAAAAACCAAGCTCATAGATACAGAGAACAAATTGGTAACTGCCAGAGGCGAGGGTTGGGAGTGGTGGTGAAATGAGTGAAGGGGTCAAAAGTCATAAACTTCCAGTTATAAACAAGTGTGGAGGCAGGTAATGTATGGCAAGGTGACTAGAGTTAATAATTCTGTAATGCATATGTAAAAATTGTCAGCAGTGTGTCTTGAAAGTTCTCATCACAAGAAAAAAACATTTTCTGACTATCTGTGGTGGTGGATGTTAACTAGACTGACTGATCATTTTGCAATATATACAAATATCAAATCATTGTGTTGTATACCTGAAACTCATATAGTGTTATTGATCAATTATACCTCAATTCAGAAAAAGAGAGAAGGTGGGCCAGATCTTAGATTTTTGTCCCTAAACCTTGTAACTAGTGTTTACAAGCTGTAATGAATACACATAGGCATCCATATACATTCTCAATGGATCTGTTTCCAAACTCCACACTGAACAGCCCTGTTTGGTCTAGCATAGTTATAGGAGCTTTGACACTAGACAGAACTGTTTGCATCCTCTCTCCACTGTTAACCACTCTCACAACCCTGAACAAACTGCTGAAGCTTTTGGTGTCTCAGTTTTCTTGTCTGGCAAATGGGACTAATAATGCCCATCACATGGGATTAAATGACTTAACATGTGTAAACTCATGGATCCCCTCATGCATTCTACTGTGTTCTAGGCAGTGTGGGACAATCCATTCATTCTTCTCTAAATATTTATTGAGTACACACACTGGGAAACAGTCATGGAGATTGCACTGTATGGGAGGGAGACATGCACTGAGCAAGATACTGTAAGTACTTAGTAAGTTAAGTTGTGACATGTGCTTTGGGAAAAGCCCAAAGGAGGGAAGAGAGCTGGAGAGATGTGTGGGCGGGGTGGAAAGAAGAGGAATATCACAGGCTTCTCATGATGGGATTCTTGACATTGGTGTTGGCCTTCAAGGAGCGCACAGAAGAGCACACCTCTTCAGTCCATGGTAGGCACGATTTGGCTCTCGGTGGACTGTATCTGTTGTGGTTGATGATAATTCATTTGCTATGGAGGGGAAAACATCTGAACCCAAATGTCATGTTAGCCTGTGTCACACATGTCTGGTCACTGGTTACACTCCATTTACCAGCTGAAGCATCAGCTGGTGATTCATAACCTCCTTAGGAGTTTCCTGGGTGAAATCAGAAACCGAGTCCTCTCCTGGGAGGGCAGGAAGAGGCTGAAGAAAACATGCAGGACACTCCAGGTTGGTAGGTAGCTGTTTTATTAAGCAAAGGGAACGTACCTATGAGGTTCATCTTGGACTGCAGCAAGATGACTGGATCCTCACAGCTGCCCACCACATGGTAAAGGTTTATGTAGAGGCTTTGACTGGGTTCAGTCCCATAGGTGACAGACAGATGCTTTCAACACTGTATCATTATCTCAAGGCTATGTACTTGGAACAGCCTCTGGGAGCAGGAAAAACAAGTAGACCCCATATTGCAAGGACAGGTAAGGGGGTGAGGAGCCTCCAATTGCCTGGGTCCAGTTCACAGGTCTACTGGTGGTTATGTCTTCTTCATGAGCTCCCTCAACCTTCCCAGACAAATGCACACCAACTCCTGTCCTGGGGAGTTTTCTCTCTATAGCGAAGGCAGTGACAAAGGCTAGGTATTTATAGAATGGCAGACAATTGCCTTCATGCCTGCTTCTAAATGTGCACAATTTGAGAACTCGGGTAGACCCAGGTCCAGAGTGTATTAAATGCTCATTCTTTGACTGTCATAGGAGTAGAGACTTTCTAGAAAAGAAAGAAATCCATTATCTCCCCCAATGGATTGTATAGATAGTTTCAACTAAGTATTGAATAAAATAAACTAAGAACAATTGTCTGTGTTAAATTTATGATTTAGTCTATGGTTTCCATAAGGGAATAAATGATAATGGAGAGAGAAATATTTACCTGAACCAAAAGTAAGAGTCATTTATTAAGTCATTAACTGGGAGAATGGCGATGTTGAAAGTATTGTGCTAAAGAATTCATTTCTTAAACATATAAATATCATCGAGCACATAATTTAAAAGCTTTTGTTTTAACTGTTCATTTAAAAGAAGAAAAGGATAGTTAAATAATTCTAACTTGAATAGAGTTTCACGTTAGAAAAATGGGAAACTTCCCATGGACAAAGCGACTGGGCAGACAGGTGCCAGAAGTAATAGGTCCTCTCCTGCTAAGGGGCTTTCTCTGGGGGAAGCTGCCATTTATTGGATAGATAGAGAAGTAACCAAACTTTTACCTAACCTGGGGTGTCCTCCTTTGATTTTTGTGTCTGCTCTCATCCTTCCCTTCTCTTTCTTGGGAACTGAGGTCACTTCCACAACCTCCAGGTAGAAGTCCCTGAATGTTCCATCACGTTCTCTTGTCTTCTCTCCACCCACCTATCACACTAACCGTCTGAGCTGTGCCATGTTTTCCCCATTTTCCCGCCCACACAATCTTGTCTCTTCTCAGAAAGTAAGAGACAGAGCAACAACAAGGCAGTCATCCCCAGTCATTCTTCATACCATTCTGGGCACTATATTATGTGAAATAATTTGGTAGGACTTGAAAATTCAAACATTACTGTACTGTATTTTGCTACTGAAATTTTCCCACGCATCTGCTAGCTCTGAGTTCATGAGGCACAGACACCCTCCGCCTTCCACCTGAGATTGCTTCTGGGAAATAATACAAGGATTTCTAAATATTTACTGTCTTCTCTCTTTGGAGCTATAATGTCTTAAGTAGCTCCAGTTCCGTCAGGAAAACAGAGGAAACCCTGAAGTTATCTAGAAGAGGATCCTATATTGACAGACCTAGATTTAGGAAGAAGGGGAAGAGGGGCAAGTTAAAATGACTTAATTCTATTTTTATGAGTTAAAAAGCAATATGTTTTCATGTTGGGAGAGTAGAAATTAAAAATAGGCAAAAGAAGAAAATAAAAACTGTCAGTAATCTTACTCCAGAGGAAACAGAGTTCAATTGATACTCTTCAAGCCTTTTTTTGTATTCATATGGATACATATATATTTTCTCTTCCAAAAATAGAATCATTTTGAACACTGTTTTATAATATGTTTCTTCAATTAGGAATACATTCTGAACCTTTTCTGTCATTGCATTTCTTTCCGCACGGGATTATGAATTAGGAATACATTCTGAACCTTTTCTGTCATTGCATTTCTTTCCGCACGGGATTTAGAATGACGGTTTTTCTTAGCTTCTGCTTTTCAGTCACACCCTGGATCCAATATGGTGGCAGATTCTGTTGGCTCTACCTTCACAACAGATCCAGAATCTTGCTACTACTTCAACGGTGGTCCATGGTGCTCTTGGAATATTGCAACATCTTCCTAATAAATCTCCCCTTTTTGACCTCTTCCCTTATGTCTGCCTGAAACACTGCAGCCAGAGTGATTATTTGAAAACCTAAGTCAGATCATGTTGCTCTTCTGCCCAAACCCTCTATGGGCTTCTCCCTCCATAGACTGAACTTCAAAGTTCTTACTGTGATCAGTAAGGTCCTGCCTCACCTACCTCTTTCTCTCCTGTCCATTCCACTTCAGCCACAGTAACTTCCTTGCTGTTTCCAGAATGTGCTCCAGTGGTAGGGCCGTGCCTTTTCTGTTCTTTCTTTCTGGAACACTCTAGCACGTTCTCTACCCCCATATCTGCACAACCTTTTCCCTCACCCCTCGACTTTTCTTAGATGTCGTTTTCTCAATGAGATCTTCCCTGCCTAGCCTATTTAATATCTTCGAGCTCCTACCCAAACCTTTCTTCCACACACTCTCCATCCTCTTGCTCTGCTTGATTTTTCTCCACAGCCAATATCCCCCTCCAACATACCAAACATTGTACTTTTATGAAAAAATGTGCTGTATTTGTCGTCTTTACCCAGCTGGCCCAACTCAGCATGGGGGCTTTGCAAGGCCAGGCTTTCTGTCGGTGTTGTGTACTGCATTTCTCTCACCTATAGAGTCATGCCTGGTGCAGAGTACACACTTGCTAAACCTTTGCTGAATGAGGAAATAACACGCCTTTAGGATATGGATGTGGACCATGATATGTCTAAGCAGTCTTTGTTGTTGGTTATCTGGCATATCCATTTCCCTTTACTACTGTAGGTAATGCTGTGATTCACTAATCCAAGCCCTTTTGCTCATACAGTTTACTTTTTTTAGAACAAATTCTTAGAATTGAGTGTATATTTTTTACAGTTTCCAATATGCAGTGCTAATATACTTTCCAAAATGTGTACCTCAAAGAACGCTCATACCAGCAGCAGTCTGAGTCAGCGACCATTTGCCCACACCCAGGTCAGCTCTGGGTAGTACCGGGAGTCTCTCTGTGTGTGTATTCCCTGATCCAAGCAACAGCTTCTCAGCAAATACATTAAGGGTTTATGTACTTTGACACTGGGGTGAACAGAACTCATTGAACCAAAATCTTCCAAAGACTGGAAGTCTAGAGAGTAAGTGAGGTGGTGAAAGAAAGGGAGCATTGGCAGGAAGAAGGACAGTCTTGGGCTGACCCATGAAGATGGAGCTGTGCACCTGTCCCTGCTGTTTCTGGCAACACTGAGATTATGAGAGCCACACAGATGCTTGTCTGCGTTGTTTTTCTTTTTTTAAACAGAAACTTGTAGAACTTCTATTCTGTACACAGTTCTGTGCCCAGAGCTGTTGGGATGCCAAATGTATGCTGGTCCCTCCCCCAGAGACGGCAGCAACCCATCCTGGGAGAGAAGACATGCTTGAATAACTCCGGAGTTGTCCCTGCGAAGAGATGAGCAGTACCAGACGAATGAGCAAAGAGAATCCTACAGACTGCTGTGGTCAGAAAAGGCTTTGGACAGAAGTGGCTGACGTCTCCAGAGGGTTTACTGTATGCCAGGAACTGTTCTAAGTATTCTTAAAGTTACTGAGTGCTTACAGTGACCCTCATGGGGTAGGTACTACTTGCATCTACATTCTAAAAAAGAGAAACCAAAGCAGAAAGAGATTAAATCATCTGCACAAGGTTGCAAGGGTGGAGAGTGGTAGTAACACAGATGGGTTCTGGTATTCCTTACTACTCACTACTGTTTGCAACCTTGTTTAAGTCAGTATGATTGTGTAACAAACCACTCCAGGATTAAGCACAAAGCAACCATTTCATTATGCTCATGAGCCCCGTGGGTCAGGGATTTGTACGGAACACAGGGATGGCTTGTCTCTTCTCCACCACACCTGGGGCCTCACCCAGGAGGAGGCATGGCTGGCGTTCAGTCATCTAGAGTTGTATACACTCAGAGGATGAAGCTGTCTGTCTCCTGGGGACCTCATCTGGAGCTCTGGCTGGAATACCCACATTTGGCTTCTCTGGGTGGCCTAGACCTACACACTGTGTGCTAGCCTGAGTGTACTCACACTGCTTACAGGGCAATTTAAGGCTTTAGGTGAGAGTGTCCCCACAGATAAAGTGGGAGTGGCATCACATTTTCTGACCTAGGCCTGGAAATCAGGCAGAGTCCAAGTCCACCCACACTTGACAGGAAGAAATATAAACTCCTTACTCCTTTTTTTGGTTTGTTTTTGATTATTTATTTATTTGTTTGTTTTTATTATGTTATGTTAGTCTCCATATAGTACATCATTAGTTTTTGATGTAGTTTCCCCTGATTCACTATTTGCGTGTAACACCCAGTGCTCCATGGAATCCGTGCCCTCATTAATACCCATCATCAGGCTCACCCAACCCACACCCCTTTCACCTCTAAAACCCTCAGTTTGTTTCCCAGGGTGCGTAGTCTGTCGTGGTTCATCTCCGCCTCTGATTCCAACCCCCCTTCATTTTTCCCTTCCTTCTCCTAATGTCCTCCATGCTATTCCTTATGCTCCACAAATGAGTGAAACCATATGGTAATTGACTTTCTCTGCTTGACTTATTTCACCCAGCATAATCCCTTCCAGTCCCATCCATGTTGATACAAAAGTTGGGTACTCATCCTTTCTGATGGGCTGAGTGATATTCCATTGTGTATATGCACCGCATCTTCTTTATCCATTTGTCTGTTAAAGGGCATCTCAGCTCTTTCCACAGTTTGGGTATTGTGGACATTGCTACTATGAACATTGGGATGCATGTGACCCTTCTTTTCACTACATCTGTATCTTTGTTATAATTGCCAATACTGCAATTGCTAGTCATAAGGTAGCTCTATTTTTAGCTTCTTGAGGAATCTCCACACTGTTTTCCAAAGTGGCTTCACCAAATTGCATTCCCACCAACAGCGTAAGAGTGTTCTCCTTTCTCCACAACCTCTCCAACATTTGTCGTTTCTTGCTTTGTCAAAGCAGGAAAAAATATCCAATGGAAAAAAGACAGTCTCTTCAATAAATGGTGTTGGGAAAATTGGACAGTTATATACATAAGAATGAAACTCAACCATTCTCTTACACCTTACACAAAGATAAACTCGAAATGGATAAAAGACCTCAATGTGAGGCAGGAATCCATCAACGTTCTAGAGGAGAACACAGGCAGTAACCTCTTTGACATCAACCACAGCAACTTCTTCCAAAGGCAAGGGAGACAAAAAT
The DNA here is from genome assembly GCF_022355385.1 of Mustela nigripes. Lineage (NCBI taxonomy): Eukaryota > Metazoa > Chordata > Mammalia > Carnivora > Mustelidae > Mustela > Mustela nigripes. Next base: position 6,108,508 of record NC_081561.1, read on the forward strand.
GAAAATGAACTTTTGGGATTTTACCAAGCTAAAAAGCTTCTGCCCAGCAAAAAAACAAAACAAACCCAACAAAAACAAAAACAAAAAGAAAACACACAAGAAAACCCCCCAAACCAAGCAAACAAAATCACAGTCAGCAAAACAAAGAGGCAACGTATGGAATGGGAGAAGGTAGTTGCAAATGACACTACAGACAAAAGGCCGATATCCATATGCACTATGGAGTATTATGCCTCCATCAGAAAGGACGAATACCCAACTTTTGTAGCAACATGGACGGGACTGGAAGAGATTATGCTGAGTGAAATAAGTCAAGCAGAGAGTGTCAATTATCATATGGTTTCACTTATTTGTGGAGCATAACAAATAGCATGGAGGACAAGGGGAGATAGAGAGGAGAAGGGAGTTGAGGGAAATTGGAAGGGGAGGTGAACCATGAGAGACTATGGACTCTGAAAAGCAACTTGAGGGTTCTGAAGGGGCGGAGGGTGGGAGGTTGGGGGAGCCAGGTGGTGGGTATTATAGAGGGCATGGATTGCATGGAGCACTGGGTGTGGTGAAAAAAATAATGATACTGTTATGCTGAAAATAAATAAATGAAAAAAAAAAAGGCCGATATCCAAGATCTATAAAGAACTTCTCAAACTCAACATCCAAAAAACAAATAATCAGGTCAAACAATGGGCAGAAGACATGAACAGACACTTCTCCAAAGAAGATATACATTATAATAAACAATGAATTCTGGAACACTGAAAAGAAATTAAAAAAATACATATAAATGGCAAATAGACACATGAAAAAATGTTCATCATCATTAGCCTTCAGGGAAATTCAAATCAAAACCACAGTGAGATATCACCTTATACCAGTTAGAATGGCAAAAATAGACAAGGCAAGAAACTCCCTACTTCTTGATGGGAGGAGTGGCAAAGAATTTGCTGCCTCTCTATGTGTGTGTGTGTGTGCGCACGTGTAATAGATTTTACTTTTTAGAGCAGTTTTAGGTTCACAGCAAAGTTGAATGGAAAGTCCAGAAAGTTTTCATAGACCTCCTGTCCCCACATGTGCACAGCCCTCCCACCTGACTGGTACGTTTGTTACAATTAATGAAACCTACATTGTCATGTCACTATCAATCATAAGTCTATAGTCTATATTAGAGTTCACACTTGGCATTTACATTCTGTAGGTTTGGCAAATACAAAATGACAGGCATTCACCATCATAGTATCCTGCAGAAAAGTTTTACAGCCTCCAAAATCTTCAAAATTCATTCCTTTCTTCCTCTTAACTCCTGCCAATCTCCGATCTTTTTATAGTCTCCTTAATTTTGCCTTTTCCAGGATGTCCTAGAGTTGGAATCCTGCAATATGTAGACTTTCCAGATTGGGTCCTTTCACCTAGTGATATGCATATAATTTTCCTGCATGTGTTCTCATGGTTTGGTAGTTCATTTCTTTTTAGTGCTGAATAATATTACTTTGTTGGGATGTAACAGTTTATTCAACCATTCACCCACTTAAGGACATCTTGGTTGCCTCCAAGTTTTGGCAATTATGCATAATGCTGTTATAAATATTTGTGTGCAGGTTTTTGTGTGGACCAAAGTTTTCAACACCTTTGGATAAATATCAAAGAACTCTATTGCTAGATTGTATGGTAAGATAATGTTTAGTTTTATTAGAAACCACCAAGCTGTCTTTCAAAGTGGTTGTACCATTTTGCATTCTCACTAGCAATGAATGAGAGTTCCTGTTGCTTGCAGCCTTTGTAAAAACTGTCACACTTCACAAGGGATATGAAGATTGAAAAGGACGTTGAGCTGGGGGTGAGTGAGATTCATAAGTGGACAAAAGAAAGGAGAAGAGATTCTGGGTCTGGAGTTGTGTTCTGGGAAACTATGCCACCCAGAAAGGACTTAGGCAAGAGGCGCGATAAACAAATAATCCACTGATTATTCCCATGGGGACATAGTCATTGTCCCTTGAAACTTGGATGCTGCTGCTTAGATCTTTTTGTCCCCAGCAAACTTCCTCAGCAAAGCTGTTGGAGGGGTCTTTCTTTGTCTCCTTTGGTACCTGGGTAGGAGGAATTTGGTCTCACCAAGAGAGATCTGACTCTTGTGGAGTAACTCGTGATGAGCCCCTCAGGCCATGTGATAACAGCCAAAATTTCATGGAGAGGGACCTGGAATTGAGTTTAGCCATATGGGCAACCAATCAATCAATCCTGCCTATGTAATGAAGCCCCAGGAAAATCTCTGGACGCCAAAGTTTCGGGGGGCCAGTTTCCCTGGTTGTCAGTAGTCCATACACATTGTCACATATTGATGCCGGGAGGCTGTCACCTTCTGAGGACAATGGAAGTCTTGTGTTTGGAAACCCCTGGACTCTGTCCCCTGTGAGTATTCCTCTGACTAGTTTTACCTTTCCCATGTAATAAACCATAGCCATAAGTGTAACAAATTTCAGCGAGATCTGCAGCCCTTCCAGTGAACTGTTGAAACTGAAGGTAGTTTCAGAAAAATCCCTGAATTTACAGGTGATGTCAGAAGCAAGGGTAGCCTTGGGGACTGTTCCTTCAGACTCTGCAGCTTGACAAGCTCCAGGTAAGGCCCCCTCTGCCTCTGTGCCTCCTCTAGACAACAGACAACCTTGAATTGTTCTCTATTTCAGTTGTTTCACTGTAATCCCAAAGAAATGGCCATATGTTGTTGCTTATTACAGATACCAGAAATGGGTCTTAGAGGAAATAACAAAGATCTTATCTTTAGCTGTACACCTAATGGTTCATACATCATCATAGTGTGGATATAATACACACACACACACACACACACACCAGTGTCTGGTTATGTGCATGCAAATGTGTAACAGGCAATCTGTGTGGTGTGGAAATGACACTTTGTAAAATAAGAAGGCCTTGCTCCCTGGGTTTCCCACACGGCAAGGTCATTTTTCGTGTGATAGAGTCAGATAGAGTATTTGTAAAATAAAGCCAAACTCTCCTGTTTGTGCTTCCTCTGGCCTTTCAGACCAAACAAATCCTTCACCTTGGCAAAGGGCCTGACAAGCATTTAGTATTAATTAATTCTTGGAAGTCTCTGGGGAGAAGGTAAGTAATCTTGGGAACTGACAAAACGGATTGTTTCATTAAGCAGGTAAACTGGTCCCCTAAGCCACTTCTGCCTCCGGGGTTCTCCTTGCATGGAGCTGGCCCAAGACCATCTTCCCACCCCAACGCTTGGAGGCAGGGTGGACGAGAGCAGGGTGCGCCATGTCTGTTTGTCTCTCTCCTTTCCTTTCACTGACAGCCTCACTCCAGGCTTTTCCATTCCGGCATTTTTCCTACTTATGAAATGAATTTGACCAGTTATCTTTGATGTTCAAAAGGAGAACCCAGTGGAATCCGTTGCTGACATAGTGTAAAATTCACTTGGGTTAAATGCCTGTTCTACAGTTTCCCAGGTAATGATTTTATTATTTTTGAAGTGTGCATGATGACTTTTGCCGGCTGGATGGCTGTGTTTGCTTTCTTCTCTTCTGTCCCTTCTCTCCTCGTTCCCTGTAGACCCACATCCCTCAATCTAGAGGTAGGCTGAAGGCACCGACAGGGCAGGGGGAAATCCTTTGACAGACCACAGGTCTGAATTTGCACTGTCCACTGAGTGTGCAAATCACTAGAACAGTGGCCCTGATAACCTTGCCATGTGTTGTGGGTTTATCACACTTAGATCCCATTGCAGAGTTTGTAGCTAAAGGACTGTAGACACTACTCACTCATCACAATGGCTTTGCATTGACTCTTTGTGCAGGCACATGAGTCTCATCCAGTATCAGGCAGAGGCTTCATCTTGGTCCCAAATACGGCTTTGCACACACTAATGCTCAGTGTGTTGGATGGTACTATGATTCACCAATATTCAGTTCTCTTCTAATTTTGGATTAGAGTTTTCCACACTTTTGTTTAGGGATGGTCAAGTGATGAGCTCCAGACAGACATGAGTATAGGAGTGAGGTGTGTCCCTTCTGGGATGAGACGTTTATTTGCCAGCTTGACTCATTGGCCATCCCCTCTCTTGTGGGGAACAGTGAAGCCTCACTTAGAGGTGGTGGTGTCATAAGATGATGTAAAATGAACTTTGCAGAGAACATCCCCCCCTGCCCAGCCTCCATCTTGGAAGTATAGCCTGAGGGAGATAAAACCTTTTGGTGTGAGATTTTGGTAGTGTTTGCGACTGTAGCCTAGCCTAGCTTCTGGGTTGGCAAACTACTGGCCATGGGCCATATCTGGCCCTCCACCTGTGTTTGTAAATAAAGTTTTATTAGAACATATCTATATATGTTAGCTATATTAGATATGTTCTATTGTTCTAATATATGTTCTAATATATTATATATAATATATAATATAATAAATAATATATATTATATATATCTAATATATTAGATGTATTAGATATGTTAGATATATATTAGAACATATCTATCTATATATATATATCTACCCATTCACATACATTCACTATTTTTTAAATTTTTTATTTAAATTCAGTTTCATTAACCTATACTGTACTACTAGTTTCATGGGTAGAATTTAGTGATCTTTCATGAGGCAGTAACAGTGATGAAAAGTTGTGACAGAGACAGCATGGCCTGGAAAGCAGAAAAAATTTACTATTAGCCTTTAGTGACAAGGCTAGCTAACACCTGTGTATTCTGACTGACACACTCAATGAAAGCTTTTAAATCATTAAATTGACAATATAAAAGGTGGAAGCCCAAAACTGATTCTAAAATCATGTCAGATTGTTTTGCATGATAATCAGGGCAACTTAATTGGCAGGCATATATTGAGTGCCATTAGGTGTCAGACTGGGGGAGAATGCTTTCTCCTTGGGGCCCTCTGGCTTCAGGGGTGGGGGAATGTGCTCCCCTTCTTTGTAAATTTGGGAAATAAGGACTAATAGGGGAAAGGAGGCTGTGATGAGAATAAGAAAACCCAAGGACACTGCAATGGACTGAGGGATATCTCATTACTCTTTCCACAAAATTCATTTAGTAATTCACTCATCAGACATTATGTTGCCATTAACTAAAACCAGAGAAGAATAGATGGTCCAAAGAGATTTCTTTGAGGCAGTTACTATACAGTGTGATATGTGTTAGGATGGGAATGGCCCAAGTTGCCCAGGGAAGGTTCTTCCTTATTCTGACCTCACCCTTGACCTAGCCAAAGTGTTAACTTGTAATTCCCTGAGACTGAAGCCAGGCCAAGGCTAAGAATCACAGACCCACCAGCTAGAGTACTTGGGAATTCTCTTCCCTCTGGAGAAACTGGGAAATGATCTCTTCATACCCACATCGCATAGCAATTTCTAGATCCTTGCTTTAGGAGAAACCCCACCACTAGGGCTTGTAACACAAAAGACCTTTCCCCATGCATACCTGCCTCTGGCTCTTTTCATCTGATGGAAAGAAGCATCTTATTGATCCTGACAGCGCAATTGGAACTTGTGATTTTCTTTGCTGGGGGCTGTGGGGCTCTGCAGATGGGAGGGAAGGGCTGGCTAAGCTGGGTGGGAGGTAATCGAGCGGTAGATATACACAGGCAGAAATTATAATAAATGTGGGGTGCTGCAGTCTGAGGTTGTACGTGAAGTTTGCCTTTCCCACATCTGCACCTCCAACAAATTGATTTGGTACCCAGTTCCAGCCATCATCTTATTTCAAGTTCGGTTACCTAGGAAACAGAGGGCACACTGCTGGGACAGTCTGCCTGTGTCCTGTGCCGACCAAAGCTATTAGAGCACATCAACTTGGCCTCCGAGAAGCACTGAACATGGACAGTTTCTACTTCCAGCCGGGTTCTTATTTATTTATTTTACTGCTTCAGCAGCAAAATGAGTTATTGAACCGTTCGGTCCATTGATTGGGGCAGCTTCTCCCCTTCATCCCTCGGATGCCCAAAGCTCTCGGGAGCTGGTGGCAGCCCAGAGGCCTTGTGCTGATGGTGAGTTCTCAGTGGGGAAGCTAGGCAACCCCTCAGTTCCATGGGGCTGGGGAGCTGGGCTGTGACGAGGCGTGGTCCCTCCAGGAGTCTTTGAACCTATGGAGAAAGCTCTGGCAAACACACGTGCATGCAAAACTCTATATGCAGTTTAATGGAGGGACCAGATTCCCAGGCTAAATGCTTTTGATCTAAGTTTATTCTGCTGGGGATGAATGTCTTAGCTCTGAAAATAGTAAATAAGCTTTCAATGTGTCCAAGATTCAACAGTCCACTGTCCTAGAGACTATCTGACCCGAAGGAAAATTGTATTTCACGGAGCATCCTGGGGCGGTGGGTGGGGGGAGGGTCTCTGGGTCCACTTGTGTTTGCTCTAAAACTAGTGAACGTGGTGGAAACTCTATCACGGTGTCTCCAGGACGTTGTCTGTTTTTGCACAACCTGAAAACTAATAATGTTTTTTTATAGTTCTAAATGTGAAATTAAAAAAAAAAAGAATACATTTACATTTTCAAGAGGGTGAAACAGTTGCTCAAGGAGTTGAGGGTACTGTTTCTTGATCTGAAAAGCCAAATATATATATATTTATATATATACAAATATATATAAATATAATATGTAATATATTAATATATTATATTATAATTAATATAATATATAATATAATTATATATAAAATGTAAATGTAGTCTTTTTTAATATATACATATATATGTATACACACACACACACATACACACATATATATCCCATCCCTCACCCACACCCCTCCAGCAACCCTGTTTGTTTCCCAGAGTTAAGAGTCTCTTAAGGTTTTTCTCTCTCTCTGATTTCATCTTACTTATTCCCCCCCCTTCCCCTATGATCACCTGTTCTGTTTCTTTAATTCCGCATGTGAGTGAAATTATATAATTGTCATTCTCTGATTGACTTATTTCACTTAGCATAATACCTTCTAGTTCCATCCACATCATTGCAAATGGCACGATTTCATTTTTTCATTTTTTCATTTTTCATGACTGAGTGATATATATCTGATATATATATATATATATATCTCCCCCATCTTCTTTATCCATTCCTCTGTTGATGGACATCAGGGCTCTTTCCATAGTTTGGCTATTGTGGACATTGCTGTTATAAACATTGGGGTTCAGGTGCCCCTTCAGATCACTACATTTGTATCCTATGGATAAATACCTAGTAGTGCAATTGCTGGGCCATAGGGTAGCTCTATTTTTAACTTTTGAAGGACCTTCTGTACTGTTTTCCAGAGTGGCTGCACCAGCTTGCATTCCCGCCAGCAGTGTGAGAGGGTTCCCCTTTCAGGGTAAGAGAATCTTAAGGGGCAGAGGAGAGAGAGAGTATCTTCTTTTTTTTTTTTTTTTTTTTTTTTTAAAGATTTTATTTATTTATTTGACAAATCACAAGTAGATGGAGAGGCAGGCAGAGAGAGAGAGGGAAGCAGGCTCCCTGCTGAGCAGAGAGCCCAATGCGGGACTTGATCCCAGGACTCTGAGATCATGACCTGAGCCGAAGGCAGTGGCTTAACCCACTGAGCCACCCAGGCGCCCCTGAGAGAGAGTATCTTAAGCAGGCTCCATGCCCAGTGTGGGGCCCCATAAGGGGCTTGATTTTCATGACTCTGAGATCATGATCTGAGCTGAAATCAAGAGTCAGAAGCTCAAATGACTAAGCCACCTGGCTCCAAGCCTAAAATATTTACTACCTAGTCCTTTAAAAAAGAAAAGCTTACCAGCCCCCACTTCCTTCCTTCCTCCTTCCCTCCCCTCCTCCCTCCCTTGTTTCAGAGGATGCAGACTCTCCTTCCGTGTGTGGGCTCTGGATCCAGAATCTGGGTCAGGTCTAGAAACTGAACAAAACTGGGGCGCTGCCCAACTCGCCCATTCTGGATTTCTTTGATTGCACAGGTACCACGCCACCCTTACTGGATGCCCATCTACGCCACCGGGGGCCCCAAGTTTTAGTAGCCAACTAAACTTCTAGCCAACAGACTCCCTGTGGGTCTGGCCTCCTGGCTGCTGGGCACTCACTTTGATAATTGCCTCCTCCTGGCTCCTGACGAGACATGCTGTGACATGGCCTCTGTTCCAGAAACCTCCCACCCCGTTTCCTCCAGGTGTGCCCAGTTCATTGGCAGCATCCCCCACCAAGCCACCACCGCACCATCTCACCTGGACCTTCCTTAGCGCCTTTGGAAATAGGGTGTCTCTTGGACCCCTCCTTGGAGCATATCCCTCTGCTGAATTTTCCCCATATGCCACAGGAATGCTGGCAATCCTACCTCACTAAGGGCAGCTATGACTTTCCCATTACTAGCATGTCTGCGCCATTCCTGGGGACCTCCCCTGGGTGCTCCATCCTGAATCCCAGAGGACTGGTCCCAAACTGATGACATTTCCACTACCAAACCTCCTCTTCACTCAGTCACACTCAGAGTCCTGTCCCACACATATGCGCTTACCCTGCTGCTCCAGCTGGCTGGGTCCTGATGCTCTTTTGAGGATAGTCCCTCTCCTCCTCCCAGACCCAGCATGACCCTGGCTGGGGTATGTGCTGCCTTAGCTGTAGTACTGGGACTTGTGCCAGAAGCAGAGGTGGGTAGACCCGGGAGGAGCATATGTTTTATGGGGGAGAGACGTCTGCGCGGTTGCCCGGCAAGGGGCCAGGGAGTAGGGGCTCTTCTGTAGCCTCAGAGGGGTCAGCAGGATTGGGGCTTTCAAGATTCTCAGCAGCAGCAACCCACGTGTCCTCACCTCAGGTGGGAAGGTCCCATTATTTTCCAGCTGGGGACTGGCCTTGGCACAACAGGCATGACCTGTTTAGAAGAGTAGCCCCTCTGAAACTCTGTTGCCCTGCAGATTCTGTTCCTTCCTTTGCCTTCAGTGTCTCACTGCAGAGATAAGAGCCTCTCTCCGTGCTTCCGAGGAGGCCCTCTGGCTTTCGAACCTGGATTTCACTGCTGATCTATCATTCTCGGCTTTTCTTTCTCTTTCCAAAAGTCAATCAACTTCAGCAGTAGCTACACAATTCCGTTGTCCTTACAGTAGTGATTTCCGTCATAGTTCTCAAATGCCTGGTGCATCCCTTACCACTGACATGTCATTCCATGTCAGCCCTAGTGAGAGTTGTAGCAATCCTAAGTGTCTGTCTTATGCCAGGGAGTCTGGACGCCACCTTCATCAACGACAGGTGGCAGGTGATTCTGTTCCAGTTTCTCATCGTAGTGTCTGCTTTCTCAAACCACTGCTGGTACTTACCAACTATCACAGGCTGGTTCGCTGGGAAGCCAACTCTGAGATAAGATTATTGTGCAGAATGTTTATTAGGGAGAAGTCTGAGGAACCGCATTCGTGGAAAGGTGGGGAAAGAAGCAGGCCTGGGCAGGAGAAGTTATCAAGCTGGGATACAGCTTCTATTAAGGCCTCAGGGGACTCTTTGGCGAGGATGGAGCAGAATGGCCTGTTACAGTTGCCCCAACTGGTCCTTTGTGAACCTCTTCTTTGGGTGTGGCCCACCCTAGAAAGAGTGGGTGACCTTAGGCAAGGTGGCTCTTTCCAGCATAAACACTTTGACCTTTGCGGGCTGTCTTGTGGTAGCACTTCTGGCAGCTGGGGAATGTTTTTCCTGGAAGGGGTCTGGGCATCATTGCTCTGTGCACCACACCCTCGTCCGATTTCCTGGCCCCCAGTCCCAGCTTGTCTGTCTGCTGACAGCTTCCTTTGGATAGATCTCCCAATCTCTATGATCCTCAATTTCCTTAAATCAAAAAACCCCAAAAAAGGTTAAAATCAACATATGCCCATATGAGAAAAGTAAGCAAAATATGCTCAAATAGAAAGCAGAGTTACCTGTAGGCTCACCACCCAGAGTAGACGTTTCCACCCTGAGATGTGTTTCCTATCTTTTAGCTCCATATTTTCAACATAGTTGTAACTGTGTGCAATGTTCAATTTTATATTCTCATTTTCACTAAACATTATATATGAGTGTTATCACAAACTCTTTGTAAACACTAATTGCAAGGGTAAATTGTTTCCAGCTATGAAAGTAATAGCTATTCATAATAAAAATTTTTAGGAAAAGCATCCACATCTCTCCCTTTAGAAATAACTCCAATTAAACTTTTGTTGCATAGCTCTTTGGTTTTGTATTTGTGTGTTTATAAATAAAATTGGGGAATGTTTTCTACATTTTACTATTTGGGCGATGTTTTCTCACACCAATATCCAATTCTCCAGACACCAACTGGGTGTCCTACAACTCAACACAATTCTGATCCTATCTCCCCAGTGTCAGCATCAGATTCCACAGGCTTAAGGACTCAGCCCGCAGGACCATCTCCACTCCAGAGGCCAAGTGTAAGCCTCAAAGGAAGCCACCCAAACTTCAGACCAAATGGCCAAAAGCAAAGATTCTCACAACCCCCTCTGTAGGCTGGATAATTTGTTAGAATGGTTCACCGAACACAGGAAGACACTTTATTTGTAGTGGTTTATTTTAAAGGGTACAAATGAACAGCCAGATGAGGGGTACATAGGGCAAGGTCTGAAGGGCCCTGAGCTCATGAGCTACTGTCCCAGTTGAGATGGGGGTGCTCCACTGTCCCAGCACGAGGATGTGTTCCCCAATTTGGAAGCTTACCTCATCTCATTGTTCATGAGCTTCTATGAAGTTCAGTTTTTAATACCACCTCCCTTCCCATAAACTCAGGTGTCACCAAAAGGGGCACCTTATGAATAATGAAAGATGATCCTATCATTGAGGAAATTCCAAGGGTTTTAGGAGCTCTGTGCCAGGAGTGGGGACCAAAGACCAAATATATTTCTTATGATGCCATAATCTTTAATCTGCTGTTCTCACTTCACATCCTGAACCTCCCTACAACATATTACATATTTGCTTACACCGTCATTTTAATACCTGCAGAATATTCTACTGCACCTATATATATACAGTATAGCTTAATTAGGCTCCTTTTTGAATATCTTTTCCCATTTTAAAAATACTTTTTCTAATATAAATAATCTTCTGATGAAGATTTTTACTTGAAGATCTTTGTGTTCACCTTTGTTTATTTCCTTGGTATGAAATCTTAGAAGTAAGATTGGGCAAAATCTATGAACATTAAGTTACTTGATATCTATTCCTAAAAAAGTTGGACTCATTGGCTCCCTGTTAAAAGTGCACGCAGACACTCTGTGGGCAACGGCCATGCTTTCATAATGCTCATCAGGTTGGTCCTGGAGCTACAGATTGTGGTGCCTGCCCAAGCCTTGAGTCACTTATGAGGGAAATTGCTCAGCAGTAGTCTCTAGCAGTAGTGATGCAACCTATATCCCGGTGTTCCCATAATGTAATACCCACCCGTCCCCGGAGACTGCTCACCTATGGCAGGCAATCCACAGGCTTATCAGCACCCTACCAGATGGCCTGGGGCTTAAAGGCCAATCCTTATTTGCCGAACTGGTCAACTTCTCTCCCCTAGAAGTACTGAATGGAAACATAGATTCTGTCATTTACCCATGATGGCTTAAGTTCAAATGGAAGAAGCAATAGTGTCATGAGGGGTCAAGGCAAGTTCAAGTTGGAAAAGGAATCATAAACTATGAATAGCATAAATTAGCAGGAACCCTGACACAAGGTAGAAGCTGTGAGGTAAAGAGACCTTTCCAGGTGGCGAACAAGGCAGTTGGTCTTGTTGCAGAACTTGGGAGTGGAGCAGAGGAGAGGAGGGGAGCAGACACTCATGGATGAAGATGAAGAGTCAGCAGAGTGAAGTTCCTTGATCTCATGCTCCTAAAGCCCCAGGACTACCTTGGAACCACTTCCTGTTCTCCCGGGGCATGGCCAAACTCCAGTTCCTGGTCTTTGCTTGTTATTGTCATGCCTGTGATCCCGAGGATGTTTTTTGTGTATCTCCTCTATCCCCACTGAGTTGAGCTTATCTCAAAGCCCAAAGAGACTAAGATAGCATGGACTGTATCATCCATGCTATGCATGCACAGATACCGTAATTTTCTTAGCTACACATGATATGCATAGATATCATAGTTTTCTTAGCTATAACTCTCTTGGGTCTCCTAGATTGCTCACATTTTCTCATTATTATTGATCACTTAGATGAGACCGTGATGAACAATTTTGCACATGAAACTGTGTGTGTGTGCTTGCATGGGTGTGTGTAGCACCTTTCCCTTGTTCAAGGTCACCACAGCAAGAAGTTCTTCAAAGGGCAAAAACACTGATTTTCTTTTTTTAATTAATTAATTTTTTTCAGCATAACAGTATTCATTATTTTTGCACCACACCCAGTGCTCCATGCAATCCGTGCCCTCTCTAATACCCACCACCTGGTACCCCAACCTCCCACCCCCCACCCCTTCAAAACCCTCAGATTGTTTTTCAGAGTCCATAGTCTCTCATGGTTCACCTCCCCTTCCAATTTCCCTCAACTCCCTTCTCCTCATTAAAACAAGTTAATAGAAGACATAGAGAAACGGGATGTGTTTGTCTTTAAGTTCTCTCAAATTTCTGAAAGATCTGCTCTCTTTGGTTCTCTTCCAGAAGATTTCAAGTCTTAGGTATGCATATTCCGTTTCCTATTAAACCAAGAAAGAGAAGAAGGAATCCCCTCTCAGACACAGCATTGTTCTGGACCATATTTGCGATATGAGTTCCCTATCTCAACCCACAAACTATATTTTTCTATCACCAATTACAGCTTCTTAACTTTCACCAATTAAATAACTGCCCTGGATGGAATGGGAAAGTGTCGGGCAGAAAACTTTATAATATGTGTGTGTATCTGTGTGTCTAGATCTTCACATCCTCCTGTACCTATGTCTACGCAAATGTGTGTGTGTGAAGGAGGGGATGTCCATATTTTATAAAGGAAGGGAAAGAGAGAATAAAAAAGGAAGGAAACAAAGAAGCAAGGAAGGAGGGAAGAATACAAAGATTCTCAGGACTGTTGGTTGTTGACTTCTTAATGACCGTCCTTGGAAGTCCCCTCTAAATTATAATTATTAATTTCAACAAGGTTTCCCGTATCCTGAAAGGATCAAGCCTGCTCAGCTCAGGGCACGACAGGGAACATACTGTTCCTGGAGAGTTTTCCTGTGGGATGGTCCCTGTATCTGCACATAACATGTTCCTGCTGTTCAGTGGGAGTTCAGTGATGCTGTTCTCACATCACTCCTTTCCTAGAGATCAAAAAAATCAAAATATCTCCAATCACACTTGCTTTCTATATGTAGTCTTTAACTAATAGTCTCTACTATTTTTCTTTTCCTTCATAATTGAACAAAGACTCAACCAGGTTAAGTACAATGGGTTAGGACTTACTACTTCAGTGTCGTGCAACAATTTTTGTCCTTACCTCAAATATATTAAGTGTGGGAAGGCAACAACTAGAATTTTTCCACAGTTCACCAGGTTTAGAACAGAACGGGATCCAAGCACAATCAAATTGCTCCCCTTCCCAGCCAAAGCTTACCACTACCTAAAGAATGCAATACTTCAGAAATTGAACCAATAGGCAGAACCACAGGACCCAACATCTCAGAGTGTTTGTTCACTAGCTGACATGCAGGAATGAAAAACTCTGAATCCTACAAGCTGTTCAGAGTGTTGATGTATGTGTGGACTATGTGAAATTAGATCATAGAAGGATTAGGGACAGAGAGCAATGGCCTCTTGATAAACTGACACCTGCATCAGTATGTTTGGGGATAGGCTTTTTTCAAGTAGTAAAAATAAAAAAAAAAAATCTAATAGAGCCAGGCAATTTATGTCATATTTGTTATATAATATTATTTCTTAAAAAAAAAAAAAGAAAACCCTCCTTCGTAAAAAAGTAAGTCCTTCTCACAGTGCTCTCTGTAAAAAGACACACAAGCACCAAGTACAAGGGAAATGCCCTTGCCTGCCTGCCATCCTGTGTAACTTATAAATGCCACTGCGTAAACCCTTTGTGATGCAGGTCTCTCACTGGAGCACAGCACCTACTCTGGGACATGTGCACAGTTCCTTCTCCCTTCTGTTGAAGGCACCCTAGGAGACTTGCCTGTCCTACTTCCTCTGCACAGGCCTTCTTCGGTCTCCCAAGCAGAGGTCCCCACCTCATCGCACCATGTCTCTGCTAAATGGTCCTTGTGACTTCTGGAAAACAGAGACCCAAACATCTCTGTTGCTGCAATTAGCTCCTGCCTCAGTTGCTTCCTTCTAGTGCGGGACCCCTACAAGACAATGCTTTTTATAAAGCAGCAGACATTTTCCTTGAGGCATTTTTGAGAACCACAGAGGAAAAGAGCTTTCATTTTTAAATATTATAATATAGGCCTGCTGGAGCTGCTCATTGTCACCTGTCAGGAGCCAGGCATGGTGGCAGAGAGTGGCTCAAACGGTTTGCTCATCAACTGATGAACAGGAACCAAAGTGGGTCAGCAAAAGAGCTTCATGTCCTCACCTGCTGGCTTGCATGAGTTCATTTTATCCCTGTGGCATTTGCCCTAATATTATAAGCCCTGAGAGAGATGGGTTCCAATGAGTGGAGAATCTTGAGACATTCTTTTTTTTTTTTTTTTTTTTTAAGTTTTTTTTTTTTTTTCAGGGGGGGAAGGGGGGAGAGCGAGGACCGGCAGACAGAATGGCAGGCAGAGGCAGAGGGAGAAGCAGGCTCGCCGCTGAGCAAGGAGCCCGATGTGGGACTCAATCCCAGGACGCTGGGATCATGACATGAGCCGAAGGCAGCTGCTTAACCAACTGAGCCACCCAGGCGTCCCGAATCTTGAGACATTCTTAGCAGAAGTTCCCCACAATGTAGAAAGAATTCTGTTCTCTCTGTGTAATGGAGGCATTGAGGGGAGTATCATTCTTGACGGTTGACAGCGATCATCACAAAAGAAGGATTTGATTTGCAAAAGGTGTGTAAAGACAGGCAAGATCCCAGCAAGCTGGAGTTGTCTGCAGCATGCTGGCTGTCTGCTGCCCCGCTGCTTACAGACACGATCACGCTGGCATCCGTGGTATGAACTTGGGTAGTGCAATGTGGAGATTGGATCAGTCAGCACCTAGCCTCTTTCTCCTGTGCTTCTCTGCACGGCACGGCCGGAAGGCTAAAACTATGTTTCATGGTCCCTGCAGCTGGGCTTTGGGAGGTGAATCAAGCCCTCCCACTTGCATGCTGTTAGGTATCTATTGCTAAGTAACAATAACAACTCCAAAACCTAGCTACATAATACAGCGAACGTTTATTCTCTCTCCTAGTGCGGACGGTCTGGAAGAATCCGGGGGGAGGGGGGGGTAGCTTAGCCAGACAGTTCTGGCTCAGGATCTCTCAGGAAGCCTCAAAGTCTGCCAGGATAATTGTCTCGGAAGAGCTTGGGCGGGGGCGCGCTGCTTACATGCTCACTCACATGGTTGCTGGTATGGGCTTCATTACAAGGTTGTGAGAATGTCCTCAAGACAAGGCAACTGGTTTCCCCCAGAGTAAGGGATCTCAGAGAGGAAGACAGCAAGAGATGGAATTCCTAAGTGTCTCCTACAACCCAGTCTTGGAAGTGACCCACAATCACTTCTGCGGGGTTCTACTAATCACACCGAACGCACCAGTACAGTGGTGGAGGGACTCCACCAGGATGTGAACACCAGCAGGCAGGGACCGTTAGGGGCTGTCTTGGAGGTTGGCCATCACAGATACAGGCTAGGAGGTTCAAAGGCGGGAGTGAAGTGGAAGCCATTTTCTTGCCTACATGGTAGCTTTTGTTAGCAATCAGGTAATAGGGAGGTATTAGCTGCAGCATGTCCTGCCTCATCTTTACGGGTATTGAAAAGTATTCTAGTGGCTGTGGTGGCCCAACTCAGCACTGTCCAGCCCCTCACCCCCAGCTTCCTGGTGGTGGCAGCATAGTTTCCTGGTCTTTCATCTCAGCTCAGTAGCTGTGTGCTCCTTTTTTTTTTTTTTTTTAAGATTTTATTTATTTATTTGACAGACAGAGATCACAAGTAGGCAGACAGGCAGGCAGAGAGAGAGAGGGAGAGAGTGGGAGAGAGAAAGAGGAAGAAGCAGGCTCCCCGCTGAGCAGAAAGCCGGATGTGGGGCTCGATCCTAGAGCCCTGGGATCATGACCTGAGCAAAGGCAGAGGCTTTAACCCGCTGAGCCACCCAGGCGTCCCCCTGTGTGCTCCTGGGGGTGTGCTGGCAGCCATTCCTTCAGCCCTTGCAATGCATTACATCCTCTTTCCTTAAAAATAGCTGCAGTAAGGGGCACCTGGTGGCTCGTCGAGTAAACCGTCTGCCTCTTGATTTCGGCTCAGGTCATAATCCCAGGATCCTGGGATTGAGTCTCGCATAGGGCTCTCTGCTCGGCAGGGAGCCTGCTTCTCCGTCTCTCTCTGTCTCCTCTCTGCCTACTTATGATCTCTGTTTGTCAAATAAATGAATAAAATCTTTAAAAAAAAATAGCTGCAGAAAATTCCTAGTCCTGGAAATGGACCATGACCAACACAGATGGGGATCACTCCTCTGGGTAAAAACAACAAACACGATTGTGTCTGGAGTGTTTTGAGCTTGTTACATTCACTTGTTGGATTTTACAGATGACAGAACTGAGGTGCTGCGCGGTAAGTGATCTTCACACTCACACAGGTAATGAAAAATAGAGCTGGATTCCAGAGCCATACTCTTACCCTTGTGCCACACTGGGGCCACTTAGAGGGCCACATCTTACAAAACCCTCTTTTAGAAGGACGGCAGTGGCTAAAAGCCTGCTCACAAAGGCTGACAAGGTCTTGGGTTTCTTCATATAATCATTTTTTCTTATTTTTATGTGACATCTGGCAGGTAATAATTCACTGTCAAGAATCTCAAGCTCCAGGCAAAATACAGCAGCCAGGCTAGGAGTCAAGACCAGTGAGTAGAGAGGCCAACAGAACCATCCTCTCTAATTTCTCCTATGGACACATGAATAAGACCCTCAATGTTAGGGAGAGAATTTTTAATATTTATTGAAAAATTTTACCCAAAACCCAATTTTGTTCAGACATTGTACTGAAAAAAAAACCTGACTTCTGCTCTAAGCTGAATACTACTGTCTGTATAGTGATGACAATGAAGTCACAATGAAACTGACTTACTTTCATAGCTTCCATTATGATGATCACAGGGCCTCTATTGGATCCTAGTTGGCACACAGTATTATGTCATTCTTGAAATACAGGGTTCTAGTTATGAATTCATTCAACAAGTGTTTCTTGAGCAGATACTATGCTCTGTACACTGGATATTTAAGTAGAGGATACAAATACTGATGAGTGAGGTCTTTGTTGCTACCAGGTCTTGGCTCTTTGCATGGTGTCAGAGGTATAAACAGCCAAGCCACCTGCTTTGTGCAGTTATCAGCTGTTGGGTCAGGTCCCAGGGTCAAAGGTCATTTCTCATGCATAGTTCTGAATGGAATATGAAATGTGTTCCAGGAAAGCCCGATGCAGAAAAACCTCTAAGATTTTTTTTTTATATACAAGCAATTAGCAGGTGTTTGAAGAAAGGAGGAAAATTAAGAAAACTGTGATATTCAAACTAACCATTTGCTGAGTGCTTCTTGCATGCCAGAAATAAATATTTTGAAGACATTCTCAAATTTAATCCTCATAACCACCTCACAAAACAGGTTCTATTATTGTGCTCATCCCAGAAATGGAGAAACAGAGACAGAGAGCATCAGTCATTTGGTTAAAATTACACAGCTGGTTGATCATGAGGGCAGAATTAAATTCAGGTGGGTCAGATTCCATAGGCTATGCTCTTGGTTTCCAAATCCTGGCTGGTTGGCCTAGATCACCCAAGTAAATTGCTTATATGAATTGATGCCATCTCTGGGCTTGTCCTGACCTCACTGGTAAATTCACTTACCATTATCCCTAAGCCAGCCTCTGCTTTGAGGAGGTTGGGAAAAACCAAGATTTCTTTTAGTGCCTCATAATAAACATGGTAGATAAAGGATATTGTGATAATTTTTCCTTAATTATTTGGCTTTCCCCATAATAATGCAGTTAATTAAACTGGCTCCTGCAGAGCTGCTCAACTGAGACTGATAATGGAAACATAAATTGATCTTTCTGCTCTTGGGTTTTTCTGTCAAGTTCATTCATGCCTATCTACAAGGTGTTGTTTTTACCTGTATAGGTGAATTACACTCTATTCATTGAGAAGTGTAGGGATTCTCAAACTATAATATACATCTAAATTTTCAAAGCAGATTCCTGGGCCTCATGTGAGATCTACTGAATTGACATCTTTGGTAAAGCAGCCCAGCAACCTGCATTTTAACCAGCATACCAGCTAAGTCCCATGAGACTTGATGAGCTGGAACCCAGTGACAAAGAAGCTTTCACAGGCTGGAATGTCTAATCAGCTAAGGTCATTTTGGAGAATAGTTCTGGGTCCAAGTCCTGCTTGCATCTCTTAAATGCCTTATTAGGGGAGCAAGATGTGGAATGACTGGGGATGAGGTCAGAGAGCCATATTTGGACCAGATGATGTGCAGTTGTGACACCCCAGTAATGACTGAGGAATTTCCTGGGAATGATAAGAAAAACAATCGGAGTTTTCAGCAAGGATCTACATGACTCACATTTAAAGAAGGTTCCTCTGTATGCCCTGTGGACCATAGAGAGAAGTTAGAGAATCAGGGAGACCAGCTGGAAGGTCTTTCAATACTCCCAGTAAAGAAACTGACAGCTTGGTTTCTGGTTTTAGTGTCATAGGTCTTGAGACTTTGTTGGACTTGGGATCTATTCCAAAGAGATAACTGATGTGATTAACTTGATGTTATTAAATATAAGATACAAGATGAAGAATGATCACTTGATTCTTTTCATGGAGCTTATGTTTTCCTAAAATAAGGACCTTTATTAGATTGTTATTGCTGCTGCAACAACTTACCACAAAACAAGTGGATTAAAACTGTCTTACAGTTCTGGAAGTCAGAAGTTCAAATTAAGTTGCTTTGGGCAATAGTTAAGGTATAGACTTTTCTTCTGAGGGCTGCCAGAGAGTCTTTTCCAGCTTTTTTGGGAAGCCACCTACATTTTTTTGTTCATGGTTATTCCCTCAGTCTTCAAAGCTTATCACTCAAACCCCTGCTTCCAACACCACATGTCCTATTCTCCTCCTCTGCTTCCATTGTCATATCACCTTCTGTAAGTGTGGCCCTCTTGCTTCTCTCATTTTTTGTGTGCAAAACTAGAATGAACTTCTATTTATTTATTTTTATTTATTTCTCTTCAGTGTAACAGAATTCATTGTTTATGCACAACACCCAGTGCTCCATTCAATCCATGCCCTCTCTAATACCCACCACCTGGTTCCCCCAACCTCCCACCCCCCCGCCCCTTCAAAACCCTTAGATTGTTTTTCAGAGTCCATGGTCTCTCATGGTTCACCTCCCCTTCCAATTTCCCTCATCTCCCTTCTCCTAATTCTCCTTGTCCTCCATGCTATTTGTTATGCTCCACAAATAAATGAAACCATGTGATAATTGACTCTCTTTGCTTGACTGATTTCACTCAGCATAATCTCTTCCAGTCCGATCCATGTTGCTACAAAAGTTGGGTATTCATCCTTTCTGATGGAGGCATAGTACTCCACAGTGTATATGGGCCACAACTTTTAAAGACCCTTGTGATTATATTGGATCCATCTAAGTAACCCAGCATAATCTCATTCTCTCAAGATCCTTAATTTAATCATATCTGAAAAGTTCCTTTGCCATGTAAGGTAAAATATTTACAGACTATAGAGATTAGGATGTAGAATCTTTGGGAAGTCATTTTGTGGCCTATCAGAGACCCCAAAGATCTGATGGAAAATAGATAAGTCACTTAATTTTCAATGGCAATGCTTTGAAATAAATTGAGCTAGGTAACAATATAAAGTGAATGTTAATACACAGATGGCCAACAGACACATGAAAAGATGCTCAACATCACTAATCACCAGGGAAATACAAGGAAAACTACAATGAGATATCACCTTACACCCATCAGAATAGCTAAAATCAAAAAGATAAATAATAAGTATTGGTGAGGACATGGAGAAAAAGAATCTTCATACACTATTGGCAGGAATGTAATTTGGTATGGCCCCTGTGGAAAATACTATGGACATTCCTGAAAAAATTAAAAAAAAATAGAAATACTATATGATCCAATAATTCCACTACTGGGTATATACCCCAAAAAAACTAAATCAATAATTCAAAAAGATATATGCACACTTATGTTTATTGAAGCACTATTTACAACAGTCAAAGTATGGAGGCAACACAACAGTCCATTGACAGACAGATGGATAAGAAAAATGTGGCATATATATATATATATATATATATATATATATATATATAAATATTATGCAGCCATGAAAAGGGATGAGCTCTTGTCTTTTGCAACACACTGAATGCACGCAAAGGGCATTGTGCAAAGTGAAATAAATAAGAGTGAAAAAAAGTACCATACAATTTCACTCATATGCAGAATCTAAAAAAACAAATGAATGAATAAACAAATAAAAAGCAGAATCAAATCTATAAATTCAGATAACAAACTGATGATTGTCAGAGGATAAGATGGAAGAAGGATGAGAAAAATGGATGAAGAGGAGTGGGAGATACGGGCTTCCAGTTATGAAATAAATAAGTTATGGGAATAAAATTCACAACTTAGGGAATATAGTCAATGATCTTGTAATAGCATTGCAGTGACAGATGCCAATGATAACAGCTGCAACTGGAGAAGCTTGCAGAGCTCAGATCAGAAATGGTGAAGAGATTGGATTTTAAGGAAATTTCTGGGAGAAAAGCAGTGCTCAGGTCATGGTAGGCAGTCAATAGAAAGTGATTTCTTTTTGTTTTGTAGTGTATTCCTTTTGTTTTTAAGAATAATGGGGAGGGGCGCCTGGGTGACTTAGTGGGTTAAAGCCTCTGTCTTCGGCTCGGGTCATGATCCCAGGGTCCTGGTATCGAGCCCCGCATCGGGTTCTCTGCTCAGCGGGGAGACTGCTTCCTCCTCTCTCTCTCTCTCTCTGCCTGTCTCTCTGCCTACTTGTGATCTCTCTCTCTGTGAAATAAATAAAATCTTTAAAAAGAAAAAAAGAATAATGGGGAACAACAGGATGCGATTTGGAGAGCCCTCTGGGCTGATGGGACAGATCTCAGAAGAAAAGTAAGGCCATCGTATCAGTTATCAGTCAGAGCTCAGCCGGGAGAAAGAGACGGTACTCAATATTTGAACAGAGAGTCAGAGAGACTTAAGGACAACAGAAAAGCCTTATATTTACCCACATTTTCCTTTCTGGCACTCTTCTTTCTTTGCGTAGATCCAAGTTTTTGTCTCGTATCATTTTCTTCACCCTGAGAAACTTCCTTACTTTGCAGTGAAACAGTGAAACTTCCTTTAATATTTTTTGTAGTAAGATCTACTGGTGATAGTCTCTCATCTGTTTGTCTGAAAAATCTTTACTCTGTCTTTATTGCTAAAAAATATTTTCACAAGAGATAGAATTCCAGTTTGGCAGATTTTTCTTTCAGAACTTTAAGGATGTCATTCGATTATCTTCTGATTTGCATGGGATCTGACAAAAAAAAATCTGTTTTAATCCCAATCTGTTCTACTCTTTCTATAAAATTTTTTTATTTTAAAAATCTTTTTTAATAAATAAAAAATAAATAAAATAAATAAAAATAATATATATTTAAATACATAAAATAGATATAAATATTTAATATTTAAATATATAAATATATATAAAATAAAAACAAATAAAATAAAATAAAAATAAATAAATAAATAAAAGTCTTTTTTTCTTTGGCTGATTTTACACTTGTCCTTTTTTCAGAAATTGGATTCCGACCTGCTTTGATGTCTTTCTATTTCTATTTCATTCATGTTTTCATTCAATTTGTATCATTTTCAGCTATTAGTT
Source organism: Mustela nigripes (assembly GCF_022355385.1). Taxonomy (NCBI): domain Eukaryota; kingdom Metazoa; phylum Chordata; class Mammalia; order Carnivora; family Mustelidae; genus Mustela; species Mustela nigripes. The sequence goes on from NC_081561.1 coordinate 6,130,526, forward strand.
CTTCAGGTATATGTTTGGCACCTCCTTTACATTCTCTCTTTCTGGGCTCCAATTATAGATATATTAGATCACTTAATATTATCTTGTGGGTCACAGAGGTTTTGTTCACTTTTTTTCAGTTTCTCTCTTGCTTCTTCCCTCAGGGTCTGGCTTCATAGTGTTTTGACACCTCTCCTGGACTTCTTTGGCTCTTCCCCCATTTTCCTGCATAAGATATCTCCCCTAATAAAATCATTGCACACTTAATCTTGTTTTGATGTCAGGTTCTTAAAGAATCTAGAGTAACATGGTTACTCTACTCATGGTTACAATTATTCTATTGACTAATTATTCTCCTGGTATGTTGTCTTCCTTTAAAGACTTTGTTGCTTAAGCAGTGAAGTTACTTGCAGATCAATTTGGTTATTTCAAAGATTGTTTTCAAGTGTTATTAGGGTGTTATTATTCTGGGGATAATTTAACCCTATTATTAAAGTGTGACCCTTCTGGGGTCTCTATGGAATATCCCAAGTGAGTGTTCATCTAGTTCACTTGGGCTTCTTGGAACTCAAATATCTTCTAGCCTCAAGAGTTCTTCATTTGATAGGTCTCTGACAGTCGTTCTCTGCCGAGTTTCACGGCATTTCACCGTATGCACTCCCAGAGTAGTAGCAACCAAAGACTAAAAGGGACTATTGTAAAGATTTGTGAGTTCTTTCTCCGTGAAACATCCTCCTTCCTGGTAGTCTGCTCTGCAAATTCCATTTGTGTCAGAATTTCCAAACATCTTTGTCTCCTCAATTCAGTGAGAATAACAGACTTTTCTTGGATTCCTCTTCTTTGAGCCATGGAGTGGAGATTACCTATAAGTAGGAAGCTGGGACAATGATAGAGAACCCCTTGTTTCTTTCTCTTCTCTAAGGGACCACTGTCCTGGGGCTGGTTATTGTCCAATAAGCAATTCTCAAACAATGTACTCCTTCATGTAGTGGAAGTAAAAAAAAAAAAAAATGGAGAGAATTTCATATATAAAGTTAACTAGTTGTGAGATGCAATGCACACTCCAAAGTAGTATGGGGGCAACTCCAGGAAGCAGCTACCAACCCTAGGGGCAATAGAACAAAGGGAAGCGGTTGGAAATATTAAAACTTAGTAACTTATACTAGTAGCCCTGGGGAACTAAAACTTCAACATCTGAGGAGGTGCTGCTTCTTTGGTGTTGGTGTTGGTATCTAAGCTCAGAGGAATGCCCTATGGGCATGGAACCCAGATTTCTGGTGTTGATTGGTTGATTGGTGCTGGTGTCTTCACTGGGAGTTAAATGATATTTAATATTTGTTTCTGCAAATATTGAAAAAATTTACAAAATAGATGTAATTGCTGGTAATGGGAAGGAACTGTTGCCACATGGAGGAGAGGCATGGCTGGTGTGATTGCTCACAGAACCACATGTAGTCAGGAACAAGCTGGGAGGGGCAAGTCCTTCTCCCCCCAGTTTTTCAGTCTCCCTCTCACACCTCCTATTGGCAGAATAGAATATAAAGGAGCTGTCAGGGAGATGTATGGTTTCCAGAGCCCCATCCCCAGCATCAGAGCAGAGAAGGGTATATTTGAGAATAAGAGATAATAGCTTACTAACTAGCATAGCTACTTCCTAGTTTATGGTCTGAGCTACCAGGTGCAATGTGCTGCTGTGTGTTAGGGAAGACTGGAGGAAAGGCTAGTTCCAGCCTACTGAATCAGAATCCCCAGGAAAAACACCTGTGAATCTCCATGTTTATAGACATGGAGGTGATTCTGATCAGACACATTTAGAATAACTGTAATCTAGATCAAATTTCTCACTTAAAGATAAGCAAGTGAGAATAGCATTGAGAATCCTGAGATGAAATCTTGTGCTTATGGTCAACTGATTTTTAACAAACATGCCAAGACAATTCAATGGCAAAAGAATTTTTTTTTTCCAATAAACAGTACAAGGACAACTAGATAGCCACATAATCGGCAAAAATTGACTTGAAATAGATGACAGACTTAAATGTGAGAGATAAAACTGTTGGAAGGAAATTCAGGAAGAAGTCTTCGTGATTGGGGCTCAGGCAATGACTTCTTAGACATGACACCAAAAGCACAAGCAATAAAAAAAAAATAGATAAATTGGTCTTCATCAAAATTAAAACTTTTCCCATCAATCTATGAGTAGATAAGCAAAATATGATGTGTACGTACAATGGGATATTATTCAGCCTTAAAAAGGGAAAAGAGTCTGTCACTTGCAACAACATAGATGAACTCTAAAGACACTATGCTAAATGAAATAAGCCAGTCACAAAAGAACTATATGATTCCACTCATAAGAGGCGCCTAGAGTAGTTCAATTCATGGAGACAGAAAGAACAGTGGTTGTCAGGGCCTCAGGGGAAGGGAAGAATGAGAAGTCAGTCCTTAATAGGTTTATATTTTCAGTTTTAGAAGGTCCTGTAGGTGGATGGTGGTTTTTGTGTTTCAAACAATACCACCGAGAAAGTTAAGACATCTCCTAGAATAGGAAAAATTTTTGCAAATTATATTATCTGAAAAAGGGACATGTGTCTAGGATGCACATAGAATGATTACAGCTCAGTAATGATAAATAACCCAATTTAAAGGGGGACAAGGGGTTTGAATAGACATTTCTACAAAGAAGATACACATATGGCCAATTACATGTGAAAAGAAGCCAAACATCATTGGTTGTTTGGGACATGCTGTCAAAACCATGGGAATATGCTTCGCACCAAGCAAAAAGACATACGAGGACCAGTGTTGGGTAAAGAGTGTTGGCAAGGATGTAAAGAAACTGGAACATTCACACACAGCTCGTGGGAATGTAAAATGGTGCACCCACTTTGGAGAACAGCTCAGAAGTTCCTCAAACCGTTAAACATGGAGTTATCACATCGCCCAGCAATTCTGCTTCCAGGAATTACATTCCAAGGAAATAAAAACACACGTCCACACTAAAACTTGTAAACAAATGTATACAACATGCACAACAGCATCATACAGAATAGCCCCAGAATGGAAATAACCTAAATCTCCATCCATGGATGAAAGGATAAAATGTGGTTTATGCCCACCATGGAATATTATTCAGGCTTTTTTTTTTTTTTAATTTAGGCTCTAAAACAAAGTATTGATACACATGATAACGTGGATGGGCCTTGTGAACATTATGCTGAGTGAAAGAGGTCAGTCAAAGGCACAACTTATTCATTGGGTGTGGTGCATAAACCATGAATTCTGGAACACTGAAAAGAAATTAAGAAAAAAAAAAAAAGAATGTGAGCAGTGTCCATCTTCCCTTTGGTACAGGACTAGGCTTCCAACATGTTAGAGGATCACTTAAAATAAAAAATTGGCCTGTTAAAAAAAGAAGACCACTTATTTAAGGTATAGATATGTGCACAGTAGTAATCCTATAGAAACAGACAGTAGATTAGCAGTTGCCTATGGCTGGGGATAGGGGAGGCAGAATGAGTGTTTGTAAGTACAACATTTCTTTTTGGAGTGATAAAAACGTTCTAAACTTCAACTCTGAGATGTTTACACAACTCTAAATATTCTAACAATCACTGAGTCATACACTTTAAAGTTAGGCTAATTTTATTGTATGCAAATAATATCTCAACAAAGCTGTTAAAATAAAAAGGAAACTATGAGAGCAGAGGTTTTGGTCTGTCTGATACACCCTCAGTGCTCAGAAGAGTACTGGGCGAGGGTAGTGCACTGTGGAATAGACTGTCATCTAGAATGGGGACTGTGTCACATTTTTAAATTTTTATTTTCTCCAAAACACCCTTTATGGGTTTATAAAATATAAAAAAGTATTAATAAATAATTTTTTACTGAAAAACAGAAAAGAAAACGGGTTCAGAAACACTCAAGACCGTTTAGCCTGAAATAAGCAAAGTTGGTGTCCCAGTCAGGATACCCCAGTATTTCTAGTCTATTGTAAGCTAATTTATATTATATATAAGTATATAGTATATGTATATATGTGTATGTATGTGTGTGTATATACACACACATACACACACACTATGTATATATAGTATACATATATAGTATACTATGTATATAGTGTCACCATGTATATATAATGTGGTGATCACATCCTTGATTTCTGCCATCTCACTAGTGGACTTCATGTCTGGGCTCTGCTCCCTTTTATCTGGGGATCTTGGCTAATTCCCTTAGTTTCTGTGCCTGTTTCCCAATCCACAAAAATGAGAAAAATAGGCATTTTCCTGGTATTATTGTAAGGATTTGATAAAACAGTAAAATACTACTTGTCCTCAGCACCTAGTAAGTGGTCAATAAGTAATAGTCATTATAATAAGTGACCAAAAGAAACTATAATTTGTACCATACGTGCTATACAAGACTCTGGAATAGGCATTTTTTCCACATATGCTCCAAGGCAGCTATTTTAATTGTCATTTTTACAGGAAACGGAGATTCAGAGATGCTAAGTGAAACTCACCCAAATTAACATGACTATAACTGCTCTTCAGTGTGACTAAGCAGAGCCTTTTCATCCTAACAGCATTTATGTTCTAGACCACTAATATCCCCTTCCCTCTCAGTACCTTGTGGGTTGTGTTCAGACTAACTTATTGGTTTCCATTGCTTTGAAGTTACGTATCAAAAAATAGCACAGTTTCTTCCTGTGTAACAATTGGTTTAGTCTGTATAGCTGCAACCTAATACTCCTTGGATTTAACAAAGTAAATGAATGTTTCAACCAAGACTTCCTTCAAGATCTGATTTGTTGTTGTTGTTGTTGTTTTAAAATCCCATTTTGGGACTGACTCCTAGATCTGTTTCTAGAATATCATTATAGTGTGAGGCAGAATGACTCTTGCTTATAACTGAGGTTATATGCTCCCACGTGAGTGGAATATCTTGCTTTTCATTGTTTCTCCCTTCTAATATAGTACAGGTTTTCATCTTCCACGGCTCTTTAAATTGCTACCAAAAGATTCTTAAGCCAAGCTAATTTTCAACATTTTAGGAATTTCTATTACTTTTTCTGCTTTGTTATTAATAAAATGATTAAATTTGCATACTTGTTATTATCACTTTTCAAAGTATGACATAGCTTCTATTTCTCCCTGTCCCACTTAACAGTGTAAATCCAATTATATCTTCTTCTCTCTTGGCATTGTATAATGATTTCTTTATATTGCATATTTCTTTCTTCTACCATATATCACTAACCCAGTGATTTTCTTGAGAATCAGAAGGGAGCTAAATAAAATACATAAATAAAAATAAAAATAGAAAAATACATAAAGAAAGAAATAAAATTAAAATACTTATTGGACTTTGGATTTTAGTTTTAATTATTTGAAATTGTGTTTTGTTAGCTGAAATGCAAGAGTGTGGAGGTAGAAAATGATCTCAGGGTATAGCACATAGTAACTGAAACTGAATGATCAGGCTTCTCAGGCCTTGTTATGCCTTCGATAATCAAATAATTAAGCACAGGCTATCTTTGGCTTTGATTTTATAGTACCCTATTTTCCTTTCCATCAAGAATTCAGACACAATCCTAAGTAAAACTTATGATTAAAGTATCTGGCAGCCTTACAGTTTATCTAAAAAGAACACCCATTTTGCCAGTCCCTATGAATGATATAATTATTCACAAGCCAGATATAGGTACAAAAGTGACATGATAAAATGAAAAGTGAAACCATATGATAATTGACTGTCTCTGCTTGACTTATTTCACTCAGCATAATCTCCTCCAGTCCCGTCCATGTTGATACAAAGTTTGGGTATTCACCCTTTCTGATGGAGGCATAATACTCTATTGTATATATGGACCATATCTTCTTCATCCATTCGTCTGTTGAAGGACATCTTGGTTCTTTCCACCGTTTGGTAATTGTAGTCATTACTGCATTGGGGCACATATGGCCCTTCTTTTCACTACATCTGTATCTTTGGGGTAAATACTGAGTAGTGCAACTGCAGGGTTATAGAGAGGACATTAGGAGATGAACAGGAAAAGTGAATTGGGGGAAATCGGAGAGGGAGAAGAACCATGATAGACTATGGACTCTGAGAAACAAACTGAGGGTTTTGGAGGGGAGAAGGGATGGGGAGTTACGTGAGCCTGGTGGTGGGTGTTAAGGAGAGAATGTATTGCATGGAGCAATGGGTGTGGTGCATGAACAATGAATCTTGGAACACTGAAAAAAAAAATAAAAAATTTTAAAAAGCGACATGGGCAAGTTGGTGCAGCCACTTTGGAGAACAGTGTGGAGATTCCTCAAGAAATTAAAAATAGAGCTTCCCTATGACCCTGCCATTGCACTACTGGGTATTTACTCCAAAGATACAGTTGTCGTGAAAAGAAGGGCCATCTGTACCCCAATGTTTATAGCAGCAATGGCCATGGTTGCCAAACTGTGGAAAGAACCAAGATGCCCTTCAACGGATGAATGGATAAGGAAGATGTGGTCCATATACACTATGGAGTATTATGCCTCCATCAGAAAGGATGAATACCCAACTTTTGTAGCAACATGGATGGGATTGGAAGAGATTACACTGAGTGAAATAAGTCAAGCAGAGAGAATCAATTATCATCTGGTTTCACTTATTTGTGGAGCATAACAACCCAGAGGACAAGGGGAGATGGAGAAGAGAATGGAGTTGAGGGAAACTGGGAGGGGAGGTGAACCATGACAGACTATGGATTCTGAAAAACAATCTGAGGGTTTTGAAGGGGCGGGGGGTGGGAGGTTGGGAGAACCAGGTGGTGGGTATTGGGGAGGACACAGATTACATAGAGCACTGGGTGTGGTGCAAAAACAATGAATACTGTTACGCTGAAAATAAATTTTAAAAAATGTGTAATTTAAAAATAAAAAGAATATACACTGTTAATTAATAGCAATGAAACTTAAGACAAAAGTAAATATTCCATTAAATAAACTCTAACATTTCTTTAAAAAAAAAAGCGCGAAATGGAAACTCACAGGTCTTAGAAGTGTTTGGCATCTAGGGAGCCCGTCACCTATGTCAGCTATGGTCATTACTATCACTGCACCACCATCTTTATCAATGTCATCATCATGTTTCCAAAATCTTAATGCCCTAAACGAGCACTGCAGCCTTTGATTGAAAGAGCAATCCACCATACTGAAAGTTATTTTATTAATGTCTTCAGTCTTTTATTAATTGAGAGAAAAAGATGTCTGTAGGTAGAAATTAAAATGTATTCCCAGTGAAACAGTGTAACCTAGGAACATAAATGTTTCTGTCTTTTATAAATAAAGTGCTTGGATGGATAGGAGTGGAAATGCTATGTTTATGGGAAGCTGGCTTTTACAAATCCTTTGGAGATTTTCCTGATATTATCCTTATAGACAGAGGGTAAAGTGTATATCAGCTGATAAAATTCAGTTGGAGAGTTTGTCTCCAGTGTTAGGCTTTAGGCTTTTGCCCTGTTCAACTTTTTTCCTCTGAGCTCTGAGTGAAGAAGGCTTACTCAGGCCACACCAGTTGGCTCTTTCAAAGGGCTAGGAAGTTGAGTTGAACTGGCATACATTTTAAGTTCAATAACCTTACATTCTCAGCACTTATCTTTCTACTGTCTTTGAATTCTACTCACTTCAGATAATTTGAGAATTTTCTGGGAAAATTTATATATACTGTTAATTTCTAAAACTCTTTAATCTTCTTAATATTTTAGAAGAATTCCAGATGCAGGACATGACTGTTGGTGAGGAAGTCCATCAAGGAGACCTCGCTGATGAGCTGTCAGTAGATTGAGAGACTCAGAGAATCTCTCTGTAGATGTGGGAGGTCACTCAGATGTTGTTTGGATACTAATGTTGACTAATTAAATTTAAATTTAAATGATTTTAAAAAGAAGTTGTTTTGATAAATATAAAATCAGAACAAGGGGAAATGGGTTGTTGAAGAGGGTTCTTGTGGTGGGGAGGGAGTTTCACTCAAGCCTTGTCAAAATCTGAAGGCTTCCCTTGCATCTTAACAAAGAAAACCACTTGTGTAGCCATGGTATTCCAGTCTGAAAGACTCCATGCTCCCTCCCCGGGCCTTGACAGAAGAACACCTGAGTACCAACACATGCACAGTTGTTCCATTCACCAAGACCCAATATGGCAAACTATCTTGTTTTGTTAGTACTGTCTTCAGAGACAGTAACTGAATTTATTAGGCTACAACCTTCTTTTTCATCAGTTCAATTGCAGGCAACAGCTATCCCTTGGTCTTCTAGCTAGATTGAGTGCTTCCTTGGCCTCCTCAGAACACAGTTTAGGTTGTGTCTCCCCTCCAGATGGGTGGCTTTCATGCATTACATGTCAGCTTTTACTAGTTTCACTGCAAACCTGGGGGCTCTCCAGTCTAATTCCCTACCCGGTGACATTGGCAACCAGTCAATCCCAACAAAATCTTATTTGCTTGTGGGTGGAGCAGAATGTTTAGAGCAAGTAAAAATGAGCTTTCTAAAATTAAATGTTTCCAAATTTTTAAAAATCTGGGCATTTGGGATGCCCTGGGTGGCTCAGTTGGTTAAGTGCCTGTCTTTAGCTCAGGTCATGATTCCAGGGTCCTGGGATCAAATCCCCCATTGGGCTCCTTGCTCAGCGGGGAGCCTGCTTCTCCCTGTGCCTGCCATTCTTGCTGCTTGTGCTTTCTCTCTCTCTCTGACAAATAAATAAACATTTTTTTTTTTAAATCTGGGCATTTAATCAGCCTAATATTTTTATCTGCTCTTCTTGTTCTTAAGGAACAAACTTTTCCTAAACACAGGCTGTCTAAAGTCCTGCTGGGTGACAACATTCTTAGACAAAGAACAACGCACTTCACAGTAACTCAGGCAGGAAGAAACAGGGCCACCTTCTTCCTTTTCACCCAGATATGTGAGCTTCTGTTTCTACTTGGCAGCTAATTAGCATTAAACTGGGCTGAGTTCCTTATGGGTAGCCTGATGGTCTGCTTGAGATGGCCCCAGTTTATGCCCGTTGTCCTGAAATAATTATTACTCATGCTCCTTTTCACTCTCTAAAGTGTCCCATTTTAGGTGATAAATTGTATGCTCACCCTAACTGTGACCTGTGTGGCTGTTTGGCTTCTTAATGCTAAGAGGGGCCATGTTTCCAGATAAGGAAACAAAGACAGTTAATTGGGAAGAGTAATATGATGGAGAGGCAAGGGAAAGAGGACCTATTAAAGCCTTATCTTCAGGTGACTTGGACTTGAGCTTCCAAAACTCATCAAAGAAGATATCTAAGTCGTTAGAAACCATGTTTAGGATAAATTACCTTCAATGAAAAGACAGAAGGTAACGTGTTCCTAAGCAGGACTTCTTAGGAGCTGTCTAAGCTAAGGCTATCTAGCCTCTTCCCACCTATCTATATGAGAGCTGAACTAGCCCAAAGCCATCCCCGTTCACATAAGACACAGTGATGCAGCTCTAGCACACTGTAGGGTAGAAGGCTCAGGCTTTGCTTTTGGTTGCTATTTCCATCCTACATGGCCACTGCACCATGAAGGAAAGACATGTCTGCTCAGACTCTTCTGTTGGGAAACCTCTCCCTGCCCAGGCTGGGGTGTTCCCCTCTGCCTGGTAGCCCCTGCATGTTCTCTCCCAGAGCACAGACATTCAGCACAGCATGGTCTTTCCATGTCTGATTCCCACAGTAGACTCTGAACCACATGAGGGCAAAGACTGCTTCCTCTTCTGTAAAATGAAGATGAGTAGAGGTTATATCAACCTTAAAGCATTAACTGACAGTGAGATATGTAAAGAATTAGGCAGAGAGTTAACTTCCTGCTTGAAACAATTTTCTCTATTTTTATCTGTCCATCAGCCACGCGGTTTCAATGGCTTGAATTGTCCCCACACCAAAATGCCAGGGCCCACAACTGTTGTTGGTAGGTGGGGGTTCTTGCATGATCTGTCTTGCATCTTCAGATCAATTTTTATCTTTCCCTCTACTCTGTGTCTATTTTAAAAATAAAAGCTTGTAAATGCAACCTACATACAAAAATTTTTTTAATAGAAGTGAATTTATATAGTGTAGAGATTTTTTTTCTTGTTATTTTCACTTGATAAAGACAACACTTTTCTATTGACTTTTATAGGTAATAAAACTTAGCCATTATTTTTCCTTACAATCTGGTCACTTATGAGTGTTTAGACATTTAGCAGAAGACTCAGACCGGGGAGACAATTCCCTTGCATCATTAAACACGGCTGTCCATCCCACTAAACTTTATGCAACAGGCATTTATGGAATCCCACTATGTGCAAAGGGTCGTGCTAACACCCACCCCGTCTCAATGGTCCCACAGAGAGCTGTAGATTTAGGTGATGTTGTTTCCTGCCTCCATGAAGACCTCGGTACTATCTCCGTTGGCTGTTAGAACCCTGAAGAGTTAAAGCTGCCTGCAGAATGGGTCAGCCTAAAATCATTTGCACTAGGAGAATATGATTTACCAGATTTTGTGTTTATTATAGTGGATATGCACTATGCCACTCCGACTTCCCCTTTAAGACTATGGCAAATAGACCCCAAGGTGGTCTCCATGATTCCTACCCCCTGATGTCCATGCCCTATATAATATCCTCTCCCCTGGAGTGTGAGGGGCCCTGTAATGTGCTTCTAGTACACAGAATGTAGCAGAAGTAAGGGGATTTTGAGACATAATTAAGGTCCCAAATCAGTTGATTCTGAGTTAATCAAAAGAGTGAGCCTGAGTTAATCAGCTAAATTCACCTGAAATAGGGACTGACCCTGTCTGAAATGAAAGACTCCCCTTAAGGATTTTATGAGGTAAATTGGTTGTGTTGCCCTTTGCACGTGGCAAGGAGGTGGATAACCTCCAGAGCTTGAGGATGGCGTCCAGGCAATAGCCAGCAAAAAGCCAGGCCCTCAGCCATACGGCCACAAGGACATGAGTTTTGCCACCAGTCTGAATGACCTTGGAAGTAGATTGTTTCTCAGCAGAGCTTCAGAAGAAAAAAACGCAAACCCGTCAACCTGTTGACTACAGCCTGTAGGACCCTGACCAGAGGACCCAGTTAAGCCATGCACAGACTCCTGACCCATAGGAATGATGGGATGATAAATATGCTTTATTTTAAAACACTAAGTAAGGGGGGATTTGTTTCTGTGCAGCAGATGCTCTCAGTCTCCCAGCTCTCATGGTATGGGTAGCTGTGTCCCTCTCTGGGAACTATCCTCAACCAGAGATAGTCACTTCCCCCAGGCTGTGCACCCCTTTCTCCTCAAGAGCAGCCAGCTCCAATGACAGGTCAATGACTGGCCAAAGGGGCGGGGAGGCAGGGAGGCATGAAGGCACAGCCTGCTTGCCTTGAGCTGGGACAGCGCTGAAGGACAAGCCAGAGCTCACCATGGGACTGACTGAAACTCCTGTTGTGGCTGCAAGGCACTCACCCCCTCCCTATTTCTAATCCTGCTTTCTTTCTTTTTTTTTTTTTATTTATTTTCAGCATAACAGCATTTATTATTTTTTCACTAATCCTGCTTTCTGTACTCCCCTTGGGTGTTGGCCCCAAGACCACTCCACAAAATACTTCTCTACCTCAGATCTGTTTCCAGACAGCCCAATCTAAAATGGTTATAACCATTAAAAAAAAAATAATTTATCAAGTAAGCTCTTATGCAGGACTTGAACTCACAACCCCAAGATAAAAGTCACATAGTCTATCGACTGAGCCGGGCAGGCATCAGTCTCTATTATATCACTTCTTGTCACGTGGTCTCCTCCAAAGTCTGAGAGCTAAAGGAAAAGGCAACTGAGAGAGGAACCTATGCTGGTGATCTTGTTTTAATTTGTTTTTGTTTTATAGCACAGATTCCTCTACTGCTTTTGAATAATCTTTCCTTTTAAAGATTATCGATTCTTTTTAAAAATTTATTAAGAAGGCACTGGGGTGGTCTCTAAAAGTAATTGAAGTGCATTCTTCTTATTTTACAGAATGGGGCATGGAGACTCAGGGTGTGTGTGTGTGTGTGTGTGTGTGTGTGTGTGTGTGTGTCCTACCCAGCTCAGTCAACAGATATTTGTCAGGACTGGAGTTGCACTCTTTGTAGGCTGTGCATAATGTACAGCCAGATGCATGGACAGTCACATCACAGCCACATGGCTTCCTTCCTGATGTGACATCACTAGTGCGGGAACTCAGTAAAGCTCTCTGGTCTGATGGCCACATATTCCTCTGCCCCTGGTGCTGCCCCACCTCTATGGAGAACTCAGCTTACTTAGCTCCTTTACTTTCTCTTGGGCTGGGAAACCGCAAGAATTCAACTTGGATCCACCACCAAAATCATTCCTTAGGATCTTGCATGTCACTGTATAGATGGAAAAAGTCACATTCTATTTTCGATTCTGCATTCAGAATAAGGAGGTTTACTTTGATTTAACAGTAATAGTCAGTAACACCTACACAGCTCTTACCATGCGCCTGGTGCTGTTTAAACAACTTAAAAAAATATGAATTCAGTTAATCCTTCCAACAAACCCAGGTGGTAGCTAACATTCAGGTTATTAACAGATAAATGCCCAGAAGTGAGTTTGAGTTGTATTTAGCTTTCATTTCAGAAAAAGGGCCTGGGTTCATTAACGAATGCTTGCAAAAGACAAGTGAAACTTTTCCACATTTTCATGAAACCCTGAGTTTGTTAATAATTCTTTCTCCTTTTGGAAAATAATCTCTTTTAGGTGTGGGTATTACATAAAATGCATGCCTATTCTTGACCATTCTGGTACCAATTACCAAAGTTTAAAATAGCCTAGACTCATCAGCTCTTCCCCCTCTCCCTCCTCTACCCACGTTCTGATATTCCTCTGTTCCTAGACATGTCCCCTGCAAACGGAAGAGGAGATGAGCAGAAACTCACATCTGTCAGACACAGTTACCTGTTATCAGCTCTGCTAAAGACCAGGTGGGTGAAGAGCTGGAAATTAATGGGATGCCATGTCAAGGGCATTTTACAACCCAGCCCTGTCCCTCCAGCCATGAAGACCTGGCTGCTTCCTCCAAGATCTAGGGCTTTTATATCTCTAGGGTCCAGGAGAGCATCATATATATTATCATATGATTTCCAATGGTGGGCTTTCCCTTTATCACCAAGGAGTTCCTGGAAAAAACACCAGTTTAGTTCAGTTTCACTGAGTAATTGAACACATTTGCTATCCACTGTGTATTTTTTACTTATAGTTGTTTACTGGCCACCTTCTATTGTATTGTATTGTCCTGTGTTGAAGAGTGAAAAAGAATAAGTCTCCGTCTCTGCTGGTGGGGAAATATTTGGAGAGAAAATATAAACTCAACTGGACAAAAAATGAGAAAAATAAATGCTTTTATTGTATCTTTTTTGGATAAATTTTAAAATGCATCTGTATTTTAAAGATGTCTTATTTAGAATTACCTTCTCACCTGTTTTATTTAGAATCCCTGGTGTATTAGTTTCTTATTGTTGCTGTAACTCAGCACAAACTTGTGGCTTATTATATCATGCTTTGTTTTACTATACTCCATGGATACTGCTTTTTTTTTTTTTTTTAACAAATTGAAGGTTTGCGGCAACCCTGTGTCAAGCAAATCTATCAGTGCCAGTTTTGTCCAACAACATTTGCTCACTTTCTGTCTCCATGTCACATTTTGGCCGTCCTCACAATATTTCAAACTTTTTCATGTATTACCTGTGTTATGGTGATCTGTGATCGGCGATTATGACTCACTGAAAGCTCAAATGATGGTTAGAATTTTTTTAGCAATAAAGTATTTTTAAATTCAGGTGTCTACATAGTTTTTTAAGACAATGTTGTTGCACACTTAAAAGACTGCAGTATAGTGTAAATATAATGTTTTATGCACCAGGAAACCAAAAAATTCATTAGATTTGCTTTATTGCAATGCTTGTTTTATTGCAGTGGTCTGAACTAACCTGGGATATCTCCGAGGTGTGCCTGGATTGTCTTACAGTCCTGGGGATCAGAGTTCAAAAATGGGTACCAGTGGGCTAAAAGCACAGTGTGGGCAAGGCTATAGTCTTTCTGGAGGCTTTGGGGAGAATGTATTTTCTTGCCTTTTCCGACTGATAGAGGCTGCCCACCTTACTTGGCTCCTTTCGCCAGCAATGACAGTCAAACCTTTCTCACACTACATCCCTATGACACTGACTCTTCTGCTTCCCTATTCCACCTGTAAAGGACCCTTGTGATTACATTGGACCACCCAAATAATGGAGATGATCTCCTATACATTTTTAAAATATTTATTCACCTATTCTACAGAGAAAGATAGAGCAGTGGGGAGGGGTGGGCAGGGAGAGAGAGAGAGAGAATCTCCAGCAGGCTCCACACTGAGCAAGGAGCCAGATGCAGGGCTCAATCCCACAACCCTGAGATCATGACCTGACTTAAATCAAAAGTCAGACACTTAAGTGACTGAGCCACTCAGGTGCCCCTACATCTCCTATATCTTAAAGTCAGCCGTCTTAATTCCATCTGCAACCTTAATTCTCCCTTGCCAGGCAACATAACTTTTTCACAGGTTCTGGGGGTTAGAACATGACCATCTTTAGGGCAGGGGAGGAATATTCTACCTGTCACACCCAGCATGCATGATTTTCACAGAATGCCATGTAGATCAATGGATATTTCTATTAAAAATATAAAACAAGAGAAAGAAATTAAAAGCTTATCATGTCTCAGTGCTCATTAGTGCAGGAACACACTGACCCACTGTATGATTTTGGGTGAAGATTGTCATGGACACTGTCATTGATGTCATTTATTATTCCCTCTGAAATAAGTTAGAAATGTGGTCAAAGTGACATAAAGCAAATGCTGCTGGTTTTGTGTGCTGTTAAGATGAGCATTAAATGTACTTAATTGCTAAATTATGTGGCATAGGCTACGTGTGTTTTGAGAAGAATGAATCTCTCTTCCTTGCTATTCTTCCTGGTAATTCAGCCATTTGAGATAGACAAAAGACCCAAACTTCATCCATTTGTTCAAAGCCATCGATTCATTCAACATATATTTTAAAAGCATCTGATGAATGCCAGTTACAGTGCTAGATGCTGGGGAAATGATGAACAAAACCAAATATGTTCCTTGTGCTCTTAAAAATTTTAACCTGGTGAGGGTCCATATGGGAAATCCTATAAATCTTACAGTGAACCAGACTTGAAGCATCAGCAGTATTTAGAGAGTCTGAGAAGAGTGAGGAAGGAGTTTCGGGGGATAGGAGGAAAGCTGAGTAAAGTCACTGTTGCAGGAACTCACTGGAGACAAGTCTCTATATTTTCATCTTTTCTGATTTCTGACTCTTTTGTTGGTTTCCATGACATTATCTTCAAGTCCATAACTCAAACTCAGGGTAGAAGTGGTGAGGAAAGTCCATTTTTCTGGGCTCAGAGGAAGAGAATCAGAAATCTCACTTTGGGGAAAAGACAACAATTGTGCTACAGCGAACAAAGGCAAAGCCTCTTGGTGCCAAGTTTGGGAAATGCTGAATGTCAAAGGGCAGCTTATGACATTTCATCAGAAAAGGACACATGAGACACACATTCCAAAGAGTTGGTACAGAATGTCGGACAGTTCAAGAGCTGAAAAGAGACTCAGAAGAGGAAACAAGAAGCATTTCCCCCCACTAGAATGTTAGCTAGTTTTTTGAAGTAAGCCTCCATAATTTTATTTGAATGGCACATCAGACCCCAAAGCCAATGTTTCATTTTGATGATTAATTACCAAGTTGTTGCATTGGTTTGAGCTCTTTTTATTGATTTTCCATTAATAATTGCTTCATAAAATGCTATATTCCTGACAAATCCATTAAAAACTAGAAATCAAAGAACCAAAACCCAACCTGATTTTTGCAAAGCTGTCAAAGACTTCAGGAAGAGAGGAAGAAGGGGACTTATTGCAAAGACCCTGACCTTGTGCTGTGCAACTGCATTGGTTAATGCTGACTGCTATAGCAGCTGATCCCCCAAATCTGAATTATTTGGTACAATGAAAGTTATTGCTTGCTCTTGTCACAGTTCAGTGTGGTCAGTGAGCTCTGCTCCACACAGTCATTCAGGGACCCAAACTTTTTTCTGTGCAAGGCATAGCCACCTTCACCACGTGGCCTCAAGGAAACCCTGATATTCACTCACCAGTCGACAAAGGTCAATGCAGAGAGAGATTGAGAAGGCACATCTGTTTCTAACTGCCTCTGCTTGGCAGAGGTGCATCACTTCTGCTCTCTCTCTATTGGCAAGAGCATGTCACATGGCTCCCTGTCACTCAAGGGATCTGGGAAATATAGTAGAATTGTGAACCCAGGAAGAAAGAACCAGTGTAGCAACTACTTAGTGCTGTACTTCAGCACTCTTTCCAGATTGTCAAGTTGTTTGGCAAAAAGGAAACCCAACTGGGATCGTTTGACTGTAGCACTACTGGGTCAGCATCTCCTCCTCTTCATTTGTGTTTCTTGGTGTTCACACCTGGGTTTGTTGGAGAGACTGGGGTGAGGAAGGGAGAGAGGAAGAATGACCTGAAATGTGACTCCCCCAGGCAGATATAGGACCCTTTTCACGTGATTCTGCCTCTGTCTTAATCTTCACCCTCACATCCACCTGAAAAGTTTCATTCAAAAGAGGCTCTATGGAACATGGACACAAGAATCCCTGAATATCCCACTTCTGTCATTTCAGCCTCCTTAATTATGTGGCACCATGGTCCCATAAACAAACTTGGGTTTCAGAGACAGACAGCAAATTTTTCCTCTATGACCCTACAGAACTAAGCTTACCTGTCACAGATGCTTTCTTTGTAAGTTAAGATAACACTGCCAGTAATGATTATCTAGATGTATGTGCAAGCAACAGGGTGAGGCAAACACCACCTTGCTATTCCCCTCTGCCCTGCACATGTGGTCAACACTGCTACCTGTCCTGCCTTGGAAGCAGCCTCATGGATTACAACCACTTTCTCCTCTCAGACTTTGCCACCCTGTCTGGTGGACTAGAGAGACCAGACCTGGCCCCCTTAGGCTAAATTTAGGAACATTTGTTATTTGTTAATTTCTAGACTATTTAGCACAAAGCAGTACCCCTTCCAGGTGGTTATAGCTCATTGGTGCTCTCAAATAGCCTTTCTTCCTTCCTTGGACTCTACCCAGAGGCACCTTAATGAGAAGTACGAGGACCCCAGCTATTCTGAAGGGAATCTGGGCCACATTTGACTATGGTTTCCTACTGAGCTGAAAGGAGTTTACAAGTGAAGCAGAGAAATAAATTGGCTTGTCACTGCTAACTCCCCCAAATGGTGTTCCTATTAAAATAGACCCAGCGGAGGAGACTTCTCACTTGTAATTGCCACCAATAGATCTATCACTCTACACTAGAAATTTCTACTAAACTCTAGCCCATCAGTATCACTAAATAAGGGGAAAGGAGCAAATGTATTCACGGAGGTCATCCATCAGGGTCATGTTTAGACTTCTGTTGTCAACTTGTACCACTTCCTTTTTACACTGGAGTCTTCCCTTTTACTAAGGCAGTTTGACCTCAGAGTTAATGTGCTTGCATTTCACAAGCACACATGAGCTTCTTACAAGGGCCTGCCCCTCAAAACGTATTTTCCAAGAAGTTACATGTAAGTTGGAGATTTGGCTCTATATACACAGTATATGATTGATGTGACTTTATTCAAATTATCTAACCTCTTGGAACCTTTAAAATGGGAATAGTGATACACATTTGCACCACTTTGCAGGTATTAGACAAGCATGATGACTAAACAGAGTTGGTGCCCAATAAATATTGGCTTTCTTTTTCTCCTTTGCTTCTTCCCTTTGCCTTTTCTCTCCTTTCTCTCTTGTCAGGAGTACTCAACCCTTTTCCAGTGACTGTGATAGAGAGCTGGACTGTAGTTGCCCGATGGAGAGGTTGTGCGCAGATGTGTATTCTATGTCAAGGCAAGGGAAGTTGAGCTTGCTCGAAGTAAAATACTTCATAACAGCGGCAAATGCTGAAGACACTGGCAGTCTGGAGGAAGCCACATTCTGCAGGAAGCTATGCGCACACCCAAGTTCTAAAGAGCCACTAGAGGTGACCTCCAGCCCTTGCTCTTCCCTTGGCCTCTGTCATACATGGTCCTGCTTTCTCTTCTTCCTCCTTGGGCTCCTTTGACAGCTTTTCCCCCTCCCCCCAACTCTGAAGTTTACAGTTCCTCAAGACTCAGCCCTTGGCCTTTTCCACATCTCACTTTGCATCCTGTCCCTAACCAGTCACATCCACGCACAGCACTGCAGTTGCCAAGCATGTTCTGATGATTTTTAATTCACCTCTCCTCGCCTAGACATCCAGCCCATGAGCTTTAGACCCATATATCCTACTGTTCACAGAATGTCACCACTTGGGTGTCTCAGGGCTTCTGCAGATGCAACTTGGCCAAAATCAACTAGTGTTATTTCCACCTCCAGACCTGGCCCTGCTGCAGTGTTTGCTGACTTGTGAGAGGTGCCTGGAAGTATCTTGGACCTTTCTCTCCTTCCTTCCCTCCCTCCCTCTTATCCCTTCCAGACAGTCAATCAGGATCCAGCCACAAATTCCAATTCCAAAGCCACTGTGCTTTCTCATGGGGCCCTGGAGTCCACTCTCCCAACTCCAGATGGGAAGATCTTGTACAGATTCCCTCTAATGCATCTGCCTCTCACCCTTCGGGATCTACTTCTTGCCCAAAACACTTCAAAGCATTCCCATTACTCTCAGGATGAAATTCCTTGTCCCTGACATGGCTTGCAAGGACTTGCACAGGTAGGGACAAGCCCTACCTATCACTTACCTTCCTCCCTTGTCATCTTGCCCTTGTTCTGGGGGTCAGCCACATTGATAGGTCTGATTTCTTAGAATGCACCCCACTTTCCCCACTTCTGGGCCTTTACCTGTGTTCTACCTCCCTTCAGAACACCCCTTGTCCCCTTCCCTGCTTTGCTTAGCTAGTTCCTGCTCAGACGTAAGATCTCATCTTAGACGCTACCATGTTTTGTTGGTTTGAAAGCACATATTCCATAGTTTCACATCTCTCAAATTGGGGTACATTGGCTGTCAGTTGGCAGCAGGTGGGACACAGTTGTCTGGATGCATGCTAACATGGACAGCACCAGCATCAAAACCTGCAGCATGGGACGAGGGGCTCGGCAGCCACTCCTGGATACAATGTGGAGCACTCCAAACCCACAGGAATCAAAGGACGTGTCATGGAAGGGAGGAAGTGGTGGATCCTACCTGTTTAGCAAAATTTCCCGAGCAGGAGCCAAAATGTGTTAACCCTATGTTGTTGCAAATTGACTTAAAAGCTCAGCAACAATAACTTTTAGTTCTTTTATAGAGTCCCTTAAGAAATATATCACTGATGCTCTTAATGGCACAGAGGATGAGAATGTGTGGAAAACCAGAGGCATCAACTCTGAATCGAAGGTGATTTAGGAAGAAATGGACCCAACATAAACAAATTGTAAGAATTCCTTAAGAACCTATTTTGCTTATGTTTTCTCTCCTAGCAATGCACAAAATGATAGGTAATAAAAGTCTATGTCAAATTAATGAAATAAATATTATAAGTCATGAGAAAAGCCTTCTGTCATTTTTAATTGGAAATATTATTCTTCTTTCTTAGTGCACACAGAATAATGGTGTGTCTTGCAACTGGTGACACCTTCAGTTTAATGAAATACGGTAGTTCCTAAGAACAACCTTCTCCAACACCTCCCAAATTACGTCATCCTTTTACATGCTGTCCAATATTCTGGTTCCTCCTTATATCACTAATAATGACTGCCGTAAATAGTAAATTGTCTAAATAGTCATTTAAAGTCTGCAAGACTGTAAACTCAATATATGAGAAAGAACTGCCTCCCTCGAGTGAACTGCTCGTCACCGGAAGCTGGCAAGTCGAGGCTGCTCAAGGGTCATGTTGTTAGAATGAATGAGTCTGACGAGGACTGCTCTGGCTTCCTTTAGGTGGCCTAGAAATAGT
This sequence comes from Mustela nigripes, assembly GCF_022355385.1. Taxonomy (NCBI): domain Eukaryota; kingdom Metazoa; phylum Chordata; class Mammalia; order Carnivora; family Mustelidae; genus Mustela; species Mustela nigripes. The sequence goes on from NC_081561.1 coordinate 6,150,596, forward strand.
TGTCCTAAAATGCTCTATGACACGGCCTAAGTCACAGAGCCCAGATAGAGCCCTGGATGGGAGAGGAGAAAGGCTGTGCCGTGTGAGGCTTTCATCCCCCGTGAAAGGCACTGATAACTCCTGCAGGAACAAGTGCCTCCGCAGGACCAGAGCACCCACAGCCCACAGCACAATCCGTCATCACATCCCCCTGGGCACCTTTCATGGTGCATCTGGGAATAACACAATTCCTGCCCCTGGGAATTAGGGTCTAAGAGTGGCACTCCCCAACAGTGGCAGGAGATAGCATGAAGATTGGGCAAAACTAAAGCAAACCCATGTGCATGTCCCTTCACTAGCCTCTTCCCTTCAAAAGATATTTGAGGAAAGAAATGCTTACAGATTGCTGTCAGCCAGTGTTTCAGTGGGTGAGTGCTCGAGTCCTGAGAGGAAGGGAGGGCACGGGCAGGGCTTCCCTCATGATGGCCCTTGGATAAATGCGCTGTGTTACCGAGCAGGACCTGGCGATGCTTCCAGCCTCTTGTCTGCTCTGGGGCACATCTGAGAAGGAAGGTTTCCAAGAGAACCCACAGCTCTGACTGCTGGGAGTCTTTCCTCTGAGATGCCTCCAAGCAAACAAAGCAGCGAATCTGACCGCTTTCCAGTTTTACATGTGAGGAGAAAAGTTACTCTGAGACGTGTCCTGTGAGCCTGGTCTTGGAAATATAAATTCATGGAGGGAGCAGAATAACACGCGTGGATGTGATATCCTGGATTGCAGGGAAGACCCCCATCCCTGAGATTTCAGTGAATCAGCTCAATCCCATGGCACCTTAGAAGGAGCCCTGTGTCCTCCCCCAAGCTCTCCTGGATGGAGGTGGAGGCAGGGAGAGATGGGGCTCATATTTTTCTGCCCACCTTGGCCATTGTTCCCGCTCCTCTGTATTAGTTCCTGTTCCCCTGAATTAGTTCTGAATTAGTTGCCGTTGCTCCCTGACCCATGAAAGCAGCTACCACATGGCACCATGAGGGCCCAGAGACCACACAAAAACCCACATTCACATAAAGCCCTTCCGGAAGAGTGGGAGCTGAAGCTAGCAACTGAGAAGCAAGTATCAGACACTTCTTATCGTAGACCTCAGCCATTTCTGCAAGCTCAGCTTCTCTCAGTTTCTTACTGAGAAAAACTCGGCTTTCTCTGGCTCACAGCCCCCAGCAGGGCTCTGAGCCCTCCTTTACGTACCCAATGGGCCAAACCCTTTCTTGCTCCCCCTTTTCTCCACCCCCAGTCTCCGCCAGAGGCATAAGGGAATGCTGATACTGGCTACCCTCTGAGACACCCTTCCCTCACCTTCAAGGGCAAATTCAGCTTGAATAAGTCTGAGGTTTAAAATAATATCTTGCCTGCCCTGTTGTATGCAGGTGTGCAGATTGTAATTGGCAGAGCTGGGCAGGACCCGAGTTTCTCTTCAAGATCTCTTCCTTGTGCCGGTGACCAAACGGAGGCTCAGGTTTGTCGAGGTGACTTGGCCTCGGCTAGAGCAGAGAAGGTTTCTCATCCAGTATTAGATTTGGGGTTGACTCGATGTCCGGTATGTTTTCAAGTTTCAAAGCTAGAAAGCAGAGTCTCAACCCACATGCTTGCCTGCAGCAGGCAGGCGATAGGAAGGAATGACTGAAGGGAGCAAGGTTGAGCATCCTCGCCCGGGGCCGTGTGTATCCTGGGGCTGAGAGAACCAGAGCGTGCACGCTAGAAGACCCAGGCTCTGCTTGGTGCAAGGGACTTTGTGCTGTGTGAGGATGCCTGCTTGCTGTGTTGCAACATCTCACCTGGGATCTTCTTTCTTTTCCCCCAAGAACTAAAAATTAGGATTTAAAAAATTACACAATATTCTGTTTTTAAAAAAAGATTTTATTTATTTATTTGAGAGAGAGAGAGAGAGAGCATGAGAGGGGAGAAGGTCAGGAAGAAGCAGACTCCCTGTAGAGCTGGAAGCCTGACCCCGGGCTCAATCCCAGGACTCTGGGATCACAACCTGAGCCAAAGACAGTCACTTAACCAACTGAGCCCCCCAGAATTAAGACACAATAAGAATATTGTGTATTAAAAATACATAATATTCTTAATAGCTCAAATGTAAAACAAACATGGTGCATGCCAGCTAAAGCACACCTGCGTCCAAGTTCAGTCCAGGGACAGCTAGTTCACAACTTCTGCTATAAAGAGATCTTGGTGCAAAAGGACTTCCCCAAGGGTCCCTCCCCTGAGTGCTTTTGTGTTTTTCTCCCTGAGGTCTCTCACTACTTCTTGCCCTCTCCCACATTCCCACTGCTTCGGAGCCCACTCCTCATAGTCCTCTCTCCAGATCCTGCCTCACCAAGCCCATGGGAAAGGGGCTCCCGTGGCCCTGGCGTAAAGGTCCTGACGGTCTTGCTTGGCTTTGCCTTCCCCTTAAAATGAATCATTAAATCGCTTCCTAAATTCACTGGGGATCATGCTGGAGCCAACCACAGGTCAGCCAAATGCCCTGCTTGCAGAGGAGCAATCTCAAATGGAATCACACACAAATGATGCTTGCCTTGCATAGAAGTTACCTGGATGGAAATCAAAGGTAAACAAAATAAACTTACAGCTCAGCAATAGCTTTCTTTGCATTAAGCAAGCCATGAGGTTACCTGCCCTGCTTAGCTGAAATACACAGAGTTCTTTATGAACTGCTTGTGTTATGAGTGGAGTTCACGAGTGTAGCCCTCATCTCCCAGCAGATGACAGTGCCCACCTACCTGCCACCAGGCAGGAAGGTCCACAGGTGAGGGGGCTGGGAGTGAGGCTGTGGTAGAGGCTGAAGACTGACCCGCTCAGTACCAGGAAGCAGCCTTTCCTAGAACCACTGACAACAGAGTTCAGGCCCTGAGTAGCTAGAGCTTCTGATTTTTCAGGAGAAGTTGGAAATCTGGAGTGACTTATGGGAACCCTTCAGGTAATTAACGTTTGACAACTAATTTGAATAAAAAGAAAACACCTTTCCAACCACAAAGAGCTCTTTGAAGGTTTGATTCAGCTGTGCACTGCAAGACAGCAGCCTCTAGGTTGAAAGGCGGGGCCAAGAAATGCTCAAAAGAAGGCCAGATAACTTAGCATATTGCTTCCAGCGGCTTCTGTGAAATGGCTCATCCAAGGTTTTAGATTCACATGCCGCCACGGAAGGACCCTCGGATTGATGCCTGGTTCTGGTTCTCTCTCTCTCTTTTTTAAACTAAAGCCACAGTTTTTAATGAATATTGCTTTACATCATTTTACTTTCCTCTTTATCTTTCTACCCTTATGATTTTTTATTTTTTTATTAGTATTATGTTCAGTTAGCCGGTACACCCTTAGTTTTTGATGTAGTGTTCCATGATTCATTAGTTGTGTATAAGAGCCAGTGCTCATCACAACATGTGTCCTCTTTAATACCCACCAGCCTCTTACCCCATCCCATCACCCCCTTCCCTTCTGTAACTCTCAGCTTGTTTCCTTGAGTCCAGGGTCTCTCATGGTTTGTCGCCTTCTCTGATTTCTCCCCCTTCAGTTTTCCCTCCCTTCCCCTATGGTCCTCTGCACTATTCCTTATGTTCCACATATGAGTGAAACTATATGAAATTGTCTTCCTTTGCTTGACTTATTTCACTTGCCATAATCCCCTCCAGTTCCATCCACATCGATGCAAATGATGGGCATTCATCTTTTCTGATGGCTGAGTAATATTCCATCATATATATGAACGAGATCTCCTTTAACCATTCATCTGTTGAAGGACATTTCTACTCCTTCCAGTTTTGGCTATTGTGCACATTGCTGCTGTGAACATTGGGGTGCACATGCCCCTTCTTTTCACTACATCTGTATCTTTGGGGTAAATACCCAGTGGTGCAATTTCAGGGTTATAGGGTAGCTCCATTTGTAATGTCTTGAGGAACCTCCATACTATTTTCTTGATTCTCTTAAACCTCATTCTAAACAGAGATACTCCATGCCACCTGCATCCTTCTGCAGCGTGTGCCAGACTTGATTGGACACGGCCATGAAGAAGGAAACTGACAGGTCCCATTCATGTCCTTGGACCCCAACACACTTCATTCTCCATACAACCTGAAGAATGCCAGCAGCACACAAATTGCTCCTCCCTCCCCTCAAGCTCATCACCCTGTACTTACAGAGCAATGCTTTTCAAGGTTGAAGCCATTTCTTGCCGTAGGCAGACATACCAGGCAAAAGAACTACCTTCTGCCTAGAAATGATCACTGGGCATGTCCAGTGGTTGTGCTTTGCATCGTGATGTGGTTATCATTCTGTCAATCAAATGAAGACAAGCCTGGTCCTTTTCCAGGAAACTAGAATGGAGTAGACAAGCCTCTGCAGCAGTAAAAGGAACTCTGCTTCTCTCTAAACTCAATGTTGCTTAATTGAACAGTGTTTATTGAGTTCCTACTTTGTGTCAGGGACTATGTTACATGGTGGCCATCCTGTTCTTGAATTTAGACTTGGACCTAGACTTGTTTTTCAGGATGCTCTTGAGTGAGGGAGGTAGTGATGGTCTTCATAGGAGAAGGAAGGAAGGAAAACTGAGTAGGCTCCAAATAGAATGTGAGGAAGCAATTGTTTGTAAGCCAGATTATGAGCTGCTCATGATTACCTATACTTTTACATTTTCTTAAGCCAGAGCCTTTAGTAAAATTCCAGCTCTACCTTAGCCATCCTGTTGGGTATTAGTGGAAAAGTCATGTTTCCTCATTTGGGCAAGGACTTTATTTACAGGATGAGCAAGGTCCTTCCCAAGGTCATCTTAGTGGTGGTTACAGTAATATGGAGCGACCTAGGGGAAGGTAATTTTAGGAGACTAAAACCAAGTCTCTGGAATCCAGGTCTCCACTCATGGATGGATTTTTGGTCTAGTTAATGGACTGAGAAGATGTGAGGTTTATTTTTTATTAAATCAGTTGGAAATTTCCTATGCAGAGATGAATCACTCTTGTAGGAAATATCAAAAAACCATTCACCTTTTCAGCATATATGTTTTCATGCCCCCAAGTGAATTTTTCATTTCTTTCCTCCAAGTTTGCTACCCATCTCATGTTCCAAGCTCAGCTTTGTCCTCATCATTCTGGTTCATTACTCAGGCTAAACCTCAGAGCTGCAGTTAACATCTTCCTCCCTCTCCCTCACTTTTCACCTTAGCTCCTTAATACTGAATTCAAATGTTTAGAGTTTTGTTGAAATGTATTTCTAGAACTAATCTTCCTTGCAACCAGAACATATTATTGGAGATATGATGAGAAGAGCATTCTTTGGTCAGTAAGTTTGGGAAGGACTGCATATTATAAACACCTCTACAGATGATCAGAGTGCATTCACATATTAAAGTCTCTGAGAAGGTCTGCAATTTAGCAACCCATTTAACTTCATCCAACACAGAATTTTCCATATATTTTCAACCACAGAACATTTATCGGCACTCTTGTTAGTATTCTACATAACAATGCTTCATTACTAATTTGGAAAATTCTGTTAGGAGTACAGTCCTGGAATGTCCCTCCCAGAAGTGCCCACTGCCCACTTCCTCTGTGATTTTCCTCTTAAGAAAATCATTGCATCAGCCTCTTAATTATTATCCCTGCTGTCAGTCTCTTCCAATTATAGCTTATTCTTTTTTTATGCATTCAAAATTATATCCTCTCAAACTACAGTTGTGATCAAGTTTCTCCTACTCAAAAATTGTATGTGCTTCCCATACTACCAACAAAATAAAGTTCTAGCTACGTAGCCTGTGTTTGTTTTCCTTTTGGGGGATCTGGTCCATTCACACTGGAAAATGGCCACATCTGCCAGATGCTGAAAGTAGATTAAGAAGAAGGTTAAGAAGTGGGTTAAGAATTATCTAAGGCCACTTGAGCCAGAGAGAGTCCAACAGAATAGTCAAGAAGAGACACCAAGATTATCCTTGAGGTCCAAAATGAAATGTGTGGGAATAATGACTAAGATTTTTCCAATATTAACGACAGACTCCATTTCAGAAGCCCAAAGTTCAGAAAACGTCCACACACCTAGGAATACTAGAATACTACCATGTTCAAACTACTGGAAACAAAATTACAAAGGAGAAATATTGAGGGCAGACAGAGAAAAGACACATTACTGATAAAGAAACAAACGTTAAGTATTACAGCAGATTTCTCAACAGAAGCCAAGAGGCCAGAGGCAATGGGATGACACCAGGATTCTGTATCTGGTGAAAATACCTTTCAAAAATGTAGGAAAAATAAAGGCTTCCTCAACCAAACTAAAACTGGGAGACATCATTGTCAGAAGACTTAGCTACAAGAAATGTTAAAGGAAGTCTTACAGCAGAAAGACTATGATGGCAGAGATTTGGATCTACAGAAAGAAACCAGGTTCTGCAAACAGAATAAGTTAAGAGAAAATAAATCCATTTGTCCACCGTTTTTAAACATAATAACCTGAAAGTGCTGGAGAGAAAGGAGGGAAGAACATGTGGCTTGTACTATCCAATAAGGTAGAAGAGGATGTGGCAGGGAGATGGGGGCTCCAAAGCCATGCGCACAGAGCATGAGGACTCCATGGCAGGATTATAGCCAGAAGGCCCTGCCTCTGAACACAATTCTCCACTTTTCTATTATAGCCCTTCTTTCCAGCCTTGTTTCTCACTAATCCCCTTTCTCTACCACCCCAAGATCTCAGACACAAGGACACCTTCTTGTTGGTGACCACATGACTTTCCCTTTTTTTGGCCCTACATGGGACATTATTTCCTTCACTTCTAGCTCTACCTATTACATTCTCTTCGTTTTCCAACATTCGATGAAAATGGCACCTCATCAAGAAGGTTTCTGTAGTCCTCCCAGTTGGGGTAGATTTCTCCCACCCCTGTCATCCAATGACAATTTTATTATAATATCTAAATTCATGGGACTTATATTGTGCTCAGGTATTTGTGTGATTTTCTCAAGCTCGTTTTAAACTCCATGAATGCAGCCACCATGATGCAGTCATTCTTGAATCCCCCTTCTTCCCATTCATTCCCTACCCAACCTGTGTCCAAGTAGGAATGATGGACGGATTCTGACATATACAAGCTCAACAAGTTTGTTGAATGAAATTAAGACTGCAGACCTTTGACTTCTTTGGTCCCATGTTCTTTGAAATAAGGTAAAGAATAAAACCAACATGAATGCAGACACAAGCGCTTTTTTTCCTCTGGGGTTTGACTTAAGCAGAGTCTGTTTTCTAAGAGCCTTTCAGGACTGGTCAAAGATCATGACCATTCTGTCAAGGAAACTAGAGTGCTATTTAGGAACCACGGTGGACCCCCCATGAAGAGGCCCAAGTCCTTCCCACATGGTGATGGATAAAGAAGGTTCATGGGTAGGCCAGTCCCTCCAGATCCCCAGCTCTGGGCTTACAGCCATGGTGGACATGGCATTCTTCATGTTCCTCTTCCCTGGACTGTGTCATCTCAGATACTTGGCAATTCCAAACTTCATGGGAGTGGCTCAGATTCAGCAAATATTCATTCCCAACATACGAACAAGGCAAAGTAAAGCAACAGTTAGCAGAAGAGGGGGACCTCAGGGAGGACCAGAATCAGTGCAGGAAGGTCTTGACGACAGAGAACGAGTTGAGTTCTCAAGAATGAATCTGACTCAATATTGACAGAAAGCTGAAGTATTCCAGAAGGTTGAGCAAAGCTTATAGGTCAGTGAGCCTGGTGTGTGGAGCAATGAGAAAAACAGGATAATAGGAACAGCTGTTCTATGGTAGAAGAATCAGAAAAAAATAGCAGTGGAAGTCAACACCCCTTGGAGTGGAAGCATTAGGGCTTGGCGCTAATCAGGAATCAAGGAAGACCCTTGTAAAGAGGTCTGAACCTTTTCCACATGGTGAGGAATAGAGAAAGGCTAGACCATTCCCTCCAACTCCTCAGCTCCTGGGCTGGTGGCCATGGTGGACAGGGGGTTCCTCATGTGAATCTTCCCTGGACAGTGTGATCTTAGTCTCTTGGCAAGACTAAAACTTTGGTCCCTGAATGAGCTTCACCCTGTGGCCTGAACAGTGACTCACAGCTAGAATAAAATCATGAGCACATACCCCTCCAAGGAACATGTCTTAATGCTATGCAAGCTTCTATAACAAAATATCATGGACTGGGTGGACACAAACAACAGAAATTTAGGAATTTATTTCTCAAGGCTCTGGAAGTTAGAAGTCCAAGATTAGGAGGCCAACAGGGTTGGGTTCTCGTGAAGGCTCCCTTCTGGTTGCAGACTTGTCTTTGGATTCTCACGTGGAAGAAGGGGCTAGAATCTCTGCAGGTGTGTCTTCCAGGAGGCAGTCATGTTCTTCACGAGAGCTCTGCTCTTATGATTTAAGAACGTCCCCAAGGCCCTACCTCCTAATAGCATTACCTGGTGGGGGAGGGGGGACTGGGATTTCAACGTATACCATTTTGTGAAGATAGAAACATTCGTATCAGAGCAGGGCAGGCCATCAACGCTGTAGAATTTTCAACAACTTGATATTGAAAGGAATACACACTTGTGTGGAGAAAAGAATCACAAATTATTATCTCCCCTGAATTGTTCTAGATAAGCTTTTAAAGTAAGTAGCGTCTAAATGCTTTCATCTATATCACTCCCTCTTTGTCGCAAGAATAAGACTCAGATGATCCCTATTAAAGAGGACTTTTTCTGTAATTATTATGTGAGTGTATGCCAACTAACCCCTTTCCTTGCTACTTTGGCAAGATGCTCCATTGTTAGCATTTGCATTCTGTTAAACTAGAATCTTCCAACTCTAGTTCAGACCCTGGAGGGGCAGAGCCTCGGTGGAGGCTGACTTCTCCCGGTTCTGGATTTCAGAGATTGCAAAGATCCAGTAGGTAAACTTGTATACAATGCCTGTGGATCCAAAAGTTCTATTTGGGCTATAAATGTGCCAGGAAAAAAATCGTTGGTTGTTCATTGCTAGTGTGATGGCTCAAAGTACAGACCATTTTCTACCTTGATACCTTATTAAAAAGTTGGAAAATCTCTATCAGGGTGAGAAAGACAACTTTTACTTGTTCAGCGGGTGGTTTTTAAAAGCCTTAGAGATTCATTCCTAACACAGGCCTATTCAAAAGTGTCAAAGGTACTTACCATTCACCCAAACATGCAGGGAAGGCAGGAGACAGAATGTAGAAGAAATTAGAGCCTCTGGGGTTGAAGGAGGAAGTCTTCTCTTCTGGCACTAAGGAGCCCTTCATACACTGCTGGGGGGTGATGTGAGCAGAAAGCTGCTGTCCCACACCTCTCCACAGCCACTTACAGGGGACAAGTGAGATACAGCCTTTGATATTTCAGACATTCAAGTTCTCAACAAAAACCTTTCTTAATTCAAAGCACTTACTGTGGTTTCTATGGGACCATTATGGTTACTAATTGCTTGCCATCCCAAACCAAAAAATATAAAGCAGCTGAATATCTAGGCAATGATGCAAAAGGCTGCCTGTCTCTAAACACCCAGTCTGTTTTGACTCAGGGGACAGGTGAGATGTTCAGGTTGTGTCAATGACACTGATGTCTGGGTATTTGTATTTCCCAGCTAAGGAGGAGGGGTCATGGACACTAGTCCTAGATTCGTCATTTTTACACTGCTGGTGATCTGTTAAGCCTCATCCAACTCTACATCTCTAGGCCAGCTGAGGCGACTGCCCAAGACCCCCCCCCCCTTCTCATTAGCACCTTACCAGTTTTGGTTTTGTTTCAGTTTATTCTCCAGTAAACTCAACCCTTGACTCTGATCTTTTCTCTGCCCTCCCGATGTTGGTATGTGAACTTTGGCTTTTCCTCCCACAACTTTTGCTCAGGGAGCCCTTTAGCAAACTTTCCTACTTATCAAGATAGAGGATTCCCCGCTTTAACTCTGACCTTACAGAAAACAACCTTCAACCTTAGCTTCTGGGCATCAACCCTCAAAAATGGAGGTCAACGACTACGTATGCCAGGGTAACAGAGGCAGTCCCTCTCTTTCCTTCTCCCTTCTCCGTCTTGGACAGTCTCCTTGCTTTTAGCTCGCTTCTAGACTGATAATAAAATTCACAAGGAGTCTGCCAATGCTAAGAATGGCTGAACAGGGGATCCTACCTGGACTCTGGGAATGAATGCCTCTCAGATTCTAATGGAAGTCATCATTCATTTCCACTGGTGTTGCATCTCACCAAAAGGAGAAGAGAACCTGGGTTTTGTTACTCTTTCCTTACTAATTTACCTTTACGCCAAGAAGAAATTTCATCCCAAAGGGTAATTTATTCAAAAAGCTGCGAATGTCTGGGAAGAGGTACTTCTAATGAAAGTGCCTTTTTAACCATAACTATATGGTGTCCTGACATTTATAATGAAGCCCAGAGCCAGAAATAGATTCTTTGGGAGTATGGGATGTGTCTAAACACGTAGATTAACTCTATTCTCCTTCAACTGTGCCTCTGCCTGGAAGGAGTCTGGGGGTTTCCATGTCAGTGTGATTCAGTGGGTTTCTGGAATTGCCTTTGGTTTGCTCACGGGGTTCCCATGAGTCGTACGGCATTGGGCGTACTGAGGCCACATACACATTTCTTCACAAGCAACACAGAAAAAAAAAAAAAAAAGGAGCTGCCTCCATTTCTAAGCAAGACAGGATGCTAGACCTTTCGCTATCTGCTTTACTCTTTCTTGAAATTATATTGCTTTGGTCTTTCACTTTGTGATTAAGAAAGCATTCAGTTAGCAGCTACGATGTGCTGTGCTTATGTTTGCCATCGTTCTTGAATCCACCTTGAGATCCTTGGGTAGAGAGTTGGAATGTTTTGGAATATTAATTAAAAGAAGACTTACAGGTTTTTATAGCTTGAAGAAACCACGCAGGGTCACCGAGGGGGATCGCAGGCCCTTCCTTATTCAGAGGGGAACTCTTCAGACATTTTCAGAGAGGGAAAGACTTGTGAAGTCAGTGTGAAAAAAAATCATTATATAATTTTGCTTAAAAACAGTGGTTTTCCAAATGTCTGCTAAAAAGAACACCATCCTTTGAAATCATTTGATGTAAATTGAAGGCACTAAGGTAGAGGATAATCTTTACAGTCTTCGGTGTTCTATGCAAAATCATTCAAAACACACTGAAATATCGAGGCCACAAAGCAGGGTGGGGAGAGATGGTTGGAGGATGGCCAGGCAGATATTTTGCTGGTTGAAAAGCAGCCACCACAAGCTTTAGTGCTGATGCAGGAGAGCAGTCTTCTCACCTGGGAAGGATATACGGGATGGTTTGCAGAAAAGATGGAGGAGAGAGACAGATCAGTTTCACTTCTCTTGGCCGAGAGGAGGCGGTACACAGAGGGAAAAAAATCACACGGATTATAGAGGCCATCGTTCATGCAAAGATGGCACAAGAATAGAAAATGATGGTTAACAGCCTGACCTCCAGGGGCCACTCCAGGTGTGGAGGTGGAGGGGCTCCACGGCAGAGTGTAAGCCCAGCCTGCAGGGGACAGCACTGCCCAGTTCTTAAAACCTATAACCACAGGACCCAGAGTAACCAGATCCTCCAATATTTTTGAGAAAAGCCAGAAAACTGTATTTTGATTTGAAATCCCACTTATTTTTAAAGGTGGGTAACAGGCTTAAAACCTTTTTTAAAACATTGTCCCGAGGGCTTCTGTGAGATTTGACACTTTGCAGTCACATAGAAGAAAGTTTCATTAAGGCAGCTGAAGAAGGGAACACTGTTATTAACACAGAAGACAGAGAAATTACAAATTGCAAGTCACTGGCAAGGGTTTTTATGAGAAAACTTCTTGAAAACCTTCGTGTTGGAGCTAAGTACTGAAAAGAATGCATATACCTCAGAAGGTTTCTCACTTCGCATCTGGAAGTTAAAACCAGAGCTATATTAAATTGTGGTTAATAATAGTCGAAGTTGAACAAGAGGTTAAATATTTCTGCTGTTACTTGAATCAGACGTTATGCTCCCGTAGAAAATTCGTGAATGGCTGAATCATGTGTTTCCTGTTCTGTCTCTCTGTGTTCTGCATGCTTAACCCTTGGGTCCACGTGATCGTGTCAGGTAACCGATCACCTGGTGGCAACCCAATAGAATTTGGGGCTAACATGTAGAAAGGAATAACAAGTCCTTTTAGGGAAAGCCTTGCAACCCCTAGCTTGTAAACTGATGGGAATTTTTAGTGGGACTGGAATTTTTTCCCACTTCCTACTGAGTTTGGATATTAGATCTTTTCGTTTCACAGCAATCTTGCTTGAGTAGTACAGTTATCTCCACCCTCTAGCTTGATAACCTATAATCATGAATCTTGTAGAGTTAAATAAAAGAAAACATTTCGACTCCATCCTTAGTGTGGATCATGTATATCATGCAGGAACAGTCCTTCCTTGGAGCTCCACCTTCTCCTTCATGGGCAAAGTACATGATCCTGACCTCTGGCTTTTGGCTTGGCCTTGGGATTTGCTCTAGTCAGTATCAATACAGTGTGAAAAGAGATGATGTTATCAAAGGTTGGAAAAAGCATTTGCACGCTTGGGCTTGTTCTCTTGTTTCTGCCATCTTTGCGTGACATGCTTTCTCTACGTAACCACTGCTTCTTCAGCCCAGAAGGAACACATGGAGCAGATCCACCCCAGCCAGACCCAGCTAGATGGACAGGTGAAACAATATGCCCAGTGAAGTTCACCCTAGAGGACCCATCCCAGCCAACTCACCGTTCTGGAGAATAAACAAAAAAAATTTTTTTTAAAGAAACTGAGTTTGGGGAGGTTATTCAGCATTATTCTATCACTAGCTAATTGGTACAATTTTTCTCACACTGAATTACGCTTTTGCCTTTTAGTTGGTCCCTACAATTTGTTTGCCTAGCTGGGGTGTAAACATTCTACTCAGTATGTGGGTAATAGATATTTTAAGGACTGGTAGGTCTGGATAGTATTCAAAGGGTCTAAGTTAAGAAATGGGTCTATTTTCAGGAAGGATACTGAAGTTCCACCTGTCACCATCAATTAAAGACCAGGTAAAGTACATTCTGGGTATCATCTTCTTAACCCTGAATTCCATCTATCCTACTATGAGCCATCCCACTGTTTCTTCTACTTCTTACATATATCTCAGGTGCTTGCAATGCTCTTCATTCTCATTGCCAGTAATCCTGGGCCCACTGGTTATCCTGATAAGCACAACAGCCTCTACTTTGCCGTCTTCCAATCCATGTCTCTTCTTGGTGTCTGCCTTCCCACCAGCTTTACAGTGCTTCCAGACTTCCCTTTCTCCTTCCTTCCTTCCTTCCTTCCTTCCTTCCTTCCTTCCTTCCTTTCTTTCTTTCTTTTTCTTTTCTTTTCTTCTTTTTTTTTTTTTTTTTAAGGATAACACGAGCCTCCTGTTTTGTTCTTCCAAGGCCCTTTAGGATCGGGTGCCTGCTTACCTTGCTAACCTCTCTTTGCACCTGCTCCCAGATCCTGGCCTCTGAGCCTCAGCCCTGTGGAGTTTCATAAAGATGTTACCATCTCTCTGGGCCTTTACATATCTGCTCGCAGGACACTTTCCTCCCTTTCTGTCACTGCAATTCTCACACTTACAATGGGTTTGTGAAATAGTCTGGACTCAGGAAAGTGAAAACATGAATGGATTTCTGCCCCCTCCACCGTGCTTCTCCATTAAAGTTATACTAAATTTCCCCTTTCTGCTCCATATTGAAAAATTAGGCATATTCCATAATTATTTAACAAAATTCTGTTATCAATAACTTTATCCAGTGTAAAACGCTAATCCCAAATCTAATTTAAGTTCCCTTCCCTTCAGCAACAGTGGAGTTTCAGCATAAAGATCTTGGAGTGTGGGAAAAACTACAGTAACTTTGGAATAGAGGTGGTGAGGTAGGTTGTCTGATGCAGCGCTCCTTCCTACACTTCTCCTCTGGGTCTCTGCATCTTCCCAGGGGAAAGGGACATAAGGAAAGGGACAAGTGTCTCTTACTGAAATGACATTACAACCAATACCCTTAGTATAGCAGACATCCAACTGCTGATTATTTGAGGGGGGGGTCCCTTGTGTAATTTTATTGGAGGCTCCTGTAGGGAATATACATGCCATGTAGTTCATTGATGAGGTCCAGCCATAGACCTTTCTTCTAAGCCCCCCAATTCACAACCTTTAGACGCCTCTTCTAAGCCCCTCAATTCACAACCCTGTCACAGAGTACGCCATTGCTTCTGGAAGTGGATGATGGGGTCTTTTCATCAGTATGCTGCCTTCCTGGATGGACACTTATAATTTTATCCAAAAAGTCACTCTACTGAAGTTGTGCATGAAAGAAAACTAGACGGTATCTTTAAAAAAAAAAAAATTGAGGGAACATTTTGGTAAGAAGAAATGGTTTGTTAATAAATTTTCTTTCCTGTCTAAACTGGCTTTTAATAGTAATATAACTCCTGCTAATCAAATGATTAGTAAGACATTTGCCCTGATAATGTTTTAAAAGAAGGAGCAATGGTAGAATAAATTGGTTATTTCTTCCCTGCCTACAGATTGTTTTCCTGATTTCAGTTAAGAGGGATGAGCATTTTGGATTGTTTACTCTGTTTGCAAACATTCTGTAGCAGGCCTACAGTAGGTGGGATCTAACTCTAGCAGTCTTGCTAATCTCCAAGGCTCTGTGATTTTAGGACAGTGTATTCAAACAGCCCTGCAAATGAGTAGTCACCTAAGTAATAAGATCCCTGGTTGGGGAAGTAACATCTGGCTCTTCTGGCTCTTCATCTCTCCGAAGCTGGCAGATTAAACAAGATACAGCAACTTTCTGGTGTTTGGTTCCACATACTATTGGAACGATACTGCTGCAAATTGCCAGACAACGAAGCCAGGTCCCGCACTTGCAGGTTGAAGATCAGGTTTATGTAAACCTCCAAGGAAGAATGCATCTGAATTCATCTGTCCACCAAACCACCTCTTCTTTTCTTCACCCTTCCAGAGGGTGCCTCAGCTGCCTACATGCTGAGATCAGTCCCTGTGCAAGCAAAGAGCACATCAAATGTTTTCCAGACCTGGAATAGTGTGCCATTATCCTTTGGTTCCTTCAATCCTCTTAGACTCTAGAGTCCGACTTCTCAGTTTCAAATCCTAACTCTGCCACTCACGGCTTGAGCGATCTCATTGAGCCTCTGTTTCCTCATCTGTAAAAGGATAATAATAGTAGTACCTATCTCTTAGAGTTATGGTAAGGATTAAGTGCATTGACCCAAGAGAAGCCTTCGGATCAGGGCCTGGCTCCTAGAGTGCATCACATACCTGTTAGCGGTAATTATTCCTGGTGCCTCCCTGGGCTTGGTCACTTCCCATGCTTGGCCCTGATCTGTTTTCTCTTGGCTCCTGACTACCAGTCTAGGCCTGATACTTGAGTGTCAGATAAGCCTCCCCCTGGCTGACCCTCACTAGAAGCCAGAAGGCATGGAAACTCAGTGATATGTCCATTCCCAGAGGAAACTGAGACTTGCACGGTTGCGATTAGTGGCAGAGTTGAGGTTGGCTGTGTGGACCTCTGCTGAGCCTTCAGCAGGGCTGCCTCAGTTGGGTTTCTTTCTTTCTTTTTTAAACTTTATTTTATTTTTTCAGTGTTCCAAGATTCATTGTTTATGCACCACACCCACTGCTCCATGCAATACTTGCCCTCCTTAATACCCACCACCAGGCCCTTCCAACCCCCCATCCCTCCCCCCTCCAAACCCCTCAGTTTGTTTCTGAGTCCACATCTCTCATGGTTCGTCTCCCCCTCTGATTTCCCCCAATTCACTTATCCTTTCCTTCTCCTAATGTCCTCCATGTTATTCCTTATGCTTCACAAGTAAGTGAAACCATATGATAATTGACTCTCTCTGCTTGATTTATTTCACTCAGTATAATCTCCTCCAGTCCCATCCCTGTTGGCATAAAAGTTGGGTATTCATCCTTTCTGATGGAGGCATAATACTCCATTGTATATATGAACCCTATCTTTTTTTTTTAAATTTTTTATTTTTTTATAAACATACAATGTATTTTTATCCCCAGGGGTACAGGTCTGTGGATTGCCAGGTTTACACACTTCACAGCACTCACCATAGCACATCTTCTTTATCCATTTGTCTGTTGAAGGGCATCTTGGCTCTTTACACAGTTCGGTGACTGTGGCCATTGCTGCTATGAACATTGGGGTATAGAGGGCCCTTCTGTTCACCATATCTCTGTCTTTGGGGTAAATACCCAGTAGTGCAATTGCAGGATCATATCAGGTTTCTAATGTTCAAAGTGGTCATGGCATCTCTCTCCCTTTCATTTTTAGAGAATCAACTAATTAAATTATTTAAATATATCTTGCCTTTAAAATTAAACTATGCATAGCTGGTTGGTGTCAAAATTAGTACAATCTCAAATTGAGTGCAACTTAGCAATATTGATGAAAAATCCAATGCGTGAACTCTGAGCCAGCGATTCCCAGTTCTAGGAATTTAAACTATGTATACACTTGAAAATGTTAAGAAGTGATCAATGTACAAAGTTATTTATCATTAAAACATTGTTTTTGATGGCAGGATATTGGAAACAAACTAAATGTCCCAAGAGGAAAGAATTTAAAATAAATTACAGTATACTTATATAATTGAAATGAATTGCAGACATTAGGAGAAAGGAGGCATCTCTTTTTGTATTGATACAGGCTGAGCTTCAAGAGGTATTGTTAAATTAAATAAATATATAATATACATTTGCTAACATGTCATAATACATCTCTGGTGGACACTGAGTAATTGCAAGTCATCCATGAGAAGAACTGGGCTATAGGGCCAGAGGAAAGTTTATATAGCATTTTTTTGAACTTTTCAATATTGGAACATATAAAATGTGCTCCTTACTCACAAATAAATACTTTTTATTTTTATATTTTATATTTTTAATTTTATATTTTAATTAATATAATTTAATTTTATATTTTTAATGGAAATTTTATATTTTTAATGGAACCGTGTGAGAACCTAAGCTCATACCAAGTGACCATATGTGGTGGCCAGTAAAGAGAAGTCTGTTCATGACTCTGGCATTGGTCAATGACTTGGCATTGCTCAGCTCAAACATCTAGCAGCCTCGAAATTTTTGACTATTGCACAATTTTGCTTGTTAAATGTTGTTGGATTATTCACACAGCAGACCACTGGCTAGACAGAAAGCATTGGAAACTAATGGAGAAATTCAACAACTTAATGAGAAGGATAAAGATGATATTCCAAAAATTGACCTCTAGAGAACCCACACCAGGTCTGAAAGTTTGTATTCATCAGATCAAAATTCTTCACAACATATCAAGATGTCTCTAAGGACCTCAAATACCAGTATTTAAAAACAACAACAACAACATCTGAACAATGCATTTACCCAATCGGGTTTTTCTTTTATTGAGATCTGGGGCTGGGCTTCCTCATACTGTCAAGAAGAATCTATCCAAGAATTATATTCTACAAGGATGTGTGGAAGAATTATTTGTGAAATAAATAAATCTCTGCTACAGATGGCCCAAAAGTAGCTCTAGGTTCTGGAGGTGAGAGGCAAATTAACTTTTGGCAACTGGGTACATCTGTTCCAATGATTTTTAATTTGGAGCTCATAGACGGAATCACTGCTTTCCTATGCTTCCAGTTCAGTTCATTCTAATATAGAGATGTCACTTATGACTGGTGGTCAGTCAGGAGGTCATCTAATTTGACCTGTTTCTGCTACTTAGGAGAATATATGCCTCTCTCTGTCACTAGATCTTAGGTGTCCAAATGGAATTCTGTCCATGTCATACAGCCTCTTTGAAGTCATATTATCCCAAGCATATTCTCTACACTTGGCAAAAATCTATCCAGTTATTTTAATATATGATGTAAGAGCAGATGAACCAAAAGCCGCAATCTTCATTTATATAAATGTGTACTACGTACCCTGCAATGCAGTATTTGTGCTGAAGAGCTTACAAATGGTAATCTATAATTCTTTCCTTTTTGTTACCGTTCAGAAACAAAGTCACAAAATTACATAAATAAACCTATTTTGTCTATTTTAATGCTATAACTCATAGTTAAATTTCAATGTATGTCAATATACACGCAATTTTAAAATGCAGATGATTTTGTAGTTTATTTAAAATATTATTTAAAATCATTTAAAAAATTGCCTGATTCATTTAAAGAATGAAGCACAGAATACCATTTATTTATTAAGTGAGGAAAACAGAATATTGAAGTTAAGATTACAGAAGATTGTAGTTAAAATCACATGATTCACTCTTAGTTATTTATAAAAATATTTTTTTAGCTTAAAATCACTATTTTTTTCTTATCCTATAGGGGAAAAAAAAGACAAAAGGAGGTCATAAAGGAAGATTTGTCTTTTTTAAAAATTAACATATAATGCATTATTTGCTTCAGGGGTACAGGTCTGTGAATCATCAGTCTTCACCATAGCACATACCCTCCCCAATGTCCGTGACCCAGCCACCCTATCCCTCCCTCCCCCTGCACCTCCCAGGAACCATTGGTTTGTTTCCTGAGATTAAGAGTCTCTTATCATTTGCCTTCCTCCCCAGTCTCATTTCCTTGTTTCCCCTCCCTACTCCCCATGACCCCCCTGCCTCTCAAATTCCTCATGTCAGAGAGATCATATGATAATTGTCTTTCTCTGACTTATTTCACTTAGCATAATACCTTCCAGTTTCTATCCATGTCATTGCAAATGGCAAGGTTCCCATTTTTGATGGCTGCATAGTATTCCATCATATATATATGATGGAATACTATTAATATACTATTACTATCAACATTATTACTATTACTATTACTATTAATATATTATAAAATATTCCATATTTTATATATGGAACCTAGAACCTAGATGTCCATCAACAGATGAATGGATAAAGAAGATATGGTATATACATATACCATATATATACATATATACCATATCTTCTTTATCCATTCATCTGTTGATGGACATCTAGGGTCTTTCCTGTAGGTTGTGGACATTGCTGCTATGAACATTCGGGGGTGTATGCCCCTTTGGATCACTACGTTTGTATCTTTAGGGTAAATACCCAGTGGTGCCATTGCTGGGTCATAGGGTAGCTCTATTTTCAACTTTTTGGGGAACTTCCATACTGTTTTCCAGAGTGGCTGCACCAGCTTGCATTCCCACCAACAGTGTAGGAGGGTTCCCTAAAGGAAGATTTATTGAGGTCAAAATTTTCTCTGAAAAGAATTTATAAATCAGAAATAAAAGTGCACAGGAGAAAATGCTTCTCAAAAGAGAGAAAAAGATGTGCCCAGACACTAGTGTCCAGACGCATTCCCTCAGAGTGAATGCTTTCCCTTTGCACTCCTTCTCTCCACTCTCTTCCTTTCCCACACCCTACCCACAGCCAAGACACAAATGATTGCCCAAAGTACCTTCTTAAATTTGGTGATCTTTTAAGTTTTCATTCATCCTTCTTGATTAAATAGCATTATTACTAAGCATGCACTCTGTGTCAAAACACTGAATACTTGAGCGATAACATGAATGACAACTGTCACTGCCATCACCCTTAAAATCCTCCTCTCTGCTAAAGAGATAAATAAGCCAGTATGTTCATTATTGAGGGGAAAGCAGAATTTGTGGCAAAAATGAGTCAGTCATCTGAAACACGATCCTTTGGATATTAGCAGATTTCATCAGAAATGACAGTTGTGTGATCATTTCCACTCTAGTCTGCTCCAAGGAGGGGTCTGACAGGCACTCCAGAACACTTAATGCACCACCGTGGCAGGCCCTGGGTATATACGTCCATCTCTGAATTTGCAGATGGATCTTTGCCTCTGGCCATCCCACATTCCAGAATCTTTTCATGAAAAGTTGCCACACAAATGTTAACAACACTTTGTAGAAGTGCAAACCAGCTCTTAACTGGGAGCTTGGCTTATTGTTAGCCCTGTGACCATGGATGTGAGTTTTTAGAAGGCTGCATTATCCACACTTTAGCTAGAGAACAGAAACTTCCACCATGTCCTTCAGGAAAAATAGACACAACCCTCTCTTCCTCCAAACTCATGGAAGTCCAAGGGAGCAGGAATTCTGGCCCTGAAGGGAAATCTCTGTTACCCAGTAGTTAGTTGTTGTTCTTTCTGGACAAAGGGGAGTCAGGAGTAGAAGATGCATTTTGCAATTACAAAAATAACAAAAGTCTTAAAACTTTCTTTTAGAAACGGCTGTTTGCTCAGTTAATTCGTTAGGCTGTGAGTACAAACATAATCGGGAGAAATGTGAGCTAGTCCTTGGGGATTATTAGTCCTAATTCTAAACACTTAGCAATGGTTTCCTTTGCGTTCAATAATCACCCCTATGAAGGCATGGGCTTCAAAACAAAATTCTACTAAATGCACATGTTACCCTGGAAAAGGTCCTGGGACAGACAAAAGGCCTGGATAGTGGGAAAACTAGGACCTAAAGTCTAGAGTTTGGTTACTACTGATGATAATCTAAGATGATAGCATCCAGGGAACTGGATGAGGGGTAGATGGAAACTATGGGGACTATCTTTGCAATTTTCTGAAAATCTGAAATTATTCCAAAATAAAAGTTTTGTTTAAAAAAAAGAACATGATTCTGGAGGTTGCTACTCCATTTGAAGTGTGTAGTGGGATGACCTACCCTTGACAGGGATGGAAGTGAGGCATCTTGGGATACCCATAGCCAAAGGGAAGGGACAAGACCAGCCTCTGAGCAGAGAGGTTGATGGAGGTGGACAGCTAGTCAGATTTGCTCAGGATTAGCATTTTGGAGGATTTGACTTCTTAGATCCTCTTTCCCCTCAATTACAGGATTTCAGTTTGAATGAACCAGATCAGGCGCAGCAATCCTAGCTCAGTCAGGCATGCAAGTGGGCACAGTGTTGGCACTTAGTAGGTTATCAATACGTGTTTGTAGAATACATGTGTTAATGGATTTTTTCTAGAGTGACATTTGATATGTGCTATTTATTACTCCTCTGTATATGTGTCTCTCAATTCCCTTTGCCTTGCTATTCTCAAGCTTTCTTCCCTGTCATTATTTTCTCTTTGAGAGCTCGGCTCGGTTCCTAGTAACCCCACTGTGGACTGCAAAGGGCCTTTTTGTGGAGGGCGTGTGAGTTAAATGCCTCTGCAGGGCTGGTGATCAGGCTACGTTGCCCCATTGTGTCACTTAGACGTACTGTGAAAGCAATGTTCCTCCTCGCTTACTTTTCGGCCGCTTTTCTAAGGAGCTGAGAGACCAAAGCAGAGAGCCAAACCCACACAGGAACAAGAGGAAATAAAGATATAATTTCAGTTGCAGGAGAAAAAAGGAAATCTGGGTCACGGAAGGCAGGTGACAACATCTGCCCATGCCTGGCTCAGAAGATTCAAGCCTCCATCCTCCAGACCACTCACACATCCCAGGTGGATAGCTTGGGATCCAGAAGGTGACTCTGTGAGTTTGTCTTACTCCTTAGGAGGCATGGTCCACTGGAAGGGGGTCCTTAACCCTGGGCTAGTAGAGAACGTGGCCCACAGTGGCTCAATAAATATGGAACCACCAGGTACTGGGAAGAAGACTGAGAAAGTCCTGCAAGGTTATAATTCTCCAGCCGAACTCTTGGATAAATGCTTGGGAAGGGCGCTCCCTGAGCTTCTGTAGTCGGACACCGCCCTTTGCAAACAAAGGTGATGCCACCAGCCCCTTTTAAGGAGCCTGTGAGCTGCTGCTTCTGCTGTGCTAAGGAGCAAGGGAGTCTGTGTCCTTAGTCCGACAGTACGGACCCGCTGAGGCAGTTGGAGTTCTCGATTTCAGTTTTGCCTGTTGGCAACTTTAAGATTGTATGCCCTGTTTCACCTCTTGAAGAATCCTCAATTTCATCAGAGGTAAAATGGGACTCCCTCAGGTGGCTTATCTTCTATTCCTAGCACTTTACAAGTATTTGTTGTGTTGGGTTGGAGATTAGATATCCTATATTCATATCTTAAGCAAGACATTTCACTTTCCTGACTTCAATCATTTTTCTTCCCATAAATAGGAGTTGAGCTTTTAATAATATATATATATATATATATATTATATATAATATATATATATTATATATATATCAGGATGCCTGGGTGGCTCAGTTGGTTAAGCCGCTGCCCTCGACTCATGTCATGATCCTATGCCCATGCCACATGGGGCTCTTTGCTCAGCAGGGAGCCTGCTTCTCTCTCTGCCTCTGCCTGCCGCTCCTGCCGCTTATGCTCTCTCTCTCTCTGACAAGTACATACATCAATAAAATTTTTTTAAAAATATATCATTTCTAGGTTGATTTATCTTTGACCTTCATCTACAGGAAGAACAAAAAAAGGTTAATCTTAAAGAAAGGCCTATTTCCATTACTTTTAAATGAAATTTATTTTAGTGTGAGATAAAAGCAAAACACATCATTCTGTGTAATACACCAATTATTGAACAATCTATTTTACATCCATTAATGTGAGTCATCATTTGAGGCATGATTAAAATTATGGAACAAATGGAATCACAGACAGAAATATCCATTACTTCCCTTATTTTTCTCCTGTTCTTTTTTCCCCTCTAGTACCATATGAAATTGGGGCAACTCGCTGGTTTTACAGGTGTGTCCTGAGGATACTATACAGCGGAATAATTCACGAAAGTTCCCTAAATGTATTTTTCTTCACTGTGTTGGCCCTACTGGCCTTAAAAATATCATTCCTTCTTCACATCTCAGATTTCAGACACTCCAGAGAATGTGCCGGAGACTGCCATTCCCAGACTCTCCTGCCCCAGACTTTCTCATGCTTCCCATCCCCAACTCCCGCCCAAGGTTGAAATAGCTTTTCTCCTGTCCCCATCCTGACTTTTTTTTCTTCCTACCTGGGGAATGGTTTCAAGAAACTTCTCACTTGTCCGTTCCTGAGCAGTCATTTCTTGACCTCCTCCTCTGCCCACTTCCCCCTGCATTAGGTGCATTAGGAAGAATCAGGCACTTCCTTGTCTCTCTCTCCCCTCCTCTAAAATGGGACTCCCCAAGGTGGGAGTATCCTGATGTTCATCATGCCACGTTATAGCTGGCCATTGCCTAGTGGCCCCTCCAACAGCTGTCAGGCCCTCCAGAGGAGGGCTTTGCACCCCAGCTTTTGCACAATATCTAGCTGAGCCACTTTGAAATAAAGGACAAGGGAGCACGACTTACGATGCAGTTTGAGAGAGTGAAGATTAGGAACCAGGGAAGGTAGAAGCCCGTCTTCCCAAGAGTAGCAGGGCTCATGGAGGGAGATCCCCCACCCCACGCTCAAAGAGATTTGTCCACTCACCACATGACCCAGGGCTCTTTCAGAGCTTTTTGAAAGGAACTGAGAAGCCTCTCCAAAGACATTGTCTTTTGGAGCCGAGTGGAAGAACGGTTGGGCCTCTTCCAAACTCCGATGTCAGGAGCTAAGAAAGGGGCGGCAGGTGCTGAACACGGCAAAGAGATGAAAGGCGGGCTGTGCATGCGCTTTTCCATGTGGGGCTTTCCAGAGGAAGTGTCACCGTGTGGCTCACAAACGACATGGCCTTGCCTGTCACACAGCAGCCCCGAATGGCATGTACCTAGTGACAGACGAATGTGTCAAACCACGACAGAGAGCAGCCTGGGGGAGCTTGGGGCAGCTTCAGCAGATCGGAAGTAAGACATCAAAACTGGCCCCTGCGGCTGTGGATGTTGTCCCTTCCTCCGGAGCCCGTTGTGGCTGGAACTATGGGAACCACTGTGGCAGTCCCCTCCGTCCACCACAGAGGAGCCCCGAGAGAGCTTTGGGGCTTGTGACGCCCTAGTCCTAATGAGCCCAGTGATGCTGGATACCACATCCTTCAATACTGGGTCTTCTTGTCTGGAGCCACTGGGAGCTGATAGAAGGGTGAGGTGGTGGACCGGTGACTATTGCTGTCATTGTGTTTAAAGTCCCCCACACCTGGGAGGGGCCCTACGTTAGGGCAGAAGGTGCCTTCCTAAGAGCAATTGTTATTTCTCTTATAGCAGCTAACATTAACGGAGAACACACTGCATACCAGGTATAGCCAGGCCCTTTACAGGATTCTGTGATTTAATTCACACACAATAGGCTTATGGGGCAGGTGCTATTCCTGCCTCCGTTTTACAGATGAAATGACTAAGGCCTAAATTAGTTAACTAACCTGCCCATGTTCACTCAGCTAATAAAGTGTTGAGGCAGGCACTCAGACCCAGGCTTTCCCCTGATTTTCGACAAACTATCCTTTGTCCGCCTGAGATCTGGAGAGAAAACAGGAAGCAGGGCTAAAGGGGTTTGAAGTGGGCCAGGTAATGCAGGAGTACCTAAGCAAGCCGTTTCAGAGGAAACTCTCATTCGTCCTTGACCCAGACAGTAAGAAACAGACTGGGAAACTTCTCAACCCAGCTTCTCCCCCAGATCGAGTGTTTAGAGTACAGGGCTCACATAATCCTGGTTCTCTTGGCTGCCAGGTAGCACTGTCCAAACTCAAAGAAGGGGCTTGAATAACCATAGCAACGATGATATACCCTAATCTCTGCCCAACAGAAAAAAGACATTTTTAAAAAGTTTTTTTAAAATTTAAAAAGAGAGAGTGCACATGAGAGAGAGAGAGAAGGAGCAGGGGCAAGGGGAGAGGGAGAGGAAGAAACAGACTCCCCGCTGAGCTAAGAGCCCGATGTAGGGCTCGATCCCAGGACCTCAAGATCATGGCCTGAGCAGAAGGCAGACACTTACTGACTGAGCCACCCAAGTGCCCCAGGAAGAAGACATTAAGCAACTGTTGGAATAATTTACCACAGATATTCAACTTGGGTAGCAAAAGCCAGCATAGAAATTTGGCGATTGAAATATTACCTGTTGACCACCCAGAGTCTGGAATTATAAACAAAGAGGGACTCGGGGTCAGACAGTTCAGGGCTCCTTCCAGGAGCCATCAGTGCTGAGGTCAATAGATTTGGCATCTGTCTGCACGGCTCCAAGGCTTGCCTCATCATATCCCATTGAAAGCTATAATTTCCTTTCTCTTGCACTGGCTCACTTACAATGTTAGTAAGCAATTTAAGAAGGAAATCATACTAATTTTGCTTATCCCCAAAGTGTGAAATTTTAGAAGATAGTGCCAAATGAATGATCATGTATATTTCTCAGTTTGTTCATACCTATTTTTTTTAGTTTGTTCATTCTTGAAGGCATTTCTCTGCAGTGTAAATTTCACTAAGCAAAACGGAAAATGAAAATAATTATACAATTATCTGAAAGTACCATCTTTAAATGCTGATAAGAAGAAAGGGGCTTCTGTGGACTTATAAATGCAGATTTGTTTTTTGGTCCACATAAATTCTAGGCCTATTCTTCACTACCTAGAGGGTACAGAGGCCAGCTAGGATGTCGACTACAACAAAGGATAATAGTTTTTACTCATCAAGCAAGAGAAACAAAGTTGTCATTGAAGGTAGGATGAAATCTCCTCTTGGCATGAATTTGAGCCTGAAGTCAGTACATTGACTGTGAAAATTGAATGTGTTCAGTTCTATCCTTGAAAAGTCATTAATTATTCCATAGAGAACAGTATCAATGATGTGATGTATGAGACTGTATCAGATAGCTATTGCCACAAGTTCACTGGGTAACAAATAACCCCAAACTCTCTCTGGAAAACAACAGTAGGCATTTACGTATCACTCATGTGCCTGTGGGTCTGCCGCAGCCTCTCTGCTCCATGCTGGGACACCACACTAGGGCTCAGGCTGGAGGGACACTGTCTACCCAAGCTACATTCTTCCCATGGGATGGCAGATGCGTGAGAAAATGAGCCTGACATATAAGTGTGTTTACTCTCCTTGTATCAACATTTGTTAGCATCCCACTGGCCTAAGCAAGTCAAATGCCCAAGCCCAAAATCAAGGAGCAAGGATGTTCATTTCTCACCCCACAAGGCCAAGTGTGGCTCTCTAGTACTACAACTGAGTTGTGAAGAAATAAGAAAAATATTCCAATTTACCGCAGGTCCTTAAGGTATAAGATTTTTTTAAAGATTTTATTTATTTATTTATTTATTTGAGAGAGAGAACATGAGATTGAGAATGAGAAGGAGGGAGAGAGAATCTGAAGCAGACTCCATGCTGAGTGCAGAGCCTGACTCAGGACTTGATCCCATGCGCTAGAGATCATGACCTAAGCTGAAACCAAGAGTGGGGCATTTAACTGACTGAGCCATTCAGGTGTCCTTATAGAATTCTAAATTTTATATAAAAAGATATGGTTCCATTCAGTCAAAGCAAGTTAAATCTGTGCATGATGTCATTCCCCTATAAAGACAATATATTTATTCAGCTTTTGGGTCTCTTTCCTCATAAATGCCCTCTAATGGCCAGAGAAGTGTGTCTGGAAAAACTGACTCAGCAGTCCTACAGCCTGCCCCACCTAGGCCCTCCAAAAATATCCTTCTACTAACCATTATTCCTGATTAACTGACGGGTCTCCTGCATTCCCCTCACTCCCTGGGACCCCATGGTTTGGGCTTGTCCAGGTGGGACTTCCATTTACCCCTAACAGCTAAACACCTCCTTCCCCTTCTATTCCAAGACTACCAGAATCCTGGGACTCGGGGTCACCCAGCATAGAGGTTAAATAACACAGACCTGAAAATCTTACTTTTCCCTTAAATGTTCAGTAAGGCAAAAATGGTGTAACAGTCAGGATTCATTCAGGAGGAAAGGAGACACTAAGTATTTCAAGTAGAAAGAGATTTAATCCAAAGAATCACATGACTATTGAGTAAACTGGGGAAGTCTGCTGTCAGCAAATCTGGAAACGTGGAAGAACAGGAATCACAGGGAAGCTGTTACCCAGACTCCAGCTGTCAGCAGCCCCAAAGCAGGAGACTCTCAAGAGGGTGTATCAAAGCCAAGGGTAGCTTCTACCAATCAATGCTATCGGTGTGTGGTTTTTGGGTGCAAGAGGAAGGTGCACCCCTTCCCTCAGAGTCATAACAAATCATCTCAGCTGCCTGGCAGAGCTCTTTTCTTCTACTTTTTATTGGAAAACCTTAACTCAAACGATATGAGGAATCAAAACTGCAGACTTTTCTTCAGGATGCAGAATATACCGTAGAAGAGATAATGCTGGGTTGACACAGACAGTGCAGAAAATATGTCACACTGTCTTCCCATGTTCAACTTGAAACAGTAACCACCATCATACCACACTTCTGCCCAACATGACAAAAGTGAAAACGTACTCATCCTGTCCACACCATGAAGAAGACACAAAGTTCTAGAAGTGAACTTTTTTCACTTTGTAATTTTTGTGTGCCCATAACATAAACTTTACCTTCTTAACCATTCTTAAGTATACAGTTCAATGAGACTAGATGCATTCACAATGGTGTGCAAACATCACCACCATCCATTCCCATGACTCTTCTCAAATCTGAAACTCTATGCCTATTAAACACCAACTCCCCCTTCCCCAGTCCCTGGTAACCACGATTCTATTTTCTATCTTTATGATTTTGGCTACTTTAAGTACCCCAGAATCACACAGTATTTGTCTTTTTTGTGATTGGCTAATTTCACTGCGAATGATTTCCTCAAGGTTCATCCATGTTGTAGCCTGTGTCAGAATTTCCTTCAGGGGAAATAATTTATTATTATTTATTTAATAATTAAATTTTTAAAAAATAAATTAATTAATTAGTTATAAAGATTTTTTATTTTTGAGTCATCTTTATACCCAAAGTGGAGCTTGAACCCACGACCTTAGATTAAGAGTTGCAAGCTCTACCGAATGAGCCAGCCAGGTTCCCCACAGAGGGTGACTTTTAAAAAATTCATCCAGATAATGTCAGTTCTTGAACCTGATACACCATTTGACCTACATTTATATTCATTTTTCCAAACTGAAGAATCATATTTACAGTGAAAATGTTGTTTTACGTGAATACTGTATTTTTTAAAAATGTACTGGAGTTATGTTGTTGTTTCAACTAGACCCAATAGAATACCAAACTGAAGTTTTTACAAGACTCATCTTTGTGGTAAAACCTGAGTAAATTCTTCATTCGGTTCTACCTAAATGAAGAAGAGAAATTCTTTTGGCATTTATTTTCTTCTTACATGGTTTGTTGCCTCAGTTCATTTATCATTTAATACTAAAGAAAGCCATATGCTTTCATTGTAAAGCCTACTGGAAAATCTTAACAACCATAAACTGTTACTCTTACCCCATCCTCTTCAATATTAGAAGAATCTGTAACACATAGAATGTCTGTGTAATGTAAAGGAGATAATTATATATAGCCCCCATGGAAACTCAGGGATTCTTATAAAGTAAAAGTCAAGAAATTTGAATTTAGAGTCCTCTCGGATGCTAGATTCAACCATTCTTTCATGTACTCATTCACCAACAAGCACTCATTGAGAACTTACTCTGGGCCAGATGAGACTGTGTATGGGTCCTACCCACGGAGTCCTAGTCTCATAGAGGAGCTCATGTTTAGAGTACCAAAATCTCAGAACTGCTGTATTTAAATAACACCTAGCACACAAAAATTTTTCTTCCCAAAATGAGCTAGAGGAAATTATCTATATTACCAAATAATTCTTAGCTTTTCCAAAAGAATCACCAAAGAACTCTTTCTACCCCCACCCCCGCCACCTTTTTTCTTTGAGAGAGAGAGCTGGTGGGGTGGGCAGAAGTGGAGGGTGGGGGAGAGAGAGAGAATGTGAAGCAGAGCCTGTTCTGAGTGTGTAGCCTGATGCTCAGGACCCTGAGATCTTGACCTGAGCTGAAACCAAGTTTCAGATGCTTAACAGACTGGGCCACCCAGGTGCCCCCAAATCACCAAAGAGCTTTTTAAAATTGGTGATGAGGTTGCAATTTCCAAAACACTCAGCTACACAGAGAAAGCCATGCTGCCAGCAGGTGGCTCTGGCAAGACCATACAATGTGCAGAATTTCTAAATGCACTTGGTCATGACGAAAAGCTCTTGGGTGTCCTCCCTCCCCAACACCTCCACCCTCCACCACAAACTGCCTGGCTTTTCAGGGGGATCAGTGGTCAGGTGACTGGATGACTACTTTTCAGAGGAGGCAAAGGCTTGAGTTCTGATGATTTTACATTTTTTTC
Source organism: Mustela nigripes (assembly GCF_022355385.1). Taxonomy (NCBI): domain Eukaryota; kingdom Metazoa; phylum Chordata; class Mammalia; order Carnivora; family Mustelidae; genus Mustela; species Mustela nigripes. Next base: position 6,179,847 of record NC_081561.1, read on the forward strand.
ATGAACATCTTATTAAATCAACTGTTTAACAAGAGCTTGATGTTAGTAAGTGTCATAGACTGCGGAGATACAGGTTCTGCAACATAGAGACAGGTTCCTGTTTTTTAAAAAGGACAATATTATATCTAGCAATAGTACTGTTAAATCACAGAGCCAGAGGACTCTTCAGAGAATCACTAATGTAAGTCTGGCACTTACAGTCCCTAAAGACACTAAAGTCACTTAAGACACTAAAGTCACTAAAGACAGTCTGGTAGCAGCTGTCCAGAGAGAATCACAGAAGGTTGGAGCTGCGAGACACCTTATACTTTAGGAACCGGGTCCCAGAGAAGGGAGCATTTACCTGGTGTCTGGTACTGAGTTGAAGGCTAAGTGGACCCCTGTCACAGACTACCCAGGTGACGGACCTCATACAGCAAACAGCATCGTAGCTGGTATGCAAATCTGAATATTAACCATAACTGACTGCAAATGTGTTTGAAACACACCAGTGATGTCATTTTACACACCGCAGAGTTAAACGGAAATACTACAGTACTGTCTATAGGGAAAACCACTGCAATGTACAAGTTTTTAAAACAAAGCTCAGAGAAAATGTTGCTGATAGGTGCAGTGTGTAAAGCGGCAGGCATTAATATACCAATTAGGGTATAACTGTTATTATTGAGAATCCTAACAATGTAAGTTAATGGTTATGAACATGTGTTCAGGTTACACAGACGTAATTTCAAATGCAGTTTCTATTACACACCATCTTGGAAACTGGTACAGGTTAGCCTCTCTGAGGATGCCTCATGCCTCCCAGCGTCTTCCAGGCACAGCCACTGCTCCCTCTCTAAATTTGCTAGCTGAGGGATTCTAGCACGTCGTCCCTCCTCACCGGCTGCTCATTCACGAAGAAGAGACAACACCAGCCTCACAGGATCCTTATAAAGACGCAATGAGAAGACTCACGTGAAGCACCTAGCTCAGGACAATTCACAGGCAATAAACCACTATTACCTGCCCTTGTCCGGATCATTTACCCTGTTATACAATCAGATGGCTCAGAATTTAAAAACACTGAGTCTCTCTGGAAGTGTGACTGCTATTTTTACCTGTCCCTTTACAAAAGGTCACAGGTGTGTCCTGTTGGGGAGAGGGCAGCCCTGAGTCACTTCCTCCCCCACTGGGCCCGCTGGGTAACATTGGATAGGACCAGGCTGTTCACGGAGAGCTGCCCAGGCCCTGAGGACTCCTGCTCGTTGACATTCAGAAGGGTTTTCATCAAATCATGGTCCTTGCGGGAGACTGGGCTGACTTCCCACTTCCTGAATTGCTCATGCTTCTTTACCTCCAGGCATCCTCTCCCTGAAATTGACCATGGCTCCTCCCGAAGTTAGCAATGATTAGCAGGGAGCTGGTTTGAGGCTGACATTTTTGAACTTGAAGCAAGTGATAAGACTCCTTCCTTTAAGACTTGAGAATGAGTGTACAGCTGTGGTCCACAACTGTGACTGCATATTGGAAGGACCAGAGGAGCTTAAAAATTTTGGCACCTGGGTCCCACCCCAGAGACTCTGGATCACTGGGCTGAGGCATGGCCTGGGCATTGGGCTACATTATAAACTACCCAGGTGACTTGCTATGCAGTTAAAGGTGAGAACTGATAGAAGGTAAATGCAGTTTCTCTGCCCCCCCCCCCCCCATGCAGGTGTCTCTTTGGCTTGCCTTTCTCTGGCTTCCAGAACTCCCTGGTGTACTGTGACTCTACATGAGGCAAGAAATGGGAGTATTCACCAGGATATAGAAGCTGGTGGGCTATGCCCAGGAGTCTGGGGCTGGATCTTGCTAAGCCCTTTGTTGAAACATTTTCAGCAGACTGGCAGCTAGCTCAGGTTTTCCTCATAGAAAATATTGTCTGGCTGTGTGGGGAGAATGCATAGGAGTGGGGATGCCTGGAGGAGGCCAGGACACCACCAAAGGCACCAGGTGAGATAACAAGAGCCTAAAACAAGGCATGAGTCACGGTGGATGGCAAAGGCATGGCGAGCAAGAAAGAGAGAGCTTCACCTTCTCTTGTCAGTGCCAGCCCAGACACCTGCCTCTCTGTGCCAAGCCCACCCTACCTGTTGCCTCTTGGCTTGTTGGGACTTTTGTATGCAGGCCTCAATGTCTTCACTGGGTTTTTCTTAATCAGCACAATGAGCCACAATTATTATGCTTTTGTTTGGGGCCAGACATGTGGCTAAGAACTTCTAACTTTACCATGAAGAAAACTGAGGCGTAGAGAGGTTAAGTGACCTGCCCAAGGTCACATAGCCAGTAAGAAGTAGAACCGAGTGCATGCAGGCTCCTGACTTCAACCTTAGTGTCCTGGCTCAGCCCACCACGGACACAGATGTGGGGATGGGCACAAACTTCTCCAGGAGCCAGGCTGCTTGGCTCTGTTCCAGTGTTTGTGAAAAGACGGGGAAAGATGAGAGCAGGGGAACTGAGGCAGGAAGCCTTGCGTTCCAGACTCATATGAATGGTCTGTGTCCCCGGGGGGAGTCAAAGCTCTCATCACAGGAGAAGAAATTTTTTCCTTTCTATTTTTTCCTCAGTACCAACACGAGTTGATGGATGTTTGACTAAATTTATGGTAACCATTTCACAGTATGTGCAAGAGAAATCACGATATTGTACACCCTAAGCTTACACAGTGCTATATGGCAATATCAATAAACCTGGAAAACACAAAAGTTAATGACATTATTGATAAAATTATAAAGATATAAAATGGATATTTTATGTATCTTGAATAAAATAAGCTAAAAAAGAGAAAATACTACTCATTGGTTAACTACTTTTGGAAGACTACCCACCTGGGGAAATAATAAAGCCAACTCCTGCCTTCTGACTCCATTTCTTCTCTGTTCCACCCCAGAGTGTGGCTCTGCCTTCCCGTTCATGACCTTGGACTACCTTTCCAAGCTTTTATTAAAGTTAATTTCATGACTTCACACCAAATGATATCCCCCCACCGACGAAGCCAAGAACATTATTCCAGAATTTCTTTCACTACATCATTATTTTCCCTTCTCTATGGGATCATTAACATCAACAAAAAAATGTGTTTGTGACTTCTCTCATTAAAATTACCTATCCCTTTTTTTCCGTGTGGCTGCTGAAGGAGGAGGGCACATACTGGCACCATGAGCCATGCGGGCAAGTCGCTGGGCTCTTCAAGGTGTAACAGAGTCTGTGAAGAAAAGGAGAACGAAGGTCATCCTGATGTTTTCCAAAAATGTCTCACAGAGGACAGCTGTGATAAAATCACTAGAAGCACAGCTCATGTAACAAGCAATTAGGGAGGTGCAGAGGAAAGTTCAAGTCCATACCTACAGTGGTTAAAAATTCTTCATTGCTTGAGCACCTGGCTGGGTCAGCCAGTTAAGCGTCCAACTCTTGATTTCCAGTCAGGTCATGATCTCAGGATGGTGAGATCGAGCCCCATTTTGTCTCTGGGCTGAGCGTGGAATCTGCTTGAGATTCTCCCTCTCCCTCTGTCCATCACCCCCTCCCTTTCTCTCTCTCAAAAAAAATAGAATCTTCATTTCCTCAAAAGCATGCAGTTGGAAGGAAAAACAAAGATGGGTTAAGAAGTCATGAACCAAAGCAGATGATGAAGATTAATATTTTATTTAACATTGATCACCTCACAACAAGTTATGTAGAAAAACATGTTAGAATACTTTAAATTGCTGGGCAATAAAGTCTTATCTTCAAATAAAAAAAGAACCCACCTATCCTTGAACCCATTTTTTTCACCAATAGCCACCAAATTCCTTAGCTTTCTTTTATAAAAAAGACTACTTACACTTGCTGTACCTGATTCTCCTCTTACTTCTTAAACATACTCTGCTCCCATCCCATTCTTGCTGCCCCTTCTTCCCTATTCAAGGATGATCCTAGCCCCATCTTACCTGGCCCACCAGCAACACACACTGCCTGTCTCCACTCTCTTGTCTTTGAAGCAGCTTCTTCTCTTGGCTTCTAGGACTCCATGTATTTGTTCTTTCCTCACTGTTCCTTCCCAGCTTCCTCTGCTGGCTCCCCCTCTTTCCCCAACTATTTAATGTCAGGGTGCACTGGGACTCAATCCTCTTCTCTGACTGGGTATTTTCTTGACTTTAAACCATTCACATACTGATCCTCCCAACTTCCCATCTCCAGCCTGGATGTCTTGAACCCCAGACTGTGTATTGCACTCTCAGTGTCTCCCTTGAATGCTGATAAAACTGTGGTCCTACAGGAAAGCTGAACTCTTGACTCCTCTAAAACCCTTTCCATCAGCAGCCATCCCTGTTTTACTTGATGGCAATTCCATCTGTACAGTTGCTCAGGCTCCATAGTCTGGACTCCTTTTCATTCAAAATCCACATCCAGTCTTCCAACAAATTCTGTCCAGCTCTACCATGAAGATATATCCAGAATTTGACAACTTGCTAATACTTCCACTATTAACACTCTGCTTCTTGACATCAGGAGCTCATGCCTAGGTCATTGTAAGTCTTTTGTGGCACAGATGGGCCAGCTGTTTGCAGAACCTCCTCCTCCTCCTCCTTCTTCTTTTTTTTTTTTAAAGATTTTATTTATTTATTTGACAGACAGAGATCACAAGTAGGCAGAGAGGCAGGCAGAGAGAGAGGGAAGCAGGCTCCCTGCTGAGCAGAGAGCCCAATGTGGGGCTCGATCCCAGGACCCCGGGATCATGACCTGAGCTGAAGGCAGAGGCTTTAACCCACTGAGCCACCCAGGTGCCCCTCTTCTTCTTCTTCTTAGGTACACATCTGGGCTGCATTCCCCAGTCACCCTTGCAGGTAGTGTGGCCACTTGATTGAGTTCTAGCCAATGGAAGGTGATGGGAAGAGAGATGTGCCACCTCTGGGCCTGGCCAAAAAGACCTCCCACTGGTTTGATGCATACTGGTCCATCTGATTCTACCCTAATTTCAGTAGAACAGTTAGAGCAAGCCTTTTAGAACATTAAGTCCCAAGTCTTAAGTCAGTCCTAAGTGCTTCCCTTCCAATGCTCCCCATTCCCATCCTTCACCCCCAGGAAAAGCCAGAGTCTTGCTGCCAATGACCCATAAGGGTCTCTATGTGGGCTGCTGGGACCTTATCCCCACACTCTCTTCATCCCACACTCTTCATTCCACCACTCTGGCCATACTGTCCTTATTGTTCCCAAACACACCAGTCACTCACCCACTGTAGGCTTTGGCTTGGATGTTCCCCTACCTAGAAACTCTCCCTAGACTAACTTCCTTAACTCCTTCAAGTATTTACTCAGTATCATCTTTTTAAGAAGGCCTACCCAGCTCAGCCTATCAAAAATCACAACCCTGTGCTAGAGCATGTCCCCTCCTGCTCTTCCCACTCTGTGTTTCCATTTCTCTGCACAGAATTGGCCATCTTTTAATACAATATACCATGTATTTATTGTTTATCATCTTTCTCCCCCGCTGCTTACCAGTCTTTCTGGAATGTAAACTCCACAAAGGTCAGAATATCTATATCTCAGTGATGTATCTTAACTACCTAGAAGAGTGTGAGGCACATAGTAGGTAGGTATTTAATAAATACCTGTGGACTAAATTCATGAATCCTGTAAGTTTTTTAATAGGATTATATATATTGTTGACATAAAGGTTTTTATAGGATAGTTACTCAGCACCTACTATATGTTTGGCGTTGTGGGGATACAAGCAAGACACATTCTATTCACTATGCCCATTTTCTTACTTGCAGCACATGTCCTGACCTGTTCCAATCTTACTTCTCTAGACAAAATGGCTCTTAGCAAGAGCCTTCAACAAGGGTCCTTCAGGTTGCCAGTCCTAAAAAGCATTTTCAGGTCATCATCCTAATTAGATGTTTTAGCAACTTTTGACTAACTACTCAATTTCATACTTAGAAGTACAAGACCTCTTTAACAGGGTTGCCATCAAGGATTACTTTTTCATGGAAACAGTCTTGCCCTTGGCTTCCACACTCTCCTGGGTGTCCTCCTACCTCCTCAGGCTGTTTCTCCCCAGATTCCTCTGTCAGAGTGCATATTCCTCTATCCAGTCTTTAAATTATCATTTTCCTCAAAGATGACTCGAAGCACTTTACACGTTTCAGTCAACTTATTCTGTACCCATAACTTTGACATTCTTTTGCTTATGGTCCACAAGCACATCTTCTCTGAGTTTGGGAACCACATCCAAGAGATCTATCAACATTTCCAAGGGGTTCTCAAAGTCACTATGCCCAACTTGGCCTCTCGTCTTCTCTTCCACATCTGGTCCACCAGGGTGGATGGCCATGAGAGCTGGGAGTGGTCTCGACACTCATTCTGCTCCGATGTTCCCCTTCATCCTATGGCAACAGCCATCATTCTGCCCCAAATCCACCCCCCCCATCCTTCTATAATCTATCTCCTGCAACCACAAAGATTTTTAAAATTCAAAAATATGACTTTTTTTCCTCTTTAAATCCTCAATGTCTTCCCTTTGCTTTTTAAGTAAAGACTGAGATCGTTGGTGGCCTGCAGAGCACGTAGACTTGAGTTCTGCCTACTCACCTGCTTGCCTTTCTTCCAGCCACTCCTTCCCTCCCTCCCTGCTAACCAGGACTCTCCTAGTCCTCAGTATTCCACACTCCCCATCCCTACCTACACCAGGACTGGCACAAGCTGTTCTCTCCTAGCTGGCTCCTTCACAGTGCAGTTTAAACATTACTTCCTTAGAGTGTTTTCTCTGACCTTCAGAGCAGTTCTAGGCTCCCATCTGGGTTGGTGTTTGCTGTAAAAAAGCACCGCAGACTGGGGGGCTTAAATAACAAAAATGTTATTTCTCACAGTCTGGAGGCTGGAAGTCCTGGATCAAGGTGCTGACAGATCTGGTGTCTGGTGAGACTCCCTTCCTGGTGTGCAGATGGCTGTCTTCTCATTGTCTTCTCACGTGGTTGAGAAGAAGAAGTCATCTCCTGTGTTTCTTTTTAAAAGAGCACTAGTCCCATTCATGAGGGTTCACTCTCATGACCTAATTCCCTCCCAAAGGCCCTGCCTCCCAATATCATCCCCTGTGGGGATTTTAACATATGAACTTTGAGGGACACACATTTACTCTATAATAGCTCCATACCATACACTCTCCTTAAATACTTTATATCACTGTTTTTCTATATACTGACACATTATTTAATGCATGGATGACCTCTTAATTCTAAGCTCCATTAGGACAACAACATACATGTCTTACTAGTCATTTAATTGCTAGCACTAACACAGTATATAACACAGTGGAGACTCAATAAATGCTTGACGAATAAAGGAAAGAAAAAAGGAATAGGGAAGAATCTAACACTCTCAACCAAGCACACTGACTTCACTAAGCTTTGTGTGACATGGAAATGTTTTGTTACAGCAAACTCTTCTTTGTGTCCTTAGTTATGGTCTAAGTTGGAGTTACCAGAATGCACAATGGACCAGTGTCTACGGAATGCAATTTTAACACATAGTGTGGGTGTAATTTAGGCATAGATTTGTTTTTTGTTTTTTAAATTGAGATATTAAATCTAGAGATTGGGTTTATCCAGACAATATTTAACAGATTTGCTAATCAAAATATTTATAGATACAGCTACCAGCCACTAAGCTTAAATAACTTAGTATCTCCCAGTTTGGGCCAGGCGAAACACTCAGGGGCAAAAGAAAAAAGAATAAGCAGTTGAGAAAAACAAATAAAATCATGTTTTCTAGAATCTTCCTTTCGTCCAACCAAGGCATGAAGTGGTTACGCATTTTAGCCCAGGAGAATGTTGAGTAGCACTCAGGCGGTGCCATGTATCCAGGATTCTGAGCAAATGGGATTCTATTTTCAGCAGAGCTTCCATTTAGAAATTTAGTCTTCCCACAAAAGAAAGGAGTGGAATATAACCTCTGTGTGGGCAGATGATGTGGAGATGTCTCAAGCAGGAACATTCAGACACAAGATTGCTCAGGGCCCCATGGAGAAATCCTTGCTCAAGGCCCCATGAGAGGCAAACATGGGGTCACCATCAAATTCTGTCTTTGAGTCTTGACTCTTAGAAAGTTGCCATAGAGTTGGTTGGCCCACAATTAAATTTCTCCAGTTTTAAATGGGCCTTTTCATTTAAGACATCCATATCTGTATGTGGAAACTTCAAGGTTCAAATAATTGATTTTATCTGGATCTACCTGGTAGTGATAAAAGTCATATTCATTTTTTATTGTTCCCACAACAAATTACTGCAAACCTAGTGACATCAACAAATTTAGTATCTCAATGATTTCAAATGTATTATCTCACAGCTCTGTAGGTCAGAATAGTGCAGACTTTACTGGGCTCAAACCAAGGTGCTGCATTCCTTTCTGGAGGTTTTTGGGGTTTTTTTGTTTTGTTTTTTTGTTTTTTGTTTTTTGACAGAGAGAGATCACAAGTAGGCAGAGAGGCAGGCAGAGAGAGAGGAAGGGAAGCAGGCTCCCTGCTGAGCAGAGAACCCGATGCAGGACTTGATCCCAGGACCCTGAGATCATGACCCGAGCCGAAGGCAGCGGCTTAACCCACTGAGCCACCCAGGTGTCCCCTTTCTGGAGGTTTTAAGGGAAATCTTTTTCCTGCTCATTCAGGTTGTTGGCAGATTCAATTCCTTATGGTTTTAAAATGGGGTCCCCATTTTCTTGCTGTCAACGGAGGACTGTTCCCAGCTTTTAAAAGCTACTACGGTCCTTGGCATGTGGCGTTTTTCTTCCATCTTTAAAATCTGCAGTCATACTCAGTCCTTCTTTTGCTCTGAATCTCTTCTCCTTCCCTCTTGTGTCCTTGACAGCTGCTGAGAAATCTTCTTCTCTTTTAAGGATGGGTGGGATTAGATAGATTACACCAACTGCGTAATCCAGGTATTGTATTCTGGCATAGGAGGTAGACATCTTTGGGTGTGGGAGGGCTATTATTTTGTCTACTTCAAAAACATTCACTTGATGTAGGTGTGATGGGTGCCTAAGAGATTTTCTTTGGAACTTTGACTGAGCTTCTCTCTGAAACAAAGATACCTTGTAAAGCCTTTAACCTCATGCTTCTGATATTTAAGAGCTTCAGCTATTGCTGTTTCTTGGTGAATTCCTTTATATTTTAGTAAACTCTCACAGAACATTATTACCCTCCCCACAAAGCTTTATGCAGAGGCTCCGTATGATGATTTTATTCCTCTTACTCTTTTTTTTTTCTTAGCATCATCGACTATAATGTGACTAGCTTTCTTGTTGTATATATTTATTTTCTTTCTGTTGGGTCTTTTGGAGAGGGCCCACATCATAAAATTACCCTATGTTTTTCAGAGGGAAAAAAGGAGTCTCCAGGAGAGGGGGGAGAGTTTTCTTATTCGCCTACTTTCTTTCCCTTGACTTTCAAATATTTATACAGTCCTTGCATCCTTATTTTTCCATAAGGACATTTTTAAAAAAGAACTCTTGTGCAATTTCCTTGCATCTTTACTTCATGCTATGAGTATAACCATAGATTTTTAAAAAATATATCCAACAAGAATACGTTTCCCATTCCAGTCACTGAATCCTTGCACAGTTGATACAAGTTAGCCATTAAGAAACTGAAATAACTGGGCTTCAAAGCAGCTAAAGTAACAAATACATTGATAAACTGACCAATTTCTGGTTGTGTAATATCCGGTGTTTAAGATCTGACATTGAAAAAGAAAAAGAATATATCTCACAGTTATCAATATCTTTAACTAATACACCTTGAGTATTAATTCCTATTTCTGGTCATGTGCTAAATTTCCCTGTGGAGTTGCCTCTCATTTACATATGAGAAGAATGGATTGGAGGTTTTCTCTAGGGAAATGTTTAAAGTATAATGTCAAGTGAAAAACAGACCACAAAGTAACTCATACAATGTGATTTTTAGGATATATATATTTCACAACATAATTTTTCTATAGTCTATAAGAATTAGAATACACGCACAGAAATGACAGTGGAGCAAGACAAACTGCTCACAACCTTTCACTTTCCCTCCAATCCTGCATGTATTAAAATAAGAAAGCTATATTTTAAAAAGCACAAGTTTACAACAACTGAGGAAAACACAATATGAAGTCATCATCAAAAGACCAGAAATACTGAGACTTTTCTGGAAAGAAGATAGGAAAGAGATGGAATCGTGTTGCCAACAGGTGTGAGCAGAAAACCACAGTCTACGACACCCAAAAAGAGGAGAACCAATCCAGATAAATTCCAAGATTAGAAAGAACAAATGGAAGGAGAAGGAAGGAGCCATGGGGCAGCCTTTAAAAGCAATTGATAAATCACTACAACAAAATAGAGAGGACAGTTCCAGCAACCAAACCTCCCCCAGGTTACACAGCCAATGTGTCTCTGGTTCTAGGTTGAAAACAGAACCACCCTCTGAAGAAAGTAAAATTCCCTCCATGGAGAGTGTCCTAGAGAAGCTTCCTTCGGTAGATCCCTGAGGCGATAGGAAAGCAGGGCCTGGCGGAGCTCCAGACCTCCACAACAATCAGGGAGGGAAGATGGGAAAGGCAGCTCTATCCAGGAGGGAGAGCTATCAAAGGGTTTCATCTCCACCACAACGAAAATATTACCACCTTCTCTTGTTGCCCTTGTATTTCCATTGAAAGGGTGGCATTTCCAGGTAAAGAGTGGTGCTGATTTGTTTCTCTTTTCATTGTAGGTAAGTGGCTTTCTTCTCTTTGGAGAAGTCACTGGAAAAACTCTTTCAATCTGCAACTCTTGCTTTTCCTCAGCTTGGGAAATTCTCTTAGGATTTCCTGTTGGTCTGTTCTTTCTTTCCACAGTGCTCATTAGGTGAATATATGGGCTTCTGGGTGAAGACTCCATGTCTTTTAACTTTTCCGTCATATTTTTCCTTTGACTGATTTTTTGGTTCTCCCTTCCTGGGTTCTTTCTTTCTGGATCCTTGCAAAGATGTGTTCTTACTTTGATCACCTTTGGGGGCAAATGTATCTCCACGCCTTGGGGAGTGTTGGAGAAACTGTGTAGAATGTGTATCAGAATTGTTCAACCTAGGAAGGGAAAAGGAGAGTATTTAGCTCACCAGCTTTCCATCTTCCACTGGTCAAGAGCTACTCCTAGAAAGTTAATTTTCTCACACCTACTGATTGTATATGTGTGAGTGCTGGCTGGAGCCCTCCCAAGCATCCCTCAGTTTAGAGTTAGAGAAGCCCTTAGGCAGAAAGAGTTGTGTGGTGCAGTTTCACCTGCATGAAGGTTATTGCTACACATTGCTGGACTGAAAGGTAGGCTGAGAGAATGTGAGGTAGGGGGCTATAAGAACATGTTACCAGAGGCTCTCCCAGGGAGCTCCCAAGCAGCACCTACTAGGGCCCCAGCTTAAACTTTTCTACCTTCACAGTAAATCCACCTCAGACAGGCACCTTGTAGATGCACAAAATTGGCTACCAAATTTGGCCACCATTCTTTACTGAAATCTGTTCTTTGCCTTTGGTGTTGGCCTTTTGAAGGCCAGAGTTGAATGTCACTTCCGGCATCCCTGTCCTTTTGCGTCAACAAGCATGTGAGTGCCCAGGTTATCATATGTAATCAGCATCACAACACAAATAAGATGGATTAAACACCACTGGGTTATAGTGTCAATACCTGAATAGTCAAATAGAGGTAAGCCTTCTGGATGTAACTTAGGGTAACCAGTCTTCTTATGGTGCTTTGCATGTTGAAATTCCATTGTCACGTGATGTGTAAATAAGCATTATTTCAAGAATAAAATACTGGGTCGCTAATGATTCCTTTGGAAACTTCGTTTTAAGTACAAAAATGATTATGAAAGGCTTTCTAATAAACCAAGTGGACATGCCTTGATAGTGCACGTGTCTGAGATTCGAGGAGTGGAAGGAGGCATGACAACTAGAAGCAACGCATGATCCCATATTGGATCTGACTCTGGGGAAACATGGCTAGGACATTATTGGGGCAATTTGTGAACTGGCTTCTCTCTCATTTTTACTCTCTTCCTCTAAAATTCTTGCCTTCTCCTTTGCTGGCACCTCCAAGGTGACTATAGTCCCTAAAAGAGACTTGTTAGCCATGAACAGATTTATCACAGAGGAAAAAAATGGAAGCTCAAGTAGTGCCCAGAGAAGAGGAAATTGGGAACCATGGGATGATGACAGTGCTTGATGTCATATAGCACCCAGGAAAGGAAGTTTATAAAATCTTCAGAACTCTTTAACAATCAACACGCTACCCACAGGAAAGAACAGGAAAGAGAAGACTGTCTGTAGACAGTCTTTTTCTTCTTTCTTTCCTACTCTTAGACATTTGAATCATGAGATTCCCTGTATTACTAATTTACACCACATGAGGCATTCATCCTTTGATGGCAGAAAGCCAAAACATTCTTAGAAAGTGGTTCACATGCACCCGAATGTTTATAGCAGCAATGTCCACAATAGCCAAACTATGGAAAGAACCTAGATGTCCATCAACAGATGAATGGATCAAGAAGATGTGGTATATATACACAGTGGAATACTATGCAGCCATCAAAAGAAATGAAATCTTGCCATTTGCAACAACGTGGATGGAACTAGAGCGTATCATGCTTAGCGAAATAAGTCAAGCAGAGAAAGACAACTATCATATGATCTCCCTGATATGAGGAAGTGGTGATACAACATGGAGGCTTAAGTGGGTAGAAGAAGAATAAATGAAACAAGATGGGATTGGGAGGGAGACAAACCATAAGTGACTCTTAATCTCACAAAACAAACTGAGGGTTGCCGGGGGGAGGGGGTTTGGGAGAAGGGGGTGGGATTATGGACATTGGGGAGGGTATGTGATTTGGTGAGTGCTGTGAAGTGTGTAAACCTGGTGATTCACAGACCTGTACCCCTGGGGATAAAAATATATGTTTATCAAAAATAAAAAATTAAAAAAAAAAAAAAGAAAGTGGTTCAGAAGGGAGAGCAATAATCGTTCTCTCGGTTTGGGTTTGGAGTTCTACTAGGAGCTAACTGTCTCTAAAGTGAAGTCTACACTTTTTAGCTGACTCCCTGGGAGAATGCTCCAGAACCCGGAGCACAGAGCAGCAAGGGCCTTACCATCACCATATAGCTAACTATCCTCAAAGTAGCACGCATGCTTACTCACTTTTCACGGTGTGACACAGAGATATTGATACTGTTTGCCTGTTCATTCATTCATTCACTCATTCATTCATACTTACTGATTCATGCATTCAGCAGTCAGGACTGAGTCTCTTCTACATTCAAAGATCTGAGTCAGGTGCTGTGGGTGTGAAAACATATACACAGGATGGGAGTTCTCAACTGTCTGGATTCATCCATTCATTCATTCACTCAGCAAATATTGACTGAGTGTCTACTCTAGACCAGACAGTGTTCTAGAAGCTTATATCCTAATTGGGGTGGATAGTCAGCAATTAAACAAGTTCAAAATATTGTTCCACTTCATGAAGTAAATAAACACACTGTGTCTAAGTCATGTAATCATGTTATTTTGACCAGATAGGGCTTTAAATACATTATCTTGTGTAGGCTCTTTTAGCAAGATATTAAAGACAACCAAGGAAACCTGTTTCAGTCACCATGCCTGAGTTATCAAACCAGATTACCAAACACATCATGGTTCTATGGCAGTGTCCCAACTTCATCACTCTTTTCTAGCAGTTTGAGGCTAGAAAATTCTTTGTTGTGGGGGCTGTTCTGTGCATTGTAAGATGTTTATCAGCACCCTTGGCCTTTACCTACTAGCTCCCAGAAGTACTCCTTCCCCTGATGTGACAATCAGAACAGTATGCAGACATTGCCAAAAGTCACCTGGAAGCAAAATGGGCCCTCATTAAGAACCCCTGATTAATGGAGAGAAGTGTTCTAAGTTTCAAGTAGGGATCCTGGACACGTATATCTTCTGCCTCCCCAGTGTCCTCACCCAATAATCTCAGGGGGCTTCTTTTTCTCTCTGTTCTCACTCTTTTTTCTAGTTTCTGCCCTGCAATAGGGATTTCATTTTCTTCTTCCCCTCAGCTCCCTGGTGGAGAGAGCAAGAAGAGAACTCAGGAGAAGGTGCTTTCCAAGGGGGCAGGTCCTTAGGTAGAATCTGGGAGGTGCTGTCTCAGAGACAAATTTTGCTTCCTGCCTCCTTTTGCCAAGAATCTGGAGACCCTCAGACATAGTCCACACAAAACCCTGCATTTACTCATGCAGTCAGATGAGCTGACAACAAGCCATGAAAAAGGCTTACTTTCTACTCTTCTGGTTGGACAATTAGCTGCACTGATTTCATAATTTAAGACAAAGACCTCTTTGCTACTATACTGCACATATCTCTCGAAAAGAGAGAAGTTTTACTTTATTGAATTCTGATATGGTGGCCTATGGAGTAGCCCTGGGTTTAGGGGTGGGTTTTTCTCAGAAGAGAATGATCAACCCAAACAGAAGGAGGCTCCTTAGGCAGCAGGAATTCTAGCTGGGCTAAGTGGAGAATAGGGAGCCATCTGAGATGCTCCTTGAGCCCTGTCATGGGCTTTGAAAGAATCTAGAAGTGCTTCACAATGTCTTCAGTTACTGGGTTTCAGCAGTAATATACATTCAGGAAATTATGGGTTGAATGAACCCAATGGGGTTTACTGTAGGACTTTACCATAGGACTTTCATGAGTTTTCAAAATGCAATGTAATGTAGTGACTATCAAGACTAGGAGCAAATAAATAGCATGTCACAAACTCATTTGACTATGGGAACTTCTCACGTGTTTTAATTTTGACATAGCTTCTTTCTAAAATTCTGTTCCTTTGAAACCAGGGCTGTAGGGAACTTCAGAAAGGAAAACTGTAATCCTGCTTATCTATTTGGATGTTACTCTCTGTTCATTTTTCTCTCGCCAGGTCTTTCCTAACATCTTTTAAAAGTGAGCTTGTTTTGTCCATGCTGTTTAATGGAAATTAAAAGATGAGTTTAAGGGCTATATATTCACATCTAGGGAGTGTCACCCCGGCTCTGGCCAGAATCATTTGCTAAGTCCACGACCATCTCTGTTCCCCAATTGACCTTTGGATGCTGTAGGACTGGGATAGGGCTCAGGCCAGGATGATCTGTATTTTGAAAAATCAAACCAAACACCCTCTAGGGCACTGGGAGGTACAAGCCAAGACGGAGAAGCCACCTGGGGAGCCTGGAAGGGTAGATTCTCAAGGGGAGGTGGTGGCGCCCCCCTGAGGTCATCCTGGTGGCAGCAGAAGCAGTTTTCATAGAGCTCTCAAGGGAGTAGTGAATCTTCTGGAATAGAAGTCAGGTAGATGGAAGAGATTATGTTGAATGAAATAAGTCAAGCAGAGAGAGTCAGTTATCATATGGTTTCACTTATTTGTGGAGCATAACAAATAGCATGGAGGACAAGGGGAGATGGAGAGGAGAAGGGAGTTGGGGAAAATCGGAAGGGGAGATGAACCATGAGAGACTATGGACTCTGAAAAACAATCTGCGGGTTTTGAAGGGGCGGGGGTTGGGAGATTGGGGGAACCAGGTGGTGGGTATTGGAGAGGGCACGGATTGCATGGAGCACTGGGTGTGGTGCAAAAATAATGAATACTGTTACACTGAAAAAAAATAATAAAGTACCATGGAAACTTGGGAAAAAAAAAAAGAAGTCAGGTAGATGAGGTCCCCCTCTTGGGGAAATTCTCCCTCCATTGCCAACTCTGAAGGGCCAGCGTTTGGCTTTATTTAGGAAAGTGGCAGTTTGTTACATATTATATTATATTATATTATATTATATTATATTATATTATATTGAAAGAGAGATCTCTTAAAGAAATGACATTTGTTTAAAAAATAATCCTTTGAGTTATTTCTAAGATAGTATGGTTTCCCACACAGTGAATATTAATATATAAATACCACCTTATCCTTCACACTCCGTGTTCATGCCGAGGACAGCTGGACAGGGGCTTTGGGCCGTGAACCATCTGGACCATTCTACTATAATCAGACATTGATTTCCAGGGGTGTCGGCTGCAGCTGGAGTGTAGTTGGCTGGTCCCCACCCACCTTTGCCCCCACTACCAAGCTCACCCAGGAGACACCAGGCCAGCCTGCCATTGCCAATTACTACCTGTGCTGGTCCCAGGGAGGCCACACCTGATTCTCTGGGGAGTGCCTACCATGTGCCAATCCATGTTACATTGAGACCTGCTTACAGTTAAAATCAAGACAGCCCAACTGAGCTGAGCAGCGGAGATAAAGTCTGGATGTAGAACAGTAGAGATGCAAATGCAGGGAAGGGAGCGGAGGAGAGACCCAGAGGCGAAGCTTAGGGCCTACAAGAGGGAGAGACCTACAGAGAATCTATCTGCCTGAGGCCTAGGGCACAGCTTTGCCCAGGGCATCAAAACTTAGGACATGCTACAATGTTAGGCAGAAATGTATTAAATGGTACAAATGTTGGTGGCCATAAGTAAAACAGCCAAACAATGTGATCATATCTGTTTGCTAGAGAAGTTTCAAGGGAGGGTGCCTCTCACTTGCAGTGTAAGGTCAGAGAAGGTATTTCTGAATAGGTGATACTGAGCTTGAAACTAAAAGACAAGAAGGAACCTTCCATGCAAAGGTTTTGAGGGAGAGGTAGAGGAAATATTAAGTACAAATAATTAATATTAAGGCAGATAATGGTATCCAGGGCAGAGAAAGAGCTGGGAGGCAGTGGGGTCAGAGAATAAGGCAGATGTAGAGTCAACTAGGGACATGTTAAGACCCAAACCCTGATGGGTACTCCCATTTCGTTGCTTTCCTTCTCTGTAGCAGACAAACATCTGACTTGATATTTTTCAGCCTTCTTCATAGTGTTGCAGCACCTTCTCAGAAACCATCGCCAACCTTCTTTTTTCCATGTTGACAACTGTATTATAAGAAGACCCTAAAGATAGAAGGACAACACCGAAAAGGCTACTCTGGGGTATGTAAGTGTGAGCTTTGGAGTTACCACCTCTCTGAGCTGGTTGTTTGGAGGAAAGTTTCCATCTTGCATGTGCTTTGAACAAGAGAAGATGGCTCATCTCCACTGGGGTGCAAGGCAGTGGCAGAG
The DNA here is from genome assembly GCF_022355385.1 of Mustela nigripes. Classification (NCBI taxonomy): domain Eukaryota; kingdom Metazoa; phylum Chordata; class Mammalia; order Carnivora; family Mustelidae; genus Mustela; species Mustela nigripes. The sequence continues at coordinate 6,196,995 of NC_081561.1, forward strand.
ATGGTGGTTTTACAGTAGTTCTTTCCTTGAAAAGAAAGAAATGTATATTCTTTTTTTAAAAAAGATTATATTTATTTATTTGAAAGAGAGAGGGAGGGACAGAGCATGTATGGGGAGGAGAGGGGAAAACAGGCTCCCCGCTGAGCAGAGACCCTGATGTGGGGCTCCATGCCAGGCCCCTGGGATCATGATCTGAGCCAAAGGCAGATGCTTAACCAACTGAACCACCCAGGTGCTCCAAGGATCACACATTCTTTAAAACAAGTTATTCTCGGGGCGCCTGGGTGGCTCAGTGGGTTAAAGCCTCTGCCTTCAGCTCAGGTCATGATCCCAGGGTCCTGGGATCGAGCCCCGCATCGGGCTGTCCGCTCCGTGGATAGCCTGCTTCCTCCTCTCTCTCTTTCTACCTGCCTCTCTGCCTACTTGTGATCTCTGTCTGTCAAATAAATAAATAAAATCTTAAAAAAAAAAAATAAAACAAGTTATTCTCCTTGAGAGCCCCAGATAATTCAATAACCATGGCCTTTCTAATTCTAAAAGAATTAATATCTCACATTTAATAGAATCAACATTTGGACAAACTGAGTCAAAAGTTAAACTCTTAACTCAGAGGTTTGGTGTCTTCATGCTTTACCTTTTGTTCCTTTGAATATTATTAACCCTTTGGCATATTTGGGGCAGAGGCGTAACCAGGGATTTGTTCCCCCATTTCAGGCGAGGTGAGGAAAACACAAGGGGCAGTATAGCAGAGCGTTCAAGCACATGGCCTTGAAGCCAGGCTAGGACGTTGGGCCCCTGACTCTGCTAGTTACCATCTACATGACTTAATTATTCCTGGATTGAGTTTGTTCCCCTGCAAAATGGATCGCAGTAGAACTGACTTCATGGAGATATGTGAGAGATAAATGAGCTAATAATTGAAAAGCAGGTACAGTAGTGCTGGGCCCATAGTGCAAGCTTGCTGTTCTTATTCACCATGCTCTTCCACAATTAATAAAAGGGCTTTGGTGTGACCGCTCTTTTGAGAAGTTTAGTTTTGAACCTATGGTTACAGAAATGTGTCTTTAAAAGATGAATGTGGGAACATCTGAATTCCTCTGACTTTCTCTAATCACAAATGACTACCGCATGTTGGACATTTTATTTTTGAGTAGAACCTCATCAACTATGCACTCCTTTATTTCCATTAACTCTGTTATTGTTCCCAGTGGCGAGTAATGTCTGTTGGCTCTCGGCTCTTCAGTTGCCTTATCTGTATCTTCCCTCTAGGGCCTGTGCAGGAAGCTTGAAAACTACATTTCCCAGACTCCTTTGCACACTGCTTCCTCTTTGTTTCTGTCAGTGGGAGTTTTGGTAGGAGATTGGAGGGTGGTAAGGAAAACCGAAACAAGCTTTTCTCCCTCCAACTTCTGGGGCAGGGTTTCCAGCTATGCAACAGCAGCCTGAGTGTTGAAGTGGCCATGCGCTCTGAGTAATGCCATCTTCCCTTCTGCTCCTTCAGACCTAAGTATTGTGGTGGTTTCCTACTACTCATCTTTGGGTAACATTACTTCTTTTTACTCTTTCAGCCTTTCTAATGCATTTTAACCAATCTCTTATGTTAAGTTACCTCTGTCTGGGATACTTCCATTGTTTTCTATTTTCTTGCTTGGACACTTACTGATACATTTCCAAACCACTTTACGGTACCAGATTCACGGTGACAAGAATCATTGCTTGAAGTATTTAGATACTTACAACCTCCCTCAATGTATATTCTTAGTCACTATACAACAGTTCATTAGATCAAGTCCTTTTTTGGGGGGGGTTGCACCAAAAAAAAAAAATCTTTCAAAATTCATCTGGACATATGGACAAATGAGCAAACCGTGAAGAATAAAATGAAAGGAAGTAGCAGATGCATTTTATTGGTCATCTATTGCATCCTCAAACAGTGGCTTGACAATAGTACTCATCTGTTACCTCTCCTGGTTTCTGTGTACAAGGAATTTAGAGCAGCTTGACTGTGTGGTCCTGGCTTGGGGTCTCCAGGAGGTTACAGTCAGATATCAGCTGGGGCTGCTGTCAACTGAAGTTTCAGCTATGGCTAGAGGATCTACTTTTGAAGGTGGCTCGGGTGGCTGGCAAGTCAGTGCTGGCTATTGGCAGGTGGATGAAGTCCCTTTCTATGTGGTCTTCTCCACAGGGCTGCTAAAGTATCCTCATGGCTGGGAAACTGACTTCCTTCAAAAATGGTAATCTGGGGCACCTAGGTTGCTCAGTGGGTTAAAGCCTCTGCTTTTGGCTTGGGTCATGATCCCAGGGTCCTGGGATAGAGCCTCATATCAGGCTTTCTGCTCGGTGGGGAGCCTGCTTCCTCCTCTCTCTCTGCCTGCCTCTCTGCCTACTTGTGATCTCTGTCAAATAAATTTAAGAAAATAGTAATCTAAGAGGTTAAAGAGGAAACTGCAATACCTTTTATAACCTAGCTTTGAAAGTCACACATCATTACTTCATTTGTATTCTATTGGTCACACAGGGCCAACCCTGGTTTGTTGTGCCAAAGCAAGTACACACAGGTACATAGGAGTCTAAAATCACTGAAATTCCCACAAATCGTGGAAAGTTCTCATCTTCCAACAAGAGAACAAGAAAGTTATCAATTTCAAGAGTTCTTTAGATAAGAGGAGGGGATGAAGGGTCTTCCACATTTCCCTGCAGCCTATGAAAAACCATAACAAGTTGTAAAATGTTGAGTAACTTGTTCTGAGAGGCACGAAAGGGTGTACAAAGGAGGAGTCACTTCTTTTTTCTTTCCACTCTCTTGTTGTGGCTGTCATTCATTAATTCCCTTTTATCCACAGTGCTATGGGCACATCTACTCCTCTGCTTCTAACCACTGGAAGGTATAGTACTCCATGGCATGCATCCAACAGTTTTATGCTTCCTCTCTCCCAGGGGTAAACCCACAGGTTGCTGGGGTGGGGGGGGGGGTTCTGAGGGAAAAAAGGGATTTACAAGAACTGCCCAGAGAAGGGTTAACATCAACAATATTTCTCTCTCTCTTTTCAAAATAAGAATGTGTGAAACAAGAGGGGCTGGAAACTCTCTTTATTCCATAAACATCTGTGCCAGGTACGGTGCTAAGCATTATGGGAGATTCAGAGATTAATGAGATGTATTCCCTGACCTCAAGAAACTTAAGGTTTTAAGACAAAACAGACCAGTAGATAGCTAATTATAATATAAAATTAACAACAAGGGGCAACCCAATAATTCTGACTTGGGGATCAGAGAAGGATTCATGAAAGGTTGAACCTGAGCAGAATCTTTTTTTTTTTTTTAAATTTATTTGACAGACAGAGATCACAAATAAGCAGAGGCAGGCAGAGAGAGGAGGAAGTAGGCTCCTCGAGGAGCAGAGAGCCCAATGTGGGGCTCTATCCTAGGACTCTAGGATCATGACCTGAGCCGAAGGCAGAGGCTTTAACCCACTGATCTACCCAGGCACCCTTGAGCAGAATCTTGAAGATGGAGTAGATATCCCCAGGTGGACAGAAGTGAGTAGAAAAAAATAGAGTATATTTTAGACCGGAAGTGCTAAGTGAACAGAGATATAAAATAGAGGAGAGAATGTGACAGTGTAAGGAAGGGTACAGAGTTATGTGTGACTGCAGTGTATGTGGGGCCTGGAGGTCCGGGGTTCTGGGGATGGGACTGGGGAGGTGAGGGAGCCTGGTAAGATGAGAGGGACCAGATCCCGGTGAGTCTTTAGTGCCACGCTGGGAGCCTGAATCACTCAGCCGTGATTCAGCAATGGGAAGGAAGGGAACTTCTTGAAGAGGGAAGTAGTATTATCAGACCCATGTAGAAAGGAGAGGATTAATACAAGAGACACCAAGACCCAAAGGTGTACGGCCAGCTGAAGAAATTACGGCTGTTTCAATTTTTCTCTTTTGGGGTCACCTGCAGTTCCTAATTTTCTTGCAGTGAGTGTGGATTATTGGCGAATTTTAATATAAAATACATAAAATAATTTTTTTGTATGGTAAAATAGAAACTATAAATGGGGAGAATGAAGGAAGCCAATGAGAGTGAGAGGAAACAGTGGGGAGGCAGGAGCCTCGGTCTCCAGGGGCTCTGGAGGCCAGGGCTGCAGCAGTGAGGGCAAAGCTGGCAGAGAAGGGAAGAAGAAAGCTTCATTCTCATGTTCTTCCAAATTTGCTGAGTGTCTGCCTTGGCCTTCACTACTGCAAGGGCTTGATGGAGAAATGGGTCAGTGACAAATAGATTGGACTAGGGAAGGGGTTATCTTTCAGGCTACTGGATCCTGAGCATATTTGTGAGCTGAGGGGGTGGGAAACTTAGATAATGAAATACAAGATAGCAAAAAGTTCAGTAAGTAAGAGGCAAGATCTAAGAGTAAATCAGAGGGAATAAGGTCAATGTCCCAAGTACAGTGCATATGTGTGTGTATCTTAGGGAGAGTATCTGAGATAGAGAATATATGAAATAGAGGTATGTATAGTATGTAATAATGAGAATCGACGTAAGTGGGTATGCACATATTAATACATTTTGGATCTGAATATATAGCAACTCCTGAAAATAAAGAATTGGGCAAAGCCATTTGCCCCTGCTATCTATAAAAGTATCAAGGGCTATTCAGTAAGAGGAAAAAATATACAGCACATCCTATAAACAAAGCAATTGAGGAAATGCAGTTTGCTCCCCTGCAAGAGAAGAAAACAGTGTGAGACAAAAGGCAGAAGAATTGCTGCACAGGAAAATCCCTTGCCCAGAGGCTGCTCTGGAAAGGTGGTCAGCGCAGAATGCAAGAGGACCAAGCAGACATAAAGAGGCCCCCCTGGCACAGGGACCCGGCTTGTCACAGCCTGGACTTGGTGTTGATGGATGTGCCTCCCACACGCCCTGATGTTCTCTATCCCCTTCAAAGTTGCTTCTTTTGAAGAATTTGTGTTTGGCCAGAGTTAAATGAACCATGTGGCTTGGGAGTTTTCTCCCTGCCTAAGGGATAGAACCATTCCACGTGTTTCAGGCAAAAGCCTGAGGAGGTGACCGGAGAACTTGAGGGTCCCAGAGCTCTTTTTCACAGTGACTCGCCAAGGATCGGCAGACCCCTCTGAGCCGATGGACAGATGGACGCTGGACCAGGCACCGGGATCAGCCCCTCTCAGTCCCTGAGTCAGGCTGGGGCTAATTATTCTTGCCTGCTCCCACCTGCTAGCTCGCTTGCTTGGTCTTGCGTCTGTCTTCATCAGGAAGAGACTCCTACTGTGGCGGCTTCATGTAAACAAAGCAATTTGTGACTTGATTAACCCAGATGGACAAGTGTGTCCTTTTCTCCCTTCTCCTCTTTACTGAGTCTGGACGATGAAAGGAGTTTCTCTCTGTGCGGAGGGCAACGCCCGCCGGTGGCAGATCGGGCTTGGCTTTTGCTCTTGCCACCTCTCTTCCTCTAACACCCATTGCAAGGGATTCGTTTCAGGCACCCCGGGGACACTGGGCCCGCTTCCTTCTCGGCTCTCTCTGTTTGCATCATGGACAAATCAGAAATGCCACCACCATTAAAAATCAAACCCACGATTTGTCCAGGTGATAAGGTTTATAGTTAATATTAGCGGCTGTGATTTATCAGGAGAATAACTACCTGGTGATACATTTCATGAATGTACCACCAAACCATCTACCAATGTGACCATGAACTTTTCATATCTGAGCAGGCCTGTGATGGGTACGGAATCAAGGAACTCACCTGCACGTCTATTAAATTACTGGAACGCAAGAAAGCAAGTAAGAGGCTCTGGCAGCTAAAAGGGGGCATGAAAAGGGAGAAAATAATGAAAAAATTTTTATACCAACACATTATAAAACATTAACGTCATTTTTTGTTTGTTTGTCCTTTGAAATTTATTCCCTAGTGTATTCTTTCTCTTACATATTGTTGCCTTAGGCTGAAATGAAGCTGCCATTATCCCGTCCCCAACCCCTCCCCCCAGCACTGAAAAACCCCACCCAGACAAAGAAGGCCCCTGAGCTGATTCCAGGAAACATCCATCCTGAACCACTCAGGGTCTCTGAATATGTGTAAATGTAGCAGCTAAATCAGCACAATGCAAATTAGGACTTGTATTATTTCCCCATTTGCAACTATAACAAGTTACCACAAACTTGGTGACTTTGACAATGCAAATTTACTTTCTTTCAGGTAGTTCTATAGGTCAGAAGTCTGACAGGGTCTCACTGGGCTAAAATCATGGGGCTGCATTCCTTTCTGGCGACCCTGGGGAAGAATCCTTTTCTTGCCTCTTCTAGATTCTAGAGACTGCCTGAATTCCTCCGATTTAGGGCCCTTTCTTACATCAAAGCCAACAATGGTGAGTCCAGTCCAGTCCACATCCCCTTATTCTGACCTCTTCTGCTTCTCTCTTCCACTTTTAAGGACCCCTGTGGTTAAGGACCCAATCCCCCTGAGGAATCTGAGATAATCTCCCTATCCTATTAAAGTCAGACTATTAGCCACTTACTTTCACCTGTAGCCTTAATTCTACTCTTTGTCATTACATAACATATGCAAAGTTTCCAGGGATTAGGGCATAGCTTCTTCAGACTTTTCTATTATAGGACTTGAGTTTTGTGGTAGTTGTTTTTGTTTGTTTGTTTGTTTTGTTTTGTTTCTTTTATTTTGACTGGTGCTATTTCTCTTTTGGCTCAAAGTAGTAACAAATAAGCAAAGTGAAGTCCTAAATGGGTTTCTGAAACAGATTACTATTCACATTTTCAGGCAGCGGCCCCTTATTACCTGCTGATTTGGGCAAGTTAGTAACGTCTTTTCTAACCCTCTGTTTCTCATCTGTAAAATGGGGATAACACAATCTCCTACAGAAATGAATGCAGGAAATGGGATACTGTTTGCAAAGCTTTAGCATAATGCTTAGCGTGTACTAAGTGCTCAATAAAAGTAAATTAATGTAAAATACTCAATAAAAGTAAATTAATTTTTTGAAGTTGGGCTGGGATACAGGCAAAGAAGAGACAGCATGCAAGCAGGGATCAGTCCTCCTCCCCACTCGCTCTGAGCTGGTCCCACCTGTAGAAACCGCTCCATCTCACTGGGCAAGGAAAAGAAATGTTCAGCTGTCGTCTCTGCTGCCCTTCCTAGGGGCTGCAATTTTCTTTTCCTTTGCTATGTTTTTCCTTCTCTCACCTTCCCCTGCAGACAGGCCAGGGGGGTCAAAGACTTGGTACTGACCCACAGAGTAGGTTTGGTTGCAAGAATAGCTCCTAATGGAAGTGGCAGGAGCGGTGGGGGGGGGGGGCGGCAGCAGGTGTGGAACCCCCAGATGAGTCCCACTTCAGCCTGCCCACAATCACTCACTGAACCCGCCCCTGCAGGACCTATGGCCTCAGCTCCCAAGGCCTGTGGATTAGATTAGCATGAAATAATCAGAATTCTCCAGGACTAATTACATCTGACTTTGTAAATTCCTCCTTTCAGGGCCATGTGGTTGCCCAGGAGAGGGCTGCCTTCCTAGACAGAGCTCTGGTGGCTATCAGGTCCCTAAAATGGCCCAGACAACCCAGCATGGGTGCCCAGAAAGACTGGCCTTCCAGAAAGGCACCAGGTTACGTACTGGGCTGAGAAAACCAAAACTCTGTTAACTCTGTTAACATACAGAGTTGATGTTGATGCTAGGAAACAGGTACTCTATACATGTCAGGAAAATAATCCAACAATGTTTTTTTCCCCATTAATAGCATATATACATTTTAAAAATAAAAAATAAACACACATACGTACCTTTCTGGCCAGCAATCCAACTTTGGCAGAATCTATTCTATTGAAGAAACAAAAATAAATACTGATACATGAGGTTGTTTGAACAAGAAAACTTATTATAACAATATTTGTAGGGCGCCTGGGTGGCTCAGTGGGTTGAGCCGCTGCCTTCGGCTCAGGTCATGATCTCAGGGTCCTGGGATCGAGTCCCGCATCGGGCTCTCTGCTCGGCAGGGAGCCTGCTTCCCTCTCTCTCTCTCTCTCTGCCTGCCTCTCCATCTACTTGTGATTTCTCTCTGTCAAATAAATAAATAAAATCTTAAAAAAAAAAACACAATATTTGTAGGACAACAAAAAACTTGGAAACCTTGATGTCTGTCAGTGGGTAGAGAATTAAATATAGGATGGCCATCTGCAAAATATTGTGTAATATTTAAAAGAAGGAGTTATTTTTTTAGTTATTGATCTTAAAGGATCTGGTACAAGAGAAACATATACCATAATTTTGTTAAGATTAAAAACAACAACAAAAACAACAACAACTTTGAGCAACGACTTTGGGTGGTTCAGTCAATTAAACATCTGACTCTTGATTTTGGCTCAGGTCATGATCTCAGGGTCCTGAGACTGTGCTCCACATCAGGCTCTGTGCCTGAAGCCTGCTGTAGGTTCTCTCTCCCTGGGGCACCTGGGTGGCTCAGTCAGTTAAGCATCTGCTGTCTGCCTATGGCTGGGATTATGATCCTGGACCAGAATCATGCCCCATACTGGGCTCCCTGCTCAGTGAGGAGTCTGCTTCTCCCTCTGCCTTTCACCCAGCTCTCGTGCGCTCTCTCTCACTCTCTCAAATAAATAAATAAAATTAAAAAAAAAATTCTCTTGCCCCTCTTTGCTGGCACTTGTGTGCTTTCTCTCTCTTTCCCTCAAGGAAAGAAAGGAAGGAACCTTGTGAATGGGTTCATGTCAATGTTTTCAGAGCCTCGGGGAAAGTATGGAAGGATACACATCAGTCTAATCACAGGGCAGGGTGGGTTAATTTGTTTTCCTTCTATGTGTTGCTTTGGTAGTTACATAAATACTTCAATGTTTCAACTTGGGAAGAGGAATTTAATATAAATACTGCCTTATAATAAATTTTCATAATATAAATAGCAGCAGAGAGAAGAGGAAGAAGGGAAACTGTCAAAGAAGCTTGAAGGTCAGTTCTGGGAGAACCTGGGGATTTCACGCTGGGGCTTTGTAGACAGTGAGTGAGAGCCAGGGCTGCAGGGGTGTGGCTAGAGGGTCTGAGAGCACAGTCTGTGTGGAGCCGCTGGCTTAATTCAAATTTATCTAGAGGATCCTCTAAGAAGGCCAGAGTGGGGTGGAGCGCTGAGTAGCCTCCAGCAAGAGGAATTTAAGCTGCTAGACTATGAAGAAAAACTTCCCCAAAGTATTACTGGTCATAATGAGTCTTTCTTCTAGGGGTTATTTTGAAGAATTCAGCAAGACTTATCGGATTGAGCTGGTATAGAGATGGGAGGAAGCAAAATACCGAGCAGCAGGTCAGAGGCCAGTAGTGGGAAAACGGTTTACTTACCTTATCTCATCTGAAACAAAAATGCAACCCAACAAGGTAGGTATGATTATCCCCATTTTACAAGGAGGAAATGGGGGTTGAGCAACCCATCCAAGATTGTGCAGCTGGTAAGGGGTCTTTTGGCTCCGTAATCTACATTCTAAAGACCTTGTCCTACCAGGGTGAAAATCTAGATGGGAATATTACCCTTCCCCTTCACCCCATGGGGCTCAAGTGGGCAGGGCTGGGCAGGGTTTCTCTTTATTCCCAGGTTGGGGTTTGCAGCTGAGGTTCTGGGCCCCAACATCAAGGAAGAGTCCCTGACAGACGATGTTCTTCTTGGGGGAGGAGGGAACGAACTACAACATTACGCATTCCCTGATGCCCCACCTGCAGTGACTTGAGGGCACAGGGCTTGACATGTGGTGAGCCCTGGGTCTTGCTCCAGCCACACAGCCTACATCCTCACAGCCCCGTCCCCACTTTATTTTCATAGTAGAGGCAAGGGAGGAGGGAAGCAACGCTTTGCAGGGGTGAGACAAGTGGACCTTTTCTCTGGTCCCATGGGACCAGACCATAGACTGTTCCAGAGAGTGGACACCTCTAGGACTGGCGGTGTCCAGCCTGGAGCTGCCGGGGTGCAGAGCTTTGCGTGTGCGCGGGGCTGGGGGGGGAGGGGGGGGGCGGGTAGTGGGAGAGGGAAAGAGTGTTTGGAGACCTTCCCAGAAGCAGCTTTGCCAGGATCTGTGAAGGAGTGTCAGGAAGGGGGGAAGGGGGTGGGAGCAAAGGAGGAAGGGGGGAGGGGCAAGGGCTTCATCTGCTCTCAGCCACCCGAAGTCCCCAGGGATGCGCTCAGGTGCGCGGTGAGTGCTGGCGCTCCCGCCTCCACGGACTTCACTCACGCCTGCCTAGCCCAAAGGTTCTGAGGCTCAGTGATGACCATAACCCTACCCTTGAGGCTTCGGCTGGAATGAAAGCATCTCTGGGTTTACAGAAAGAGAATCTGCATGGTGGTCCTTGTGCTCATTCGTTTCTCTGAGAGAGTCGTGAACGAAAATCAGTCCCAATTTCTTCTCTATCCTCCGCAACTCTACCATCTCCACCTGGAAATTTCTCCATTATCTCCTTCTGTGTTTAAGGGGACTGCCTTCCCCTCTCCCCTCTGCTGATTCTATATCTGGATGTTTTCCTCATCTTCCTCTGCATCCCCATTTTCCAGGCCCTCCTTCTCTGGCCACCTCTTGGTTCCCTCTACTTCCTCCTCCCAAGGACTCTGGAGCTGACCTCTCTAGTATTTTCATGAGGATAACCAAATATTACACTCAAGGTAGCCTTTGTATCTTGGATCTACTTGGGCAGGGAGTAGAGTGAAGAAAGGTGCTTCTACAATCCCAACAAGTCCTCAGAGGCTCAGGGCCAGTGCTGGTGGGCTGCTTGGAGAGGTGCACGTTGGTATGACCATTTCCTTGGTGGACGAAACCCACTAGGATCCCCATCCCCATCTGGGTGAGGGGTATGCGCACCCTGGTTAATATCTCCCTGAGCTGGGAACAGGGCTTACTGCTTTGCTGCTTAAAAACATCAACTAACATATGGAGATGTCATCATGATTAAACAGCAAATTATAGTCGAAGACGGCGCGATAATAATCTAAACAATCACCACAACAAGAAGAAATGTTCTCTCACGAGCCAGATGCGGCAACCTGTGTTCCTGAGACTAGCGCCCCTGCCTTGCTGGGGCTCCCCCCGCCCCGAGCGCACTTGCTGGTAGTACCGGCCTAGGACAGGGCAAATGAGTCCCCAACAGGGCACCGATCTTTCTCGACGCACTGGAAGGATGATCTGGGACAGGACGGAGTGGGGGCGCTGAAGGACGTGGCGGTGGAGTGCCCTCCCTCTGGGAAGGCAGTTGGAGCCACAGGAGGGCGGCGCTCCTGGAGAAGAACCTTGTTGAGAGAGCAAACGAGCCCGCGTTCCCAATCCTTCCCGCCCGTCGCCTCTGCCCTCTCCCTGAGTGTCGCCTCCTCCCAGATTTCGAAGGAGACAGATTTCCAGGTGGGAAACCCGCGCTGCTAGGGGAGGGGCATCCTCCATGTGTCTCGGATGTCTCCCTTCCCCCAAGCCTGGGGAGACCAATGCGTGTATTTTCCTTTGGCCAGCCAGGGGCCCAGCTGCGTGCACCGGTTCGCCCCCAGCCCTCCTTGGGAAAGATGCCGGCAGGAGGCGGCGAGCTCTCCAGGCAAAAAAAAAAAAAAAAAAAAGAGAGAGAGAGAGAGAGAGAGAAATGATAGAAGACCCTCCCTCTTTTCCCTGTTCTCCTCCCCCTCATTAAATAGATTCGTATTTAAAACAGGCTCAGACATTTTAATTTGAATTCCAGGGATTGCGCTTGGGTTAGAATCATCCTACCTCTACTTGGACAGAAAATAACCCCTGAAACGAAATGATCAAAAGCAAACGCTATTTTGCCAAACAACCACCGTTCCCTATGGGTGACCATTCCGCGCAGGCAGGCAGGATCTCCTTTGCTTTTGGCTGAGAATAGGGGATCGGCGGAGGAGGGGCTGGGTAGAAGGTGGCGGGTGAAAGTATTCCCAGGAGTGGCCCGGCGCGGCGCTTGCGGGAACCGGCCGCGGTAATATATGCTGCCATTAAGAATCCCGGCAGGTTCTAGCGCTCGGGGCGCAGGGACGCATGTGTTGCTGGAATTCAATCCGTGGGGGGAATGCAGATTGGGCTGCGACCTACTGGGTTTGATTTATGAACTGTTACTCTAGCGATTGTTTACACATTGCATTTCAGAGCCGCCGCGCACCCTCCCGGCGGCGGCCGGCTCGCTCCGGGGCGCGGGAACACGCCGCAGCCTCCAGGGCCTCGCCCCACCAGACCTCCATCCCCCCCCCCCGGGCCCCCCCCCCCCCCCCCCCGGCTCCCCCCCCCCCCCCCCCCCCACCTTCTCCTAGAAATCAGATTTCGATTTCCTTGAACCCAGAGACAGACGCCCAGTTTTCCCTCCCCCAGCCTGCTCCAGTTCCGGCGGCCTCTTGGACCCCGGTCTCCTCGGCCCGTGATTACTCTCGAATGTTTACCTCTCCGTAAGGCCATGCGGGGCCTATAAATAGGAGAGGTGGAAGCTGCTCGACTGCCAGATCAATAGGGCCCCGTCTCCTCGCCATTTCAGCTGAGCTGTCTTATTAATTATGAAAGGATTCACCTGATCCCTGCCAGGGACCACAGCCTCTCCTCGGCCCCTCTGCTAGAGCCCTTAATGGCGGTTCGTTCGCAAGCTGCCTCTGGACACCGCAGAGGAAGAGGCGAATCGTGGTTAGGACTCGGCCTGCACCGATCGTGGTTAGGGCTCCGACCAGCCTGGGGCGGGGGCCCGCAGGCTGGGCACTGGCCTTGGGTCTGCGTGTGTTTTCTCGCGCAAGCCCAACCTGCCCGAATCCTCACCTACAAAAGATCTCTGCTTTTTATTTATTGAAAATACAACGTCCTCTTTCTCTTCAAGTAAACACGATTTCAGAAAACTGGCAAAGTGACCTAGTTAAAGAGGGTCTGCTTGAAGATGACAGGTTATCTACTGGCTGGCGAACAGGTGCTTGTATACTCCAGCGTCCCCGTGTCCCTATGGAAACCCCAGGCACTGGATCAAGAAAGCAGGCTTGGGGCAGGAAACAAATGACACCCCCATTTCAAACAATAACTTTTATTTTATACTTCTCTATACTTTGTAGCAAATCTTTTTTTGCTGAATTTAATTTATAATAAACTTTTTAAATTACATCTCTCTCTTTTTTTAAAATCAAGGCTCTTTTATGTCAAAATCTTTTTTTAACTATGTTTTAGATTAACATTTAACACCCCCCCTTGTGATCTATACCGTTGGATATTCAGGTATTACTGTATGTGTAACAGCTAAAACAAGAGGGAAAATAAAGGCAGTGGACTTGGAAAGATGCATCGACAACAGCAGGTAAAGCTTAACCTCTCAGTGACTTTAGCAGCGATTCTTCTGGAAGCCTTTACCTAGACACCCGAGATTTCCTCAATCCCTTCCCTTTCTCCCTCCTATCCTTAAACCACAAAGCCAACAATCTGTCCTTTCACTTTCCTCGAGGAGAAATGTGCAGTGGAAAGGATCAAAACAAGATACTGTGGAAGAAAGACGTGAGCGTGAATTATTCACCATATGCTTTCCTCGTGGACATCTCTCTTGAATTCATTCCCCTGGCCTTCTCCTCTCCTCTCTTTCCTATTAGGAGGAGCCCATCATTTGTCATGTATTAACATGATTAATATAGTAGGTGGCCCAGGGCCGTTCCTGAGATTCTTGTGCCAAAAAATAAAAATTAAAAATTAAAAAAAAATGGGGTGGGTTTTCCGTTTTCTTATTTTTGTGTGAAGACGGACTAAAGCTGAGGTCCGATTTTGGCTGTGCTTGCTTGCTCACTGATTGGTAACATTTGGCAAATAAAATACAAGGAATCAAACGAAATCAAAAGGAGAATCAGGATTTCCCACAATCCTATATGAGTGTTTTCAGCATCACAGAGAATCACAACGTCCCCAAAGAACGAATGGATCTTCCTCTCGATTTCCGGGAGCATGGAGTGAATGTGGGTGGGCGCGCGGGGGGAGCCGGCCCCGCGCTCAGAAGGAAAGCCAAGTCGCTAAAGCTGCCGAGAGAGACATCAGGAGCACGGGGAGCGTCGGGAGCAGGGACCCCGCCGCCCCGTTGCCGCTGCCGCAGAGTTCGAATAAGCTGCCTTGGATGTTGAGGTTTTTGGATTCTTTTCTCAGTTTATCCCACATATCTTTCGCCCCTTCCTGGCAATCCGTAAGGGCTGTGACCGTGCAGCTGTGGAAATCCTCCCAGTATCTGGCGAGGAACAGAACAAAACGGGAGAAGCAGGTTGACTTTGGGCGCGGGGAGGACCCGGTCCTGCACCCCTGCGCCTCCTCCCCACCCCCACCGCCTCCACCCCGCGGTCTCCGCAAACCTCTGCGGGAGACACCCCCCACCTCCTCCCCAGAAGCCCGGCGCCCGGGTCGGGCTAGGTTTGCTTTCGCCAGACCTCGGCCCACCCTGGAAGCCGACGTCTGAGGGCAGAGGCCGCCCCCGGCGGCGTCTGGTTTCTCTTTCCCGCTCCCGGGCGGGCACCCGGCAGCCGGGAGCCGGGCCGCACCCGCAGCGCCGCGCTGGCACCTCGGCCTGCGCAGACAGATTGCTCGTCCTCCTCGGGGAAAGCTAGGAAAACAGTGCTAAGCCTTGCAAGCTGCCGCCCATTAATGCCTCTTAGCTTGCAAGATGGGTTACTTGCTCAGAGCAAGGCCCTCCCCTCTTGGCTTCTCACTTTCTCCTCCCCCTCGTCCCTTCTGTGTCCCACGCCCCCTCCTCGCTGCGGTACTCCCTCGCCTTCGCCCGCAGCTCCCTCCTCCCTTCCTTTTGTTTCCCGTTCTCCGATTTTCCCATCCCTTCCTCTTCCCTTCTTTGTCTTCCTCCTTTTCCCTCCCCTCGGTTTTCCTCTGTTGAATCCCTCACTTCCTCTTCCTCCTCCTCCCCCTTCCTCTTCGGCCCTCCGTGACCCCTGGCCTCGCTCTCCACAGTCCCCGAGCTCCGATTTGGTCCGGAGACTCCTGCCTGCCTCTCCCCTCCCCGAGTCGGTGAGTGTCGGTGCCCTGGGGCCAGCCTGTAGCCACCTTCTGTTTTTGCAAATCCCAGTGCTCCCGGGCCTGCACGCTGGGTCCCTCCTCTTCTCCCCCTCCGGAGTCCTTCTTGGGCTTGGGCCCCAGAAAGCCTCCTCCCCACGGCCTCCCGGGTATGGTGTGCAGCCCCCCAGGACGGGACTCGGTGCCGCCGCGGTACCCTCCGCCAGCCTTCCAGGGACCCCCTCTCCTCCTCTCTCCCTCTCTCCTCGCCTCTTCCCGAGGCCCCGAGCCTTCTTCCCCCGGCACCTCCTCCCCCTTGGGCTCAGCTGCTAGCCCCGCCCCCACAACCTTCAACCAACCTGTCCTTTTTCATTATTGTCCCCCTTTCTTCCGAAAACCCAAAATAGATCCCGAGACTAAATATAATTCCAACCCGTGATCGATTCCTGGGGCGCTGTCTCCTTTCGGTGCTGGGTCGATCCGTGCGTCTCGGTAACTCCGAGCTGGGCTGGCTCCCACTTCACCCGGGCCTGTAGCGCCAGGTCACTAGCGATCGCCTTCCATGCAATTTGGTTGTATTTTCTCCTATCCCTCCCTTCTGCTCGCTAGCCTGGACTGTAAGTGCGTTGAAGGCAAGCACCATGTTTGATTGATTCTTGTTTGCACGCCCACCCCATCCTCTGGCTAATAGCAAAGATATAAATGCTTGTTTAATTGCCTTGAGCTCTGGCTATTTTCTAACGACTTTTGTGAGTCTCTAATTTATGAGGACGGGGGAGCCTGGAGCACAGGGCTTCCAGGTTCCTCACTTCATAATAAACAGCAAGATTTAGAGAAACCAAGAGGCGGAGGGAAAGCGCTCTTGCTGTCATTGCACCTCCCAAAGGATGTCTAAAGCTCCTCTTTCTTTATGCATGCCCAGATGGGGACAGGACCCTCCTGGAAGAGGAGTATGGTGATAAAGGACAGATATCCACAAGGTACTGAGAGGCGGTGGGTTTCAGCAGAGTGTTGAGCAACCAGAGTCATTAATGAAGTGGAAGCCCAGACCCAGCAATGGCCTCCAGCCTCTGGAAGATGGGGTGTGCAGGGGGTTGGAGGAGGATACTTCTATCCTCCAGGACCAAGTCCTGCAAAAAAGTTAAAATAACTTGCAATAACTGAATTCTAGCAAATAGTAGAAGATTTGGGAGCTGATCTATATCTAACCTTTTGTCAGTCTTCATAAAGCTACATTCTTACCTTTCACCAGACATTTGGAATTAAAGTAGGTGGGTATGCAACCCAGATCAGGCTTTTGTCCCTTTTCTGATAGGAAGGTACCAGCTACCTAGGTGCTGCGGCTTTTGGTGGATATCAGGGTACTTAGGAAAATGTGTAGCAAAACTGACACCCATTTAATTACTCATTGTTTAAACAAATAAATGGTCCCTCCCTAGGAATTAGAGAAAAAAGGACTTCACTGTATACAAAGGATGGTGCAGAAAATGGTTTCATCAACCTGTGGGAGCCAAGGAATACCTCTTGCCTTGGGCTTTTTGGTAAAGACAAGAATTGGGTGAGGGGTGGGAGTTACAGCTTTTTTTTTTTTTTTTGAAAAATAAAATAAAGTAAAATAAAATAAGTGTGTGTGTGTGTGTGTGTGTGTGTGTTTATGTGTGTATTATAGAGGACAGAGGTACTGCTAAGGTCTGCAGTAGCTAAAATGTTGCTGGTCTACCATAGTAGGGCTCTCTGCTAGTTACCTTTTTTCCTAGTGGGAGCAGTGCTTTTCAGCCAAGCTCTGGGAAAATCCACTGTACCTGGCCAGGTACCTAGTCCTTACCTGCCTGTGGCCTGGGGATACCAAGCAAATGCAGAGAGGAAGATGGGGGGAACAAGAGGGGGCTAGCCCAGACCTCTATTAATCTGCCACAGACTCAGAAGAGATGGTCAATGGAGGCCCATGACATACTTTTCTTGGCCCAAATCATTGACACTAAACAAAATATTCTTCCAGCCTCTCTCTTAGAAAGAGAAAGAGGGACCCGCGCTCCCTAGCCTGCCCCCAAGTGTTCTTCGTGTGTAGCAGAACGGGTTTTATCAGGGGAAATGGACAAAATAAATGATTGACATTGACCTTTCCTTTATGCAAACCTGAGGTATTTCCTAAAATGCTCTGCAAACCAAAACCAACTCTTCTTCGGAGAGTACTTGGCAGTCCACTCATTCACGCACGCAGGGGGGGAAAAAATGACGAAGACGGCCTCAAAGTAGAGCGGGGAACCGCCAGCAGTTTTCTGCCCTCGCTCTGGGTTCCAGCGCGCCTAGTGCCGGCGCCTCTGTGCCTGCGGGTGAGGATGCGCCGGGCTGGGCCCCGCTCCCGCGTGGGAGGATCCTCCCCTGCCCATCTCAGACCACAGGACCCCTTTGGGCAATCAGACCCAGACCCTGGCCGAGGCCTGAGGTCGAGAGCCCACAGCCCAGCACGCTCTGATTCGCGTTGGCGGGGAATTCAGAGCGCAGGCCCTCAGCCAAGCCCGCACGGACCTCAGCAGCGCCCCCCAGAACAGAAACCCAGCAGGCCAAAGTGGACACTTACGTGCACACGGTCTTGATGTTCGTCTTGTCGTCCAGGCCCTGCGGGTAGTTGGCCATGCTGTCGCCCAGCTTGAGCAAACAGTCCGAAAAGCCCTTAAAGACCGCATCGCACTTGCCCGCTGCTCTCACGGCCTGCACCAGGTACGCTGCGGGGAGGAGGGGACACTGGTCAGCAGCGTCGCGACCCCGCCCGCCAGCCCCCGAGGCCCGCCAGCCCCCGACTCGTGGCCCAGCCTCGCGGGACGCCAGTGTTAAAGGTAAATGAAAGATGTAGCCCAAGAGTGACTGACCCGCCCCAACTACAGACTTGTGCGGACCGTCTGCGCGCGAGCGGGTGCGGGAGGGGGAGGCGAGTCCATTCCTTTCCTGCAGCTCCCTCCCGCATCTCGCTCTGCATCTTTTTCTGTTTCCATCGCCCCCTCTTCTCACCTCCCCCGTCTCTTTTATTTCTCTCTTTCTCCTCACTCCCTCCTTCGTTTCCCAACACTTCCCCAGCAAGTCCGTCCTGGCTCTCGAAGTGCAATCTTGCATTTCTGAGGTGACAGAGGGGGTAACGGCAGCAGAGTGCGGGGGTGACGAAGGGGTGAGGAGGCGGGATCGCGTGGGGGCCACGGAGCTGAACCTCTGGCCACGTCTTGCGAAAAAGCCTCGGGCGGGCTCCCCGTGCTTGGTGGGTGCTCAGCAAACACTGCTGAATGACTAAATTAATAAAGTCTCTGGAAGCCAGCAGCAGCCATCGAAATGGGTTGTTTATTATAAATCGGACTGCCTACCGTGGGGTATGTGTTCCGAGTGAGATCGTCGCACTCACCCTCCCCACCCCACTGGAGAAAGAGCAGCCTTGGCGTCCAGCGACTGGGCTGGGGTGACGAGTGGTCGGTGCACTCGGGGCCGGGCAGAGTACCTGTGTTGGCACAGGTACCCCGGGCTGCCTCCCGGGGGCCAGATCCGTGAAACTCTGTCCGCGGCTCAGCTCCCCCACACACCCCGAAAAACCGGCCACCAATCCGCCTGCAGCGGATTCTCTCCAGGCCCCAACCCTGAAGGCCCAGGTTGGCAGTCGACCCGGGGCTCCCGGCGTCTAGCTGCGGGTCCATTCCAGCGGGTGAGGCGGGGCGGGGGGCGGGATGGCGGCCGGGACCCAGAGAAGAAGGGAAAGGGAGGAGGGAGGTAACCCGAGCGGCTCCGAAGTCCTCTCTCCTGGCCTCGGGGCGGTCAAACCCCACGGCGCCAGACTGCGGCTGCCAAGGCCGTTTCTCTCCACCCCTAGGCCAACGAAACAGGCTAAACGTTCCTAGGTGCTCGGCCAGAAGCACGTAGAGGGGCCAGGAGGGGAGCAAGAACCGTTGTTCCACGCGGTTGGGGCTAGGGGAGCAGAGGGCAAGGCCGATCTTCTCAGAATCAAAATCGGCCTCCAGTACCCACGACCCAGAGCGCAGGCTCCTTCCTGGGGAGGATTCTTGCCTCCGGGGCTTGTGTGTGAATGTCTCCGAAGAGGACCACACACCTCACTGCCCCCGCTACCCCCAGCCGCTGGTCCCCGAGAGTCGGGCCAGACGCAGACAAGAGGGAAGGTGACCGAACCTGCAGGCCCCGAGAGCTCCCCGTTTGCAAATTGCGGCAGGAAGAGCGAGGCGGGCCTTGCGCTTTCTAATCCGGAACGGGAAGCGCTGGGGAAGGGACTGAGGTTAACTTCGACCTCGGCTCGGGCAGATACGTAAACCTTCATGAATCTCCCTCCCCTCACCGCCGAGAAATTATAAAAACCCTTGCGACTGCAATATCAAATAGAACGCTGTGATAGAATAAACGAATCTTCGTTCTACTAGAATCGGTCACAGTGAAACGAGCCCTACACACCCTCCGCTACAACATGCCACAAATGCAGCTTTGCAGCGCCGGAACGGAGTAAAATACAGTCCCTCTTCCCCTCCCCCACCCAGTTCCCCGTCTCTCCTTACCCTTTACCTCCACCCCCAAAACTCAGTGGCAAAAAAGTAGTCCCTAAGATGCACTGCCAATATTTTAACCGGGGAACTGGGGCTCGCCGGGGGCAGGAAGCGCTCCCGTCACGTTATCTTTGCGGGAGCTGCTGGAGAAGACCCTCCACACCGCGCATGTGTGAGTGTGTGCGTGTGTAAAATAAGGAGTCGTGAAAATTTCTGGTGTTTTTTTTTTTTTTTTTTCAACTATAACTGCTTCGTCTCTAGTTCGCTGTGGGAGGACCGGAGCTTGCGCGCGGGACGTGTTTTGAAGCTCATGCTGCCAAACAGGTCACAGCCCGTGCGACCCTCGCTGTCCTTCCTGAACCGGGCTTCAGCGAGGCTCGGACGGGCGACCTGGGCTCCCTCCCTCTCCGGTGTCCGCGTCTTGTGCCTTTTCCATCTGTTCATTCATTCGTTCCACCTCTCATTCATTTCAAACTTCCTCCCGCGTGTCTTCATTTGCGTTCACCATCCTCTCCATCTCCTCGTCCCTTCCCAACCCCCACTTTTGTTGCCAAATGTCAATGATTTGGGACAGCTCCCAGCCATGAATTAAAGATTGAGGCTCTGGTGCGGGAAAGGGCAGACATTCGGGAACAAACATGCTCAATTTCAATTCCACAGCCAACAAATGGTCATTTTCCGGTCGAGGTTAATGTGTTCCAAGTGTATCCCGCATGCACAATCTTTCTCTCTCTCTTTTTAAAAACCCCTCCAAAGTAAGGTTATTTCCCTCCAGGAAAACAGCCCCGAACCGGCTCCGTTTAAAACCCTATTTCAAAAATAACTGCTATATCTTGCTCTCTAAAAATTTGCAGGCTAATTGCAAAATGCCACATTCACTTACTTCCCACACTTAAGGGTTTTTCTGCAATTATAATTTTTAAATTTTATTGAATCTCTTTGCACTAATGTCAAAGATTCAGAAGAACCAGATTCAAAAAATCAAGTCAATTCTTAGAATTAAAGGAAAATGCCAACATCCTGCACACCGTCTAAAATTCCTGTAATGTTCATGCAAAAAAAATTAAAAAATAAAAACAAAACCACATACACAAAATCATGTCAAATGCATTTAAAAACACAACACTGCAAAGAATCCATTTTAATGTGTAGATAACTCCAAACCCCGTTTCCTCCACATTTCTCATGGAGAAAAAATATTTTCTGCTGCCCCATTCCCTAAAGGATCCTCCAATCCAAATACTGCAAGGGTTTGTCTGTAAAGAATGCTATGATATGAAATGATATGAGGCAACAATTCCCTCGGTCCCCAGAAAACCCGTTTGAAGAGTTTCTATTTTTTCTCTTGTCCATTCTATTAATAATCTACTTCACTTTCACTTTTAGGTCAGGTTAATTAATGCTCCAACCTGCATTGAAGAAGTGGGGTTTCTAGTGCTGCCTTCCATCACGTCTTCCTCAGTCTGGATGGAAAAACGTGAACTTTTAAAAGCCCCCAAACAGTGTAACTAGGACTCAACATTCCTTAACATAAAATGGGGACTAAGTAAATCTGACATAATTAACCCCAAGCAAACAAAAATAACAAACCAAACCCCCAACGTGACATACAGCATACACTTCTTAACCCTTTCCTATATATAAAATTCGGATACCTATAAGGAAATAAACAGGCAAATATTCATAGAAAATGATATCCACGTATAATTGGCTGAATTCAACCTCCTCAATAATAAGCATATTAAAATATGTACTCTGGGGTTCCCTATCATTCTCAATTTGCCACCCCCCCCCCCCCCAGCCGGGTCTGCGGTGCCCGGTGCAAACGCTGCAGCTAGGATATGGGGGGTAGGGGGGCGGGAGAATGACAAAGTTCTAAATGCAGCAGTCTGAGCCCCGAAATATCTTTGCTTTCTGCATATAAACTTTCCATTCTAGCTGCCTAGCCATCTTGTTCCTGCATTCACCTTTCGACCCTTCAAAATATTACCTTGCCGTATCGCAGGGGCCAATGCATTGCCCCAGAACCCAGGAAACCTGGTCTAACCCGAGAAAAGGAAGCAAAAATGGATGTGCGCTTTGGGGGTAAAAAGTGGGGGGGAAGCCCCCTCCCGAAAACGGCCAGCTGCATACATTTCCTGGCAAAGGTTTGGAGTCTCTCTCTCTCTCTCTTTTTTTAAGAAAAACCAACTCGGGACGCGCGAGTCCCTAGGAGCCAATGCCCCCACCCTTGGGGGTTTGCCGGCTTCTCCGCACCCCGAGGCAGCCCCGGGCCAGTCGGTCCCCCTGGGCGCCTCGGACCGGGCCGGCTACCGCCTGCCACAATCCGCAAGCCCGGCCGGGCGGCCACTTACCTATTTGCACCGCGAGGATCAGTGAAATATATCTGCCGTTCAACTTAAGTCCCATCCTACGTTTAGTCAAACCATTTGCGACCGCAGACCTTTAAATAGTTAGTTTAGAGAACGCGGGGGAAAGCTGAAAAATAGGCATTGCCAACAAGTTCCAAGAGCGACGGAGACTTTATGCACGGGGAAGGCAGAGGGAGGAGAGAAAGAGAGGGAGCGAGGAAGAGAGAGAGAGAAAGAGAGAGAGAGAGGCTGAGAGAGAGAGAGAGAGAGAGAGGGGGGGGGGCGGGGAGGGGTTCGCTCCATTAGGAGGGGGCGGAGGAAGTACAGCCTCACGCCCACGAGCAGGCCTGACGTGGGGGATGACACGGAATGATTTTTTTTTTTTTTTAAATAAAGACACCTTGGTGGAGAATCGCCATTTATAGTCATCAGAAGCTGGAATTAATCAGATATCTCCAATTAATGTGTGATCCAAACGAATTCTCGCCTCCCGGGGGTGACCACTTCCCCGTCCCCGCGGCCACCCCCGCCTCCTCGCTGTTCCCGGGGCCCCCAAACCCCGCCTCCTCCCTGCGCGGAACAGGGGCTCCCTCTCCCCTCCCCGCCTGCAGCCGGGGAGTCCTGGCGCGCCCACTCGGTTATTTCAACTTGCTCCCCCCTCTACCATCAGCTCAAAAGAGAATCCAGCCCCCCTATCCCTACGTTGCAGTGGGGTTTAAACCAGTGCGAACCCGAGAGGGAAGACAGTTAAAGCAGTTCTATCAATTCGACATCTCCCCTCAGCCCCCTGCCTCCTGCACTTGCCTACCCTCTTTCTCTCCAACCCAGTAGCTGAGCTCTGGGCTTAGCCTAGAGCGCGTGAGCACACACTCACGCACACACTCGCGCACGCCCGCAAGCAGAGCGCCCCCGTGCCCGCCTGCTCACACTGCACGGGAACGCGCGCACACGCGCGGCACACGCCCAGGCCCCGGGGGTTTGGTCCGCACCCGTGGGGTCCCTGAAATATACACCGTTTGCCCTCTGCGAATTTCACCACTTGGGACGCCCCAGCCGGCAAGAGGCCGACTCACGAGACAGCGACAACTGTTTTGGGGGACAGGAGAGCACGGAGAAACGAGCCTCTGCAAAGATGATTTTCGGATACTAGAGATTTACTAACTCTCAGAGCTTTAGGAAATTTCCTAGGCCATTGATAGAACGCGGGGCTCTTTCTGATCCCGATGCGCCTCTTGGGGTTATTTGTTGAGGATACACACACACGTACACACACGCACACACGCACATCACGTACGCACACGCACGCCCGCCTTCACATACACCTGCACTGTCTTTTGATGCTCAGGCGCAGACCCCGTGTAGACGCAGCCTGCTCTGCAACCGAGTGCTTCTGCAGCTGCGTGTGTGCTCGGTGCCAGGTGCGAACCACCACTTGAGTTAAGAATGAAAAACAGGGCTATTTCCTTTCTAAAGGCCGTTAGGCTTTGGTTTCTTTCCCTTCTGCAAGAAAAGATGACTAAATCCTAGTTTTTTAAATCGCAAGCTAAAGGCAGCATCAGCCAAATTTAAGTCCCTGAAGAGAGAAAACAAAAACCAAAAGACAGAAAACAAACAAACAAACAAAAACAAAAAAAAAAGAAAAAGAAAAAAGAAAAAAAAAAGAGCCCCCCCCAAATCTTTCAAAAATACACGGGAACATATCGAAATATTAAATAGTCAGTAGAAACGCAAACGGATTAAAGAGCTATCGAATCGGATTTACTTCTTCAGGCATCAGTGCCATCTGCGCTCCCATCTCAGGGTCCCCACACTCTCTCAGACATTTGCAGATTCAAAGTCAGAGAAAGGGGCAAAAGAAGAGGGGTGCTGTGGAGAGTGAGGGTCTGAAGGGGAGTGCGGGGTTCTGACTGCAGCACTTTGTGACGTGGAGCCTCTGCACAGGGCGGCCGCTTCCCCGCGTCCCGCGGGAGTCGCAGACTCGGAGGTGGGGGTACTGGCCCCGGCTCCGGGGGCGGAGCCATGTAGCTCCACCTCTGGTGACATCACCAGGCCGGCGGGTTGGGTGGCTGGGGGCCCGCCTTTCTAGCGTCCAGGGGCTCTGTGGCAGCCGCGGTGTTTCCTTTCCCGGTGCTCAGAGTCTCCTGGAACGTCCGAAGGCGTAGGCGGGCAGGGGGCGGGGCGGGGGCCGGTGGCGAGAGGGGGGTGTCCCTCGGACCCGCCCCCGGCGCTCTCCAATGACAAGGAGGGAGGTTGGTCCGAGGGGCGGGGTCTCCAGGGAGGGGCAGCAGGCCCCACCCACAGCTCCGCCCCGCCCCTCGGGGTCCCGCGCGTTCCGCCCGCCCAGCGTTCTGCTCTCCCGCCTGCGGTTAGCAGCAGCATCCATGCCTCTCTCGAGACTTTTGCGGAAACCCAGCTGGGGGCGCTTTAATTTTTTGCCCCTCACCTCCGTGCTTTCCTCCTGCTCACCCACAAACCGCGGATCTTCCAAAACCTCGATTTCAGAGGATGCCCTGGGATTTCCCCCCTCTCCGGGTCCCATCCCCTGTCATCCTGAACTTGGGGCGTTGGAGGTGTGGGAGGAGGCTGCGCTAAAGTACTAAATAAAGCAGAGTGAAGCGGGTGCGGGCGGGCTGCAGCCAGCCGACCCGCGCGCCTGCGCACAGCCGCCCGCCTTGGGGCTCCCGGGTCAGTCGTCGGTGGGCGCCACCCCGGAACCCCAGCTGGCCTTTCCCTCTTCACTTTCCTCGCCTGGCGTCGCAGCCTCCGTCGCTGGCGTGGGTCGCTTTGAAAGTGGAGAAGTCAGAGAGCAGAGTTAGTACTGCACGTAAGGTTGAAAGCAGATGCTAACGGTGGTTTTGTTGTTGTTGTTGTTTTGTTTTGCTTTTAAAATCCTTTTAAAATTACCGGTCGTTCCATGCGAGGTTGGTTCTTTCTAGTTCCTTAATTAACGGCTAATGAATTCCATGGTTGCCCACTCATGCTAATTGGAAACGTTGGGGGCGATATCTATGGTTGAAAGTGGCACTGGACAACATTTCCCCCTTTTTTTCCCCTTTAATTCGAGAAGTCCACTGCACATATTTGAGGGGTTTGAGAGGAGAGAGCGGTGAACGAGAGCGGGGAAGTCCAGATCCTCGGCCTTGCGTTGTCAGTATTGGCATGACCAGGATTGGTACCCACGCTTCTCTGGTGTCCGTTTCCTGATTTGGAAAACAAAACAAAACAAAACAAAACAAAAACAAAAACAAAAAACGGAGATGCGACTATGATGTGATTTCCAAAACTGTTTTCACCTTTGACATTTTGTGAACCGGAGGTTTTCTAGAATACAGTCGATGGGGTTGGGAGTGGGCATGTGAGACCGGGAGAATAAAGTCCCTTCAAGAGTGCTTGCTGTAGGCCAACTTACTGCAAAGGGCATATTTCCTTTGGATAAACAATTTCGCTTAAAGCTAAAGAAACAAATACCGTTAAGGATAGAGGAAAAAAGTGCTTGGTGCTGTCCGGGTCTGCATATCAAGTTGAGCCAAAGGTATCCCTGAAAGTAGGTCTGCATAATTAAGGCATAAATATGCAAAACTTTTTATCCTTAAAACTGCCAGAAAGAGACCATGTCTAAATTTAAGCCTGTTTGGCATCAACTTCTTCCCTCAGTTCAGGTTTGCTGCAGCCCTAGTCAGCAAGTGGGCATGCATATTGTACACACACACACACACACACACACACACACAGGGGCACCTAGTATGGGCCAGACCCTGTGCTTTATGTTCTGGCATTGGCAACAGGGCAAAGCATTGAGCCAGTCCATTCCCCAACTCTCTCCACCAGTCCATCATAAGTGGATTTTCCAGAAGCTACATTTCAAAAAACATTGCTTAGAAATTATCTGCAGGAGCAGTTGTCAGGGCCACTTTGTCTTTTTGGTAAAATAAATAAATAAATTTGAAAAAATCCACTGCTATATTAAAATGGATTGATCTAGCAATATCTCTCTCTCATAAACTCAGCCTGTCATTTTTTTTTTTTATACCTTTGTTAAAAAGAAAACCGGAGACCCAAGGTGGAGTCACTAACCCCCAGGACGACAAACCAAGACTTCATTGCAATTTCATCCTCTCTAGGAGTGGAGTTTTAAGCAAATCAATCTGGAATTTTCTGGTCAGTATCAATTAGGAAACCTGTCGCTGGGGCCTTCTCCATCCTTTCTGCACTACACCGCCAAAGGCAGATGAGATGATCTGCAGGATAAGGCCTCCCACCTACCCTCCTTAAAGGGTAATAATTCTTTATTTTCTTTTGCTAATAACTTCTTGGCCCAACCTCCTTCCTATAAAAATCTTCAATTTTATACAACTCCTCAGTTTGCTAGATGGGATGCTACCTGGTTCATGACTTGCTTAATAAAGCCAATGTGATGCTCAAATTATTGAGTTGAATTTTGTTTTTAACACCTTCAACTAAAACCTTTTATCAAAATATGAATGTATATAGCTCCTTTATTGAGAATGAGAACAACTATACCATATTTAAGCGATCATATAAATTAGAAGGGGAATGAATTTTTTATAGTGATATGTTGGTAGGGGTTCTAATAAAGATCCATTTTGGAAGGTTTGGATCTCTCTTGAGATCTGCTACTTGGTAAGGAGGTTTTTCACTCTTTAATCACTCCTCAAAATAATTAAAACTTCTGGGCTTTACGTATATGGCTGACTGAGAAAGGATTTATGCAGAAACTTGGATTCTGGACGCAAATACTGTTTTTGCAATATATTGATATGATTAGCTTTCTATTTAAAACAAAATATTTCATTAAATTAATGTTGTTATTATGAAATATACACACAGAACAATGCACAAAACAAAGGTGCCCAAGCCATTAATTTATCACACAGTGAACATTTATATGGTTCACACTCACCTCAAAACAGTCAGAACAGACATGCCAACTAAATGCAACCTTTATTGCTAGACAAGATCCTAACCTAAAAAAGTCAGAGAATTGTTGGACAGCAGAATTTCAGTATGGTCTGTGAGTTAGATATTAGTTTGTACCAATGTTAATTACCTGATTGTAGAGGTGTATGCTGATTATAGAGAAGGATGTCCTTGTTTTTCTATTGTTTGTTTTACTTTGAGAGGGGAGAGCACACATGCAGTGTTTAGGAGTGGTGAGACATCATATCTGCAACTTGTTCTCAAAAGCCTCAGAAAAGGAATGACAATAATGGGGGTAAATAAATAGCAATGGAACAAACAGTAAAAATGTTAATAATTGGAGAATCTTTGGATGAAGGGGTATGGGAGTTCTTTGTACTGTTTTGGCAGTTTTTTAAGTTTGCAGTTATTTCACAGTAATAATTTACAAAAAAAATCTACGTGGGTTGAGGAGTAAAATGTTGAAAACAAAGCTTTAAAATACTAAGTGAAATATATAGATGTCTTTAAACCTTAAAAAAGCATGAACTGGAAAAGATTGATAAATTTGACCATAATAAATGAAAAACTTTTATTCATAAAGTCACACCATACATAAAATAAAAGAGTGAATTATAAACTCACAAAAGATGAGTATGAAAAACTAGAGAACCCAAACCATTTTTTTTTAAAAGATTTTATTTGAAAGAGAGAGACACAGTGAGAGAGGGAACACAAGCAGGGGGAGTGGGAGAGGGAGAAAAAGGCTTCGTACTGAGCAGGGAGCCTGATATGGGGCTCCATCCCAGGACTCTGGGATCATACCTGAGTCGAAGGCAGAGGGCAGATGCTTAACAACTGAGCCAACCCGGCGCCCTCCAACAATTTTTTTTTTTTTAAATGAGAGAGCAGGTAATCATTTCTTTTCTTTTCTTTCTTTATTTTTTAAAGATTAATTAATTAATTAATTTTATTTTGGGGGGGCGTGTAGAGAGAGAGAGAGAGAGGGAGAGAATCTCAAGCAGACTCTCGGCTGAGCATGGAGATCCACCCAGGGCTCCATCCCATGATCCTGAGATCATGACCTGAGCCGAAACCAAGTGTCAGTACGAGTGGCGCCCCTCAAACTAAATTTTTAAAAGAGTGTATGTACATACACACATGCACACAAACTCCCTAAAATAAAAAGGAGCAAAATACATGAAGATTTCATAGATGAGAAAGCTTATGTGATTTATTCCAGGAATGCAAGCAAACTGGTTTAACATTCAGAAGACTCGGTGTCTTCAGGTCATTCACGTCCTGAGGGTTTTAAAGATTATAGGCTGATCTCACTGTGGTTGATCTCATGTTTCTGATGGCAACAGGCACACTTACAATCACTGGAAGCACCTCAAAAACAAGTAATGTTCTTCTCAGTGCACCTCATTAGAACTAACACTCCTAATGGAATGTAACACCATGTAACATGTGTTACATGTTATGTGTTACACACAGTGTAACATTAGGAGTGTAACATTCCTAATGGAACGTTGTTCCACCAGGGTTGATATTAATCTGGATTAAGCAGTCATGTTGGTGTCTGCCAGGTTTCTCTTCCCAAAACTGACCATTTCCATGTTCTGTTTTGTAACTGATTAGTATTTCATGGGAAAGTGTTCTGAGATTCTGCTGATTTCCTAGTCCTCATCACAGCTCCACACAAACCCTGAGCTCCACTGCCCGCCCCCCACCCCGGTCTAAATCATCCACCTCTATAGTCATTGCCAAATGGTGATTCTCTTTCTCATTTCTTTTAATTTTATTTGGTATTTTATTGTTAAGGAAGAACTAAATTCCTTCCTTCCTTCCTTCCTTCCTTCCTTCCTTCCTTTAAATCAGTATAAACTCATGGATCCCTATTTTATTTATAGTGCTAGAATCCTTTTTTCTTATTTTAATGCCCAAATATAGCTGATGGGAACCATTTCAAGCTGATTTTTGCGGCTTTTCAGTGTAACCTAATCATTCATTGAGAATTCTTATTTTCTGACACAAAAAGATATTCTGGGCTCATTGTGTCCTGACCCAGCCCTGGAATCAGGCATGTTTCCAAGAGCTCTGCTTTTTCAAGTTTCAAAACTGAGATCTAGGCCCTGATGGTGCCTGTCGTTGCTAGTATGTGGTTGCTTCTAAGTTTTTCAGAAGATAGAAATGGGAAATGTAGGTGTGCCTATATGTATATACACATACATATCTGTGCACACACATCTCTAGTTCTTTATCTGTATAGTTATACAAACATATTATAAAACTATAAGACTATGAGTTTATATTGATATATCTAATATCATTCCAATAATACGGGGGTCTTTCTATCCTTCCCTTTTCCATATGTACCTGAACCAATGTGTGTCCACTCCTTGGTGAGCTACAAAAGAGATGACCCCATGTAGAATTGTCACACAGAAGAAACTTTACAATAAGTAAGGAGATCACAGGGAATAACTTCCAAAGCTATGACTCCCTGGTTGGGGGAGGGGGCATGAGTGGGTTTCCTTTATTTAGGGCTAGGATGAAAATTCAGAAAAGGGAGTTTTGTCATTGCAGTAGAAGTGGGCTTAAGGTCGTGCATGTGTACTTAGGAAACATGCCTATCCATGCATTGTATGTGATGTTAACAAGGTTCGTCTTCCCTGGGCCAAGATCTTAACATTATAATGAGGTATAACTTTCAGGCACTCTGTGGTCCATCGGTGCATGCATAAGACGGTGGTCGAGCTCATACGGTCTAGGCCCAGTGGAATCCTCCTGTTGTTTTCCTCTTAAGGTTAACATTCCTATGAAGAAGGGGGGTCAGGAGGGTGTTGCTGGTGAGTTCTAATTGCATTAATCCAATGGGGCATGATTTCACATATGTGTAAATGTACTAAGAGTCTTGGCTCCCATTATCCTCAGCGTCTTATTTAGTTGCTCCAACAATTCACTGATTTGTTCAGCCTAACCCAGTGTTTAACCACACTGGCTGTCTCCTTCAACCTGCTTAAAGTCTATTTTATATGATATCAATATAATGTGGCCAGATTTTGTTTTTAAATGCTTGATATGTCTTGTTTTCCTTTTAATCTTGGTCTGTCCTAATACTTGAGGTCTCTCTCTCTCTCTTCTTTTGGTTTAAGTTTTTATTTGAATTCCAGTTAGTTAACATCCAGTGTGATATTAGTTCCAGGTGTGCAGCATAGTGATGCAACATTTCCATAAAACACGTGGCACTCATCACGACAATGGCACTGCTCAACCGCCACCCATTTCACCCATTCCTCCACTCCCTTCCCCTTTCCTCTGGTAACCGGGTGTATCTCTTGTAAGTATCATATATATAGATTTCTTAAAAGCCCAATTTGACAATATTTAGCTTTTAACTGATGTGTGTAATCTATTTACGTTAATTGTAAATAGTGACATCTTGAGACTCATTTCTACTATTTTTATTTTTCAGTTTATCTCCTTTTCAAGTTACATTTCTTTTTAATTATTTCTTTAATATTTTGAACTGATGGAGACATAGTCTCCTAAATAAAGCAAGGCATTTAGTCCATTCTCCTATTCCTTGGTTTCCTCTTACTCCTAACACTATTATATTGATATTATATAGATTTGCAAAAAAACTTTTTATTTTTGATATAATTTTAGACTCACAAGAAGTTGCTAAAAGAGTACAGAGAGTTCTCATACAACTTTGCCCAGTTTCCACTGAGGCATGACATCTCTTGTAATCATAGCACATTCTCAAAACCAGAATATTAATTGACGTGATAAAAGTAGCTAAAGATCTTAATCAGATTTCAGTGTTTTTATATGTGCTTATTTTTTGGTAGGTATGTGTATATAATCTGTGACATTTTATGACATGTATGGATTTGTATAACACCCCTGCCAGAATTCAGATACAGTTCTGACACCACAAAAGACACTTGGGTTGCCTTTTTATTTTTTTTTAAAGATTTTATTTATTTATTTGACAGAGATCACAAGTAGGCAGAGAGGCAGGTGAGGGGGCAGGCTCCCTGCCAAGTAGAGAGCCCGATACGGGACTTGATGCCAGGACCCTGAGATCATGACCTGAGCAGAAGGCAGAAGTTTAACCCACTGAGCCACCCAGGTGCCCCGCCTTTTTTTTTTTTTTTTTTTTTAATAGTCATACCCCCTGTCCTCTTCCTTAACTTTTGGCATTCACTTACCTGTTTTCCATTTCTATAATTTTCTTATTTCTAGAATGTTGTATTAATGGATTGGCCTTATTTCATTCAGTATAATTCTCTTACGAGTCATCCAGGTGGTTGGTTGTACCAATAGCTAATTTTTTTTTTTATTGCTGAATATTGTTCCATGCTATGGAGACATCCAAATTTGTTTAACTAGTCGCATATTGAGGGATGTTTGGATTGTTTCCAGTTTTTGGAATTTTATTACAAATAAAGCTGGTATGAACATTTGTGTACAGATTTTCATATAAGCATAAACTTTCATTTCTCTAGGATAAATGTCTAGGCATGTGATTGCTGGATTGTATGTCAAGTATGTGTCTGATTTTTATTTTTAAGATTGTAATTAATTATTTATTTATTTAGCATGCACAGGGGCAGGGGAGGGGCAGATAATGAATCTTGGAACACTGCATCAGAAACTAATGACATCTGTTTTGTGACTAATATCACATTGAAAATATAATAATAAAAAATAAAGTAATAATAAAGAAAAACAAAAAAATAGAGGAGAGAAAGAATCTACAGCGGACTCCATACTCAGTGCAGAGCTCCATGTGGGGCTCAATCTCATGACCCTGAGATCATGACTTGAGCCCAAGAGTGGGACACTCAACTTGCTGAGCCACCCAGGCACCCCTCTCTGTCAGATTTTGAAAGAAACAGTCGGACTGATTACAAATGGCCAGAGTATTTTACATTCTCATCGGCATGTGTGAGAGATCCTGTTTCTTTGTAAACTCACCAACAGTTGATGTCATCAGTACTTTTAATTTAGCTGCTCTAAATGTGTAGTGATGTGTAGTGATATGTCATCAGGGTTTCATTTGCAATATTCAAGTGTCTAGTCATGGTGAACATGTTGTTCCATGTTTCTTTACCATCCTATTTCTTATTTGATGAAGTTTCTGTCCAAGTCATTTTCCTATTTTCTCATTGGATTGTTTGTTTTCTAACTGTTGAGTTTAGAGATTTCTTTGCATATGAATTTCTTTGGATATGAATCCTTTGTTGAATTTGTGATTTGCAAACATTTTCTTCCAGTTGGTGGCTTATATTTTTATCCTCTAAACACAGTCTTTTGCAAAACAAAAGTTTTTAATTTTCATGAAATACAACTTATCCATTTTTTCTTTTATGGATAATGGTTTTAGGATTATGTTCAAAAAAGGAAAAAAAAAGGATATGTGCAAGAAATCTTCACTGAACTCTAGGTCACAAAGAAGTTCTGTTATGTTCTTTCTGAGAATTTTACAGTTTTACATTTGATATCATATATAGGCTTTTAAAAGAATTTTAATTTTTGATTATAGATGTATACTTTTCCTTTACTTTAGTCTTAGCATTTATTTTTGTTAGTTTTAAAATAACATAGTTAAGGGACTGGGTTGGGTCAGTTGCTTTAACTTCTCGCCCTTGGTTTCAGCTCAGGTCATGATCGCAGGCTGCTCAAGGAGGAGTCTACTTGAGATTCCCCCTCTCTCCCTCTCCCTCTGCTCCTCCCCCTGCTTGCACTCTCTCTTTCTGAAATAAATAAATAAATAAAATCTTGAAAATAACTCAAGTGAGTTATTTAGTCACCTATAATTTACCTATGTTTTGAGAATTATTTAAGTGATTTTTCCTTCATTTAAATTATTCATCCAAGACTGTTTTCATTATGGATCTTAGTGACACATTTTGATACTTTGTGTATTTCAATATGGATTTTTTTTTGCATTAGAATGACAATGTGGCTTTTCCTTCAATATTATAAAAATGTAACTCCACTGTCTGCTGGTATTCAGTTTTGCTGTTGGAAAATCTAGTGTCTCTCTACCTCATGTTCCTTTGAAGATAAACTGCTGTAATTTTTCTTTGTCCTTGATATTTCCAGATTTCACTAAAATGTGTTTAGCTGGGCATTTTCCTTATTCTTCTCTGGCACCCTGTGGCCTTTTCAATCCCAAGTCTTTCTTTCCTAATGTTTTACTTCTAGGAAACTTATCTTCATTTTCTTTTCTCCTTTAAACTATTTCTTTCTTTTTAGAACCCTTATTATCTGGATATAAGAGAGATTCTTTTTAGATTTTTAACTTACCAACCTTGGGGATTTGGAGGTGGGAAGACGGGAAAATGAGTATCCTGGTTAGTTAGTCCTAATCTCTTTTTCCAGCTGCTCACTAGTATAGGGTTCTGTACTGTCTTTACTCTGCTCCAGTGGCTACTTGGACCACAAGTCTGAGTCACAACAGGTGAGAGGGGAGGTATGTTTGTTCCTTTAGGAAAAACAGGGGAGAAGAAAAACTAGAGTGCCAATAGTTCCTTTCCAATTTCATTCTTCCTCAGCCTTGCCAGGATTTCTGGTCCACTGGTCACAGCCACCACTCAATCATCACGTGTTTAGAACAACCTATCACCTCAAGTTTTCTCTCTTATTTCCTCAAGGTTGACCTTGGAGCTAGGGGCTAACAGCCTTGGTTATTACCCATTTTCTCAGGATATTTTGGTTACCTTTTGAGTATTGATTTACAGCTGAACTATAATATGGTTAGAGACTATACTACATGATTTAATGAAGTTTCTTGAGAAATTTTCTCTGCATATACATAAATATATTCTATAATTTTTGGTTTCAATATTTTATAAATATCCATTAGACCAAGTTTTTTGATTGTGTTACTCAAATATTTCAAATTCATACTGACTTTTTATGTGTTCATTTTAAGAGTTACCAAGAGAGGTGTGTTGAAAACAAATAATGATGATTTTCAGTTTGTCTGTTTTTCTTTTTAATTCAGTCAACTTTAGGTTTATAGAAGACTGTGTTATTAGATTGTTACAAATTTGATTTTTTAAATATCTTCTTAGTAATTTGAACATTTTTAAGTTTAAATTCCTTTTTAAATTTTTTTTTTTTTTTGCCTTAAAGCCTATTTTTCCTAATATTGATATAGTAATCTGACATTTTTTTCAGGAGAATGTTTGCATGTATATCTGTTTCTATCCTTTTACTTTCAAATTACTTTTATCATTATATTTTAGATTTCTCTTCTAAACGAAGTCTACTCTGACAATCTTAACCTTTGAACTGGAGCATTTAGTTAATTTACATTTAGTCTAACTACCAACACATTTGGTTTTAAATCTACCATCTCGGGGTGCCTGGGTAGCTCAGTGGGTTAAGCCTCTGTCTTCGGCTCAGGTCCTGATCTCCGGGTCCTGGGATCAAGCCCTGCTGAACAGGGAGCCTGCTTCCTCCTCTCTCTCTGCCTGCCCCTCTGCCTACTTGTGATCTCTGTCAAATAAATAAACAAAATCTTAAAAAAAAAAATCTACCATCTCCTTATATACTTTCTATTTATCTCATGTGTGCTATGTTTCTTTTTATCTTTCTATGGTCTTCTTGTTGATTGTTTATGTTTCATTAGTTCATCTCCTCCCTTTATTATCTTAAAGGTTATATACAATTTATTATGGTTCTGAATCCCTTAGAAATGCCCATATGTATGTTAAATTTATCCAAGTCTCATATAAATTAT
The DNA here is from genome assembly GCF_022355385.1 of Mustela nigripes. Taxonomy (NCBI): domain Eukaryota; kingdom Metazoa; phylum Chordata; class Mammalia; order Carnivora; family Mustelidae; genus Mustela; species Mustela nigripes. The sequence goes on from NC_081561.1 coordinate 6,231,549, forward strand.
GCTATTCTTTGATAGCACAAAAATTTTGAAACTTCAACTCAGTTGCTGCCTGTCTCAACTTATGTAGCACTAATTTTGTGCATTTTAATTCTCATTACTTTAAAAGTTAATGAGACATTATTGTTGTTTTGTACATCAAGCATTTGTTTATATTTGTCTACATATATATCTACAAATTTACCATTTTCATTGCTTCCTGCATTTCAGACATTCCAGCTGGTATCTTTTTTTTTTTTTTTTTAGTGCAGGTGGTAAAATGACAAATTATTTCAGCTTCTGTTTGTCTGAACATTGCTTTATTTTAATTTTATTCTTAAAAGATATTTTTCCCTGGTATACAATTCTAGTCTGTCAGTTTCTTTTAGAATTTTATAAATACCTCATTATCTGCCAACTCTTGTTGTTTCTGTTGAGAAGTCATCATTTCTAATCGCTATTCTTTTGAACACAATTCATCTTTATTTTCCAGGTGCTTAGCCCTTTCTTCTTTGTCTTTGCTTTTTGGCTTTTTTATCATGATGCACTTCCAAGTGAATTTTTAGATGGTTTGTTCTGCTTGGGCTCCTTAAGACTTCTTGAATCTGTGTTTCAATGCCAATATCTCTTCATTTATTGGCTTTTTTTTTTTTTAAGTACACATACATTAGACCTTTCTACATCTTCTATATGTTTTTCCCCTTTTCATATTTTCCCTCTTGTTTTACCATGTGTCATTTTATACATTTTCTTCTATTTTCCATTTCTTAAATTCTCTCTTTTTCTGTATCTATACTGTTTTAAAATGAACCAGTAAGTTTTTCATTTCAATCATTATTCTTGAAGACAATTGTAGAAGAATTTCTAGAAGAGTCTTCTCTTTGTTTTTATTTGTTTTTTTTTTTAAAGATTTTATTTATTTATTCATGAGAGCTAGAGAAGGAGAGAAAGAGAGGCAGAGGGAGAAGGAGGCTCCCCACTGAGCAAGGACTCCATCCCAGGATACTGAGATCATGACCTGAGCCAAAGGCAGATGCTTAACCCACTGAGCCACTCAAGTGCCCAAGTATTATCGTTAATAAACTTTTATTTTTAGAAATGTTTTTGTTTTGAACAGACTTATAGAAAAATTGCAAAGATAATACAGAAAGTTCCCATATACCCTACACCCAGTTTCTCTATTCTTAACATCTTATGTAAATATGGTGATTTGTTATAATTACTAAAGTTCATACTTTATTCAGATTTCCTTTGTTTTTACCTCATGTTCTTTTGTTGTTTCAGAATCCATCCAGCATACCATATTAATTACATTTAGTTGTTATGTCTCTTTGGATCCTCATGGCCGTAGCTGTTTCTCAGGCTTTTTTTTTTTTTTTTTTTTTTAAAGATTCTATATATTTATTTGAGAGCTAGAGAGAGCACAAGTGGGGAGTGGAGCAGCAAAGAGAGAAGGATAAGCAGACTCTGCCCTGAGGGCAGAGCCCAATATAGAGTTCAGTTCTACAACCCCAAGACTATGACCCTGAGACCATGACCAGAGCTGAACTCAAGATCTGGACACTCAGACAATTGAGCCACCAGGTGCCCCTCTTTGTTTTTGATAACTTTGATAGTTTTGAGGAATACTGGTCCGGTATTTTGTATAATATTCGTCAACTGAGATTTCTCTTATGTTTTCCTCATGACTACTCTGAGGTTAAGAGGTTTTGAGGATAGGACCGTTGGAGGTTAAGTGCCATTCTTATCACATCATATCAATGGTATACTATCAACATTGCCGAAATGGACTAAATGTTTGTGTTCCCCTCAAATTCATATGTCAAAGCTCCCAATGTGATAGTATTTGGAGATGGGACCTTTGGAAAATAATTAGGGTTAGATGAAGTCAAGAGGGAGAGGTCCTCATGATAGAATTAGTACCTTAATAAAAAGAAACACCAGAGATCTTACTCTTTCTTTCTTCTCAAGTGTGCATGAACAAGGGGTCATGTGAGCAGTCAGTAAGAGCCTTATATTCAGCAGCAAATGAGACCCAGAATTTAATTTTAAGGGTATCAGATCAACCAGAGTGAATGCATAGGCATGAACAATCTCCTATACGAAAGTTAGGACCTTGAAAGGGGAAAAGTGGTGCCTTAACACCTGAGATGAGACATTTGGGTAGATGAGCCCAATATTTAATCTGAAATTACCCTGAACCTTCCAGAGCAGCAGAAGCATTTCCCTTCCCCATGCAGGAAGATAGAAGCCTCCCTTTGAAAACCTTAGAGATTCTGCAAAAAGCTCATCCAAGTCAGGTATATTATTCTCAATCTGTAGACCTGCTTCACTTCACTGCCTTTGGAATAATCAGCGAGGGTCAAGGTGTAGTACAACCTCAGTAGGAAATATAGTTCCTACTCCAGGACAAAAAATACACACACCAAGGAGTTACAAGACTTGGCAAATATATAACAATGTAAACTGGTGGAAGTGCATATTGAAACTGAAACTGGATGGGGGGAAGGTGGAATATAAAGTCAGTGAGGGTGACTTTACAGCCATTGGACTCTAGCAACTAGAGATTTAAGATCTTAGCGAGGAGTCCCAGAGCCAGTGGTAATAGGCATGGGGATGGATTTATGAAGCTTGCATATACTGCTGGTCTAATTGATCGGGTTGGAGATGCCAGAACTGCTTTGGCAGAGCAGCAAGGAAGGAACCAGAAGGGATAAGGAGGTGTGTGTATTAGAAGGGGTTTATTACATGAGATCAAAGGCCCTACAACCTCACTGTATTCTCCAGGAGAGCCCAGGGGACCTGATCATCACTAAGGCAAATGCACTTTGGATATAAATTTTGTCTGACCTGTTCATGGTTCAAATATTTCCCCATATCTATTCTTTTCTTTCCTTTTTCTTTTTCTTTTCTTTTCTTTTTCTTTTCTTTTTTTTTTTTTTTGACTTTGTGATGTCTTCTGCTATGGGGAAGTTTACAATTTTTAATAACTCAGATTTGTCCATATCTTCACGTTTGGTTTCTGGATTTTGTATTGCTTATAAATAACCTCCCCACCTACAGCTTATAGAACCATTAATTTTTTAGCATTGAACATAGATTTGTATCTTACATGAAAACTAATAACAGTTATGCTCACACAGAAGCTCTTTATCCTGCCATCCACTTATTCAAAATTGTCATCTTGGTTGTTTTTTCTGAAACTGACCTGATTCCATGGAAGAAACAGGCATCTCTCCCTTTTTGCGGCTTTACATTTTGCTGATCTATACATTTGCTACGCACAGTCCTACAGTGTGAGTTATATTGTACTTCTCTCCTTCTTAGCTTGATCATCTGGTGCTCTTCCCCAGTGTTTCCTATCATGTCTGAACAATAAAGATAACAAAGCATGTTTGGTCCACATACAGTCTTCAAAGAGGCAGGCTTTTGTTCTATAAATCACTCCAAAAACACATTTTACCTAAAAATGGGACTGTTTGAGCATAGTTTAATATTCTAATATTTAAGTTTTTGTATGCTTGGAATCTTTTATGCTGTGTGGAATGTTCTTTTCTTATTTCTTCCATTCTTTTGGGGTACAACCAACCTGGCATGACTTTTTTTTTTTTAATTTTACTTTTTAATTTTAGTAGGCTTCACACCCAACATGGGGCTCAAACTAACAACCCTGAGATCAAGAGTTACATGTTTCACTGACTAAGCCAGTCAAGTGCTACAACTTTTTTTATTTTATTAAATTTTTAAAAAGATTTTATTTATTTATTTGAGAGAGAGAGAGAGAGAGAAATCACCAGGGAGAAGGGTTAGAGGGAGAAGCAGACTCCTCACTGAGCAGGGAGCCTGATGTGAAACTTGATGCCAGGACCCTAGGACCATGACCTGAGCTGAAGGCAGACACTTAACCGACTGAACAACTCAGGCACCCTAGAGTCCGCAACATTTTTTTTTTTTTTTTAAGTTAACTGTGTGCTGAAAGGTTTGTGGACATCACAGGGAACATGAGTTCTGACTGTAAGCGTGTGTGAGCTCTGGCTTGAGATCTAAAATTTTCTCTTCCATCCAAACTTCCTTGCATCTGAAAAAATAAGTATATTCCTATGTTGTAAGAAAATTATAAGCAGCATATTTCAGTGACCAAAGGGAGATGTGACATAAATGTCCCTGATATAATTGTGGGTTTGCAAGACACATTCACCATGGACTCTACAGTTTCTCCTCAGTGCATCACGGATCTGTGTTCTGAGGAAAAGATTCATGGCAGCTGTACTCTCAGTGTTGAAGGGGAAAAACACTTTATTGATATTATAAAAGCCTACTAGAAACAGAAAGAAGAAAAGGGAAATTAGCACATTAATGGGGGTAATAGTAAGCAGTAAAGGAGAGTAAGACCGAGTTTCATCAAATCAGGTACTTAGATCATGCAACTTCAGGTGGAAAGCCAGGTGGAGATGGCCAGGCTGAAGTCCTAATTGAGAGGCCTGGGTGGAGTGTCCTCTGCTCAGCTGAGACTCCCAAATGACCATCCCCATCAGGGCCATATTTATTGCATGAATGAAAGGGGTCTGAAGTTAAACATTTGCTTGCCTATATGCAGTCGGAGTGAGCTGCATTCCTGTGTTGTCATTCCTGTGCTTGCTTCTCCTCCTGGATTCCTTTCTGTGGGGCCAGCCCTGTCTGAGCCAGAGGGGGTCTAAGGCATGATTTGTAGCTCTTGGCATCCAGACCAGAAGGCCCAGTTCTCACCTGGATGCCAGCTAATGTCAACTAATCAGGCTCCCAAGGTCACTCATGCAGCGTGAGTCTCACAAACAACATTCTTTAGCCTGCCTGCGTTGGTGCAGGTCAGGGTGGTTGGTGACGCAGGACAAATCACGGAAACCTCCATCCAAACAGTACAATGGACTGGTGGGGCTTGGCCTCTGTAATCAAGCTTTCTAGTATGAAGACTTAAAGGATGGTTGAGCTCACAGTGCAAGCTTTTAACTAGGACTTTTTTTTTTAAATTAAAAACAAAACATTGCACTAATAAAGTAAATAGTCATTAAGTGAGAATTATCTACTTTTATATATTTGGAATAAGATATAAATAGCATTTGGAATAAGACTTAAAGGAAAATAACAAGACAAATGAATAGACTCATCTTAAACTCAGATCTAGCTTCTTAGACATCTCCTCCCCAGCACTACCTCTGGAGGGTTCCATGATTTCCAGATTACTTTTAGATACCTTTAGAATTAGAGGCTTTTCGCTTTCAACTAGTTGTTCACAAAGATTTCTTAAATATCTGGCCCACATTGAATTATGAAATGTTGCTACCAAAGTTTTTAATTTTTGTTTCATTATTAAGGGACCTCAGCTCTCCAAGTCCCATGCTGTTTTCAGGCAGGTAGTTGCCTTTAACTTCTTAAACCCTTACTGTGGCTTACTCCGCTCAGCACATCAGGCCATCCTACTGCGGGCTGCGGAGCCCACAACATGCCACAGGCTCCCTTTGTGGAAACGAGAGCCTGAGGTTCAACATTCACCTCCCCTGCTACAGGACCAGACTGGCTGTTTTGGTAGAACTTATGCAATTTGGAAGCTCTTCCTTATTTATTTTAGTGGACTATGGTTTGATTCTGCCATTTTCTTTTACACCTAGGAGGTAGCAAAGTGACATTTGTAGCTTTCACTGGAGAGTGAAATCTTCACCTGCCCATCAGGAGCCTGTGGCCACAGAGGAAAGAGCAGTCACTTCCTTCAACAAAGACATTGGGTGTTGTTTCCCTTCTCTCAGAATATTCTGTCATGTGTTACTACTTCAACCAATGCCTCTATTGTAAGTATCATTTTGTCAAATATATATTCTTTCTAACTATATATTCTGAAAAAATGTGATTCAAGAACATTGGTGATCTGAGGCTGAGCCAGTGCCAGCATGGAGCCCGGGCTGGTCACGAATTATTTTGTGAGGACGCTGGGAGGTGAGCTTGGCCAGCAGCATGGCAGCCATGACACCAGGGTCTTCTCTCCTCTCTTCACCTGGGGGTGAGACTGGGCTCCAGGGCACCCTTTATGAAAATGTTCTGCAGAAACTTCTTTTCTGTTTGTGGGTATAAGGAAGTTCTTGGTGACATACTTCAGGGAGTCACTCCACAAGCCCTGGCCAAACAGTGAATCCAGCCTCACCAATTACAACCAGTAAATTCCTGATCATAAATCATTTATTAACACAGAATGGAAAAGGTCACATTCCAGGTCACAGCCTGGAGTCAGACAGACGGACGTGAGATTTCAGTTTTGGCTTCCTTCCTAAAGTTATTTGCTGTAAAAACACGGTCAACTTACTTACTTCTCTGGATTTGAGTTTCCTGGTCTCTAAAATGGGCATGATGATATTTTCCACGTGGGAGTTGTCAAGAAGGGAAAGCATGATGTTATATTTTAAAAGCTCCCTACATGGCGTGAAATAGGGAAGGTGGTCAACTTCTCTGCCTTCTAGGCTTCAGTTTTGGACCATGGAGGGTTCTTACCCTCCTTATTCAGGGGAGGATTAGTGCAACACGTTTGCTTTCTCTACCTTGATTCCTAGTTCCTCAGAGCCTGATTTTTTAATGTCACCTCTCCAGTGTTGTTCAAGTCACTGTCCTATTGGTCAGTTCTTAGCTGAGGGATGGTCCTTTGTTTGTTTGTTTGTTTGTTTCCAGGAGCCTCTGACAGGTTGGCCAGTAGTCTACCTCTGGACTGTGTATGTGAACTTGGAATCCATTATGTAGCCTGTTAATCCCTCCTTCTAGGGGCAGGTGGGTGCCCCTAGGCCCCCAGGTCTAAATTTGGAGTGGGAAGTGGCAAGCCCTGTTAGCCCACAAATTCACTCATCTTCATTATTCTAGGGTTTATTTGCTATGAGTTGCCAAGTATTTGCCTAGATTAATGAAGTTCTTCCTTATTTTCCATCAGTTCTGTGTGTATGTGTGTACTCTGCTCAGAACCTTATCTCCTGCCTTATCTCATTGAGTGAGGTAAGTTTTGGGTGAAAAAGCAGTTTTGGGCAAATCTCAGCTGTAAGCAAAATTCTTTTGATGATTAACCTGCTTATGTGCAGTGCTAAGCAGAAGTTTCTAAGCTACTTTTCTCACAACATCAAGGGAAATAGAAGCAAGATGTAGTCAGACATGCTCAGTTTCTCCCTGTTGCTAAAGGTTGCCAGCAAATCACCAGAAGCTAGGACAGACACCTAGAACATATTTCCTCCTGTAGTGCTCAGAAGGAACCAATGCTGCTAAAAGACCTTGATCTTGGACTTACACAGCCTTCAGAACCTTGAGACAACACATTTCTGTCCTTGAAGCCACCCAGTCTGGGGCACTTTGTTATGGCAGCCCTTGGAACCAGTCTGAGGGGGCACATGACCCTGCTGAGGGTGGTGCTTCACTGAAGGGAATCAGGCTTAGAGCAGGAAGTGAAGCGGCTTGTGAACTGAGTTGAAGGAAGGGCTTCTTTCCTTCCCTGTGGCCAGAGAGACACTGGATTGAGGCTCTGAGGCATAGGGAAGCCTGAACGCTTCCACTTGTGGTGGAAACTCATACGTTCCTCTGACCATGGGAAGACAGGCTGGAGCAAGGCAAAGCCTATGCAGTTGTGGGCTGGGAGTTGTGGTTGCATATTGTATCCTTGGTTGTATATTTCATTTCCATTCCACTACTCCGTTATTTCCTTTAAAAATATCTCACTAAAGGTTTATAACGCAGTATCTGCTCTATTGTGAGAGATAATGTCCCATATTCAGGATGAAGCAGGCAGGGGCTAAAGAGAAGGCAGGAAAAGAGGTACAAGGGCTGTCCTGATGCCACGGCATGCTCAGCCAGCCCCTGACCTGTGTGTGAGAGGGGAATCTGAGGGTCATGGTCCTGGCCCATTTGAGGTGGCTCTTTGGGAAATGCTCAGAAATAGCTAGGGGAACTCTTTGGGAGTGGTTAATTGGGTAATTTCCAGCAATAAACCTTGCTACATTTAATGTGTATATAACCGAGACATAGTCAATTAATTGAGGGGATGGTGTTGCTCAGACGACGTGTAAAGAGGATGTTTCCAGGCTTAAATTTCTATTATCCTAATTAAACAAAAGTGTCACAGTGACTTCTTGTCACGAGCCACATGATTTCTTTTGCAGGTGAGGGAAAGCCACCTTTGGACCATCAGTTGAAACAGTCACAGGCAATCTAGCATTGTTGCTCAGAAACAGGGATAGACTTACAGCTGTAAGAGGTGACATCCATAGAAGGCACAGTTTTCACATCTGAAAAATCAGTGAAGGCTGCTGGTGCTGGGAGTTGGTTGATTCTTAAGATTCCTTCCAGCACTACAAATCCATGATTCTGGGAGAACAGAGGGACCAGTAGGCATTGGCCTGGCTATGCGGGATTATTTAGTTTTACAGCAATCAACCTCACACATATCAAGAGCCCAAAAGAGTGTGAGGCATTAAAGCACCATGTGTAGAACTAAAGAAGCCCTTATTGAGCATCTTCTACAAGAAAGGTGTAATCTTGGTATATGGAGATGAACAAAATGCGTGTAGATTCTGACCTCATGTTTCTTACAGTCCAGGGGGAGAGACACAGGTAAACACCCATGAATGGTTCTGATTGTGAAAGGTGCTGTCATTTTCTCCATGTGTAAGAAGAAAGAAGCTGGAACATATGTCATGGGTGATTGTATCAGTGTCCTAGGGCTTCTATAACAGATTACCACAAACTTGGTGGCTTAAAACAGCAGAAATGTGTTGTCTCAGAGTTCTGGAGGCTGCAAGCCCAAAATCCAGGTATCCTACAGCCATGCTCTATCTGATGGCTTTAGAGGGAGGCTCCCTTGCCTCTCTTCCAGCTCCTGGGGGCTGCAGGTATCCTTGGCCTTCTCAGGCTTGTAGTTGCCATCAGTTCTAGCCTGTCTTCACATGGTCAGCTTCCCTCTGCTTGTGTGTCTGGGTCTTCAAGTCTCTCTCTCCTTATGGAACCAGGCACTGATTTTGGGCCACACTACTCCAGCAGGACCTTATCTTAACTTGATCATACTTGCAAAGAGGCCATACAGGACCTTATCTTAACTTGATCATACCCTTTTGGGGGACACAATTCAACCCACTCTAGTGATCATGGAAAAATTAAAACCTGTAAACTTGAGGACTCTATCCCTTGAGGGAAGGACCTTTCAAGTGTGAGAGCCTTAAAGAGCTCACCCAGCCAGCGAAGGTGGAGTATAGTGAAGAGGACAGTGGTACAAAGTGAGTTTGGACCATGGCAGGGGCCAGATCAGGCAGCGCCTTGAAGGTCATCTTAAGGAGTTTGGATTTTATTCTAAGGGCAATTGGGTACCACTTAAAGGTCCCAAAGTAAGGCAATCTTATGGGATTGTAGAGTCATAATCTCATCTGGTCTCGATGCAGCAAAGAATCTCTATGCAATGTTGATTGAGTGGGGCCAGAGAGGCGGCGAAGAGGCCATACAGGAGAGAGGACAGTGGTGGCCATGGATATGGAAAGAAGTAGAGGGTTTTCTGAGACAGTAAGAGACTGAACCAACAGGACTGATTCGGATTGACTAATTTCTAACATAGGTCTTGGTCCAGAGACATAAAGTGAACTTCAAGGGCCTTGGACATTGCTTAATTCAGCTTAGCAGTTTAATTTCTATGAACGAAGTTGTATCCACATGAAGCTTTAAACCAATGCCTTTTACTAGGTGTTGACAAAAGATGGCCATCAGGTTACATCTGACCCGAGACAGCTTTTGTGCATGCTCTATAGTCATAAAAATCTAGATTCCCAGGTGTTCTTGAAGTCTTGGAAGCTGGCAACAATGGGGCCTATAATCTTGTTTGGCCCAGTGAATTGGAGCTGAGTAATAGATCCAGCTCTAGACAGTGGGCTCTCCAACTCTTTCAGTCTACAGCTGTGTTTTGCTCTATATCCAGTGTACCTTTCTTATTAACAATACCTACCTGGACCTCATGGAGCTTGAGTTTGCCCCTCTGCCTAATTATAATAAAAAGAGTGGTTCTGCTCTGAGTGACCCCTCTGTATATTTCCCTTGTGAGCTTGTGTGGCAATGGGTGGGTCCTTGAGTATTTGGGATTCAGGCTTGATGTGTTTTTCCCCAGAGACTTAAAATCTTGAACCAGAAGGATTATGGCAAATCCAAAAGTTGGCCTGAGAGATGTACACATGATGATTCAAGTATTGAATTCAACCGGTCTCTTGCTTCTTCTTTGAGTTTAGTCATTCCCCCTAGAGCTATCTGGAATCAGTCATGGAAGCCTTTCAAACTAAGGACTGTAGTTTATTCACATCATATTTTGTTTAAGAAAGCAGACAGATGTATAATATGTTTTTAAAGGGATTTTCACAAACATGCTGAAATCCTAAAAAATAAAGCTTGTGTTCAACTCCCATTTTCAGGGAAATTAATCTTTGTAAGATATGGTATTTTCTCATATTATTGGAAAGACAAGGCATTTTAGTAATTATAAGTGCTTTAAAAAATTGATTTAGATGTGTTCCCCATGAACTGATGTCTAACGCACAAAATCATGAGGAACTGTAAATTGCAGAAAACTTCAGCCATGGAAACAAATGTTTTCTTAACAAAGGCTGCCCAGTCTAATATTTATTTCTTTAGTATATGACTAAAGCAAGAGTGAAATCATCTCTTACCCAGTCTTCTAGGAGCATACTGGCTGCATAGTTGAGTGAAGTTTTATGCATGGGCAAGCACCTAAAAGGAAAGTCTTGTTTCTGCTCATCAAGAAGCAACTACCATTTCTAGGATAGTCACAGAAAGGAAATTGCTATTTCCACTTATGTGTCCTCCAAACAACAATAAAATATTTATTAGCAACAAAATAAAAGGACAGACTACTCTTTAGACTCCTAGAACTTTATTGAGCTATACTCCCTGTACCCTGTGGCCTAATTGTTTGGTGTTTCGTCATAAAAAAGGATAAAATGTACCAAAACCTTGTGATAGATTGTGCCTAGTTACAATCTGCCTTGAACTGAGCCTGAAGTTGAAGGGACATTTATAGTCCCTGTAAAATAATGGTAGGGATGGCGTTTTAATGGGAAAATAGGAAGGTGGTGTTATTAATGTATGTATTTTATTGGTTTAAAGTAGAACTCCTTAATAGTATTGGTGTTGGAAAATAGGGTCTGTCTCATCGGAGTACTCTGTGTTTCTCAGGGAATAAAGTAGAACGAAGGTGGGAATGACATGATTTGACCAGTAGTTTATGCGCATTTCTGTCATTCCATGGCATCCAGTGAATTGTTGATGATGCTGTTTCAGGCTGGTGCTGATGGTGAGGAAACATCTTCCTTCTATCCTTCCCCACACCTGGATTCCCTACCTGCCTCCCCTCATATGATGCTTTAGTTATATTTTATGCATTGATGAATAAGTAAATATTAGCTATCAGGAAAACTGGTTGTGTCCTAGAAATATGTCTTAGGTAATAATGTCATGAAATTGGGTCCAAGAAGCAATTTTATAATGGAGCTCACCAGTCAGGAAAAGTGCCACCTCAGGTCAGCAGGTGAGAACATTTTTATACTCATCAGCAGAACTCATGTTCGTTTGACATTTAGATCAAAAGACCCACTTTGGTCAGTATAGGTTCCCTTCCCTGACAGTGGCGCTCCTGTCTAAGTCCAGGCGTTCAGGACAGCACGCTTCATCAGTTTTTTTCAACTTCCTCCATGCCATCTGCATGGAGAGGGCCCAAAGAGATGACTTTGCAGCAAAATGCTCCTGTACTGCCAGGAAGTTGCTAGTATCCAAGTGAGCTGCTCAGGAAGTGGATTTTCTGCTGTCTTGTGTTCTGTGTCTGATTGAATTTAAGTGAACAAGAGATAACCAGTCATTTTTCTTCTTGAACCCTGCCTATTGGTTGCAGAAGAGCATTTGAAATTTTTTACTCAAGGCAACTAGTGTAATGTTGGAGCAGCAGATGCGGGGGGAGGGAGGGAGGAAGGTGGTGGTGTAAGGGCATTTTTATTTTTCAGAGCTGAAGACAGAGTTTACCTGTGCTTGGCAATGTGGGTGTATAAATGTGATGGACTTTTAAATGACGTTGTGGGATGTTGGGGGGAAACTTGGTAAATGAGACTCTAGTACACACTCTTCTCTATTAATCAGAGATAGAAAAGTTTGCCTGCTTGGCTGTAAATATTGACATTACCCTTTCTGCCCCACTACTGATGTTGCTCAGAGGCCATTACAAAATAATTGGAAAGTGGGTGCATAGCCCCCAGTCTAGGGAAATAAGATTGCTCAAACAACATGCATTTATCGTGACCCTTCTTTTTCTTTGGATCTCCTACGCTGCCCAGCACTGTGAAAGATACAGAAGAATGATGTTCTTTTCTTTTCTTCCTTTGAGGATATAAAAGATTGATGGTCCCCCCCTTTTTTTTTCTACTCTTTGTGAACATTAGAAGAAATTAGCAAATAACGAGACACAGGATGTAATTCAGGTGACAGAGACTGGGTTTAATTCAGAAAATAAAAAATTCACTATAGGCCCAGGTAGTTGGAAAGATTTTTTTCTCCTCTTTCTTGCCATTAAGTGGATAAGATACTCATCTTCTGGGCTCAAGGGGATGTCCTGGGTACACCTCATCCTTTCACTTGTCACATTTTATAATGATTATAACTAGGGTGATTGGACATCCTGGTTTGCCCAGGTTAGTCCTGATTTATGTCTGTTGTTCCAGAATAATTATTATAGTTCCCCTTTTTACTCCCCAAAGTCCCAGTTTAGATTATAAATATAACTCAATGTAAATTGAGGACCACATATCCAAGGCTTTTTTATGCTTTTGCATTCAAATAAGCACAATCTCATAACTCAAAAGAATTAAAAATATTTCTTGTGTCTCAGGAAGAATGTGAAAGGTGATCTAAGTTATAACCTTCAGTGATACCCTTCAGAAGTCTAGATCCTCTCTTCCCTAAGATCTCCTGATTAGCACTGCCTCTCTAAAGCCCTTCAAACAAAACACTTCTAACTTTCTTGACACCCAACCCACACCTTTTATTTTTGTCCTTCTTGCTTCTCGTAGCTTTTTAATTTGGGGGGGTGTGTGTGTGTCTACGTGGTTTCTCTTTTCCCTAATCAATCTCTTAATTCTGCCTCGCAAGTCTGCTGAAGCCAATCTGGTAAAGAAAGAACTCTCTCTGGAGGGTAATGGAGGGAAAGAATTTGAACTGGCCAGACAAAGTTGTCTTGGGTGGACTGGAAGTGGGAGGAGGAAAGCCTGGGAAGTCTCATTGAGCCTCTCAGTGGAAAAAAAAGAATTTTATAGGCTTCCCAAAGTAGAGAAAGTTTAAGAAGAGCTCTGGAAGTCTTGGAGGGGACCATGCAGTAGAAATCCAAGGTAAGTTTGTGAAGTAGGGAGTCACCTGGTAGAAGTTATATTTTAGAATAATTTGCTAACTTCATTATTAGTATGTTTGGTACAGTGGGTTGCATTGTGATGGATTAAGAGCATACACTACATAGAAGGAGCTCAATAAATTATGGCTAACATCACCATCACCATCATACTCACTGCTACTATACTCACAATAGCTACTACCACCACTATTGTCATTGTCATCCCCGTCATCATCTTCATCAGTGCCATGATTTTCACCAGCATCCCCATCATCCACCAACATCCCCAACATCATCATCATCATCATCCCCATCATCCTCAACACTGCCATCATCATCATTACCATCTGCATCATTGTCATCATCATCACCACCACCTCCATCATTCTCACTCCCACCACCATTATCACCATCACAACTGCTACTATCACCACCATTGTCATCACCATCCCCATCATCATCTGCATCACCACCATCATCATCACCACCATCATCATCATCATCACCACCATCATCATCATCACCACCATCATTCTCACTGTCACTACCATTATCACCACAATTGCCACTAGTACCTCCATCATCATTACCACTACCATCATCGTCTTCACTGTTATTGTCACCATCATTATTCTCATCCTGCTGCCATCATTGTCCTCATCATCAGTACCATCTTTACCATCTTCCATCCTCACCCTCATATCATTTTGATTATTTGGAAAATCCTGAGGCAGAGAGATAAACTGGTGGCTTATTTAAGGCAAGTATTATGGAAAGAAATAGAAAAACTTCTCTAGGAAGAAAGGAAAGACTGCGTGGTAGAAGTGGGAGTAGACATCTTTTATGGAGCTCCTTTGGGTAAAATTAGGATGAGAGAGATAATCACAGGCAAGCTGATTTTGGCTCAGCATTAATAAACTTCCTCATATTCAAATGCTCAAGTTTTAAATAGATTATCTCATGAGGAAGTGAGCCAAACAGAATCTGGATGATTATGGGCCTGGGATGTTACAGATGCTTTAACAAACATGTGGAAGAGAGGATTATTCCCTCTGAGGTCCTTTTCACCTGAAAGTTGTGAGGATTTGTAGACGTTCAGAGCATGGGTCAGCTTGGCAGCAGGTGTAATGGCAAAGAAAAAAGGTCATGGTCTATACCACTGGTTCTCAAATATGGGTGATTTTGTCCCCTGGGGAACACCTGGCAATATCTGGAGGTTTTTAATTGTCAAAAGTATAGGGAGAGTGGTATTGGCATTGAGAGAAGAGAGGCCAAGAATTGTTAAAACATCCTACAATGCACAGGTCAACGCCCCAGAACAAAGAATTTTTATCTAGCTCAAATTGTTAATAGTGGCAAGGTTGGTCTGTAGTTTCACAAGGCCAATAATGACTTCTTTTACTGAAGAGTAGAGAGAGTTTCTGGGTGGATAAATGTTGACTCACATTCACTGGGTAGTATTTTCCTGAGCTAGGAGCGAGCAATACTGCTAAATGTGCCCTTTATGTTGTGGTTTTCACACACATATTAAAGATGTCTTCTTTTTTCTTCAAAGCTCCTTTGAAGTCGGTAAAACTGGTTAAGAATTGCAGTAGGTGATAAGGACAAACTCACTGTTGGAACTTGTTTGAAACCTAATTCTGGCTGCTCTCCAGGAAGCTCTGTGGAATGTAGTCTTATAGTTATCCTACTTCCTGGAGGATTACTGACTTCCTTGAAGGCTGAAGATGAATAAAGAGGATTCAAATTCTCAGGGTTTTCATGGTAATCTGGACATTTTCTCATTTTCTCCATGGGTCTAGGTTTACCTGAAACAATCATGGTTTGCCCATATTGTACTGGGGTGATTATTAGTAGTATCTCTTTTTCACATAAAAAGTGTCCTGACTTAGACAATAAATTGTATGGCCACCCTGCTATTAACTGGCCAATGGGTATTTTGATGATGTAGTTGCTTTATTTATTTACTTATTTATATGAGTGAAGAACTTTTATTAAAATATGTGAAGGGATGTGAAAATACATTATTTCTTATTTTATTTTATTTTTTCAGTGTGCATTTGCACCATTTTAAATAACATGTATTACCTATCTTTAGTGCTATCAGTTTAAAAATAACTCTTCAATAAAAGGTAGCTTGATTCATTGCCATCATTACCATAGCTAATTTGAATAACATGTCCAAAATAGTGATGACTTCTGTCCTTTGAGCTGCAGTTTGGGCCACTTGCTCTTATGACCCACAACCCACATTTCTGACTTGATTCTGTAGATCATGGAGATTGAATCTGTGGCCTCAGATAAAACTAAGTAACTTGTATCAAGCCGGATGGACCTTACTCTGATCCATTGCCAAACCCACAGACACATTTCTATGAGACAAACAGACCCTCTCTAACCTTTTGCGTAACATGTTTCTAAATCACATCTATTAATTGTGATATTAACTTTTACATCCCATTTTCTTTTCTTTTTTAAGTATAAAACTTTTGACCTTTTTACAGAAAATTTGTGAAGATGGTACAGAAAGTTACTACATACCCTTGGCCAGTTTTCCTTATTATTAACATCTTTCATTAGTATGGTTCAGCTGTCACAATTACTAAAGCCGTAGTGATACATTATTCTTTTTCTGAAATATAATTGACACACAATGTCCTACTAGTTTCAGATATAAATCATAGTGATCCTATATTTTTATACATTATAAAATGATTTCCATGGGGGCACCTGGGTGGCTCAGTGGGTTAAAACCTCTGCCTTCGGCTCAGGTCATGATCCCAGGGTCCTGGGATCAAGTCACGCATCGGGCTCCCTGCTCAGCGGGGAGCCTGCTTCCCCTCCTCTCTCTCTGCCTAGTTGTGATCTCTGTCAAGTAAATAAATTAAAAAATCTTTAAAAAACTGATTTCCGTGATGTCTGGTTACCATGTCACTATACAATATTAATTTTATTATTGATTGTATTCCCTATGCTGCACATTATATCCCCGTGGCTTATTTATTTTATAATTGGAAGTTTGTACCTCTTAATCCCCTTTACCCATTTCACTGACCCCTCATACTCTCTTTGATAACAAATCATTTGTTTCCTGTAATTATTTGTCTGTGTTTTGTTCTGTTTGTTTGCTTTTTTTTTTTTTAGATTCCACATATTAGTAAAATCATACAGTATTTATCTTTTCTGCCTTTCTCTGTTCATCTATGCTGTCACAAATGGCAAGATTTCATTCTTTTTAATGGCTGAGTAATATTCTATTGTACATATTATCCAGTCATCTACTGATGGACTCTTGGGTTGCTTCCATGTCCTGTCTCTTGTAAATAATACAGTGAACATAAGGATGCAGATATCTCTTTGAATTAGTATTTTTGTTTTCTTTCGATAAACACCCAAGAGTGGAATAGCTGAACCATAAGGTAGTTCTATTTTTAAGTTTTTGAGGAACCTCTATACTGTTTTCCAGAGTGGCTGCACCAATTTATATTTCCACCAATAGTATATGAGGGTGCCATTTTTGCTACATCCTTACCAGTCTTTGTTGTTGTTATTATTATTATTATTTGCATTTTTGATGCTAGTCAATCTGCCAGCGATGAGGTGATACCTCGTCGTGGTTTTGATTTGTATTTTCCTGATGATGAGTGATGTGGAGCATCTTTCTCTTAGACCTGTTGGCCATCTGTGTGGCTCCTTTGGAAAAATCTCTACTCAAGTCCTCTGCCTATTTTTTAATATGGTTTTTGGTGTTTTTTTTTCTTTTTTGTATTAAGTTGTGTAAGTTCTTTATGTATTTTGAATACTAACTCCTTATCAGATGTACACTTGGCAAATATCTTTGCCTATCCTGCAAGTTGTCTTTTTGTTTTGTTGATGGTTTCCCTTATCCAGAAGCTCTTTGGTTTGATGTAGTCCCACTACATCAAATTATTTTAGCTTTTGCACATTTTGTGTTTTCTAGCCACTCCTCAACCACATTCCCTAAACCACTGCCCTGTCTTCAACTTTGATTCTCAGTGAGCTTATTTTGAAACACAGTTTCATTGGTATCCTGAGGAACATAAAAATGATAGATCTGATCAAGTAAATCCATATTTTACAAGTACAGTGTATAGGGTCTCATCACTGAATATTTTAAACGGAGAACAATATCTGTTCTATGAAGCTTTCTGGCCATAAAGACCACACTACTTTCTATTTGTCTAGATTATGTTTTTCCTTCATTGTACTCTTCTCTTTGGGGGAGGGAGTTGTGTGCTCAGCAGGTGCGATGTATAGTAAATCTGCTGCATACATTTATGTTACTATATAAATAATGAGCATTTCTGCATTCACAGACACTTTGATAGCCACAGTGATAATATATCTCTCTTATTTTAGAGAAAAAGATATACATAACAGTTTTACCTTGCTTCAGCAGATAAGACATATCATCTTGGCACATGACCTTATTTTTCTTCTTCTTCAAAACCATAGTGTAGTAGTTCACAAGATTATTTATAAAATATACCAATTGCTTAAAATACAAAAAAAAGAAAACAAGATCTTCACCTATGCTCAGTCCCAGAAATCATCCCATTTTCTCTTCCCAGTTGGTTCTCCAAATTTAGGATTTATAGGTTAAATAATTAGGACATTCTTTTCCTACTTCTCTCTACCTCCTTTTGTAATACGCACTTAATGCAATGCTCATGTGTAGTCAGAGTCTGGGGCATGGGGATCCATCATGAGTCAGAAAGATCAGACATATCACTTACTAGCTGTGTGAACACGGGCAAGTTACCTAATTTCTCTGGGACTCATTCGTCTTATTATGGTTTAGGGGATAAAAAGTTCATCTGCTCAGTTGCTGTGACAATACTCTCTAGCACCTGAAACAGAGTAACACACAAAAGAAGTCAGCAATTCTTCTTTGCGATGCTCCCCTATTTCTATGGTTGCGCATCTCATAAGTCAGTTGTCATCATCTGTTCAGATGTCTGTCCTCCTCACTAGATGGTGAGCAACTTAAGAGGAGAGGCAAGATTCATTCATTTATATAACTCCAAAGTCTAGCTTAGCAAATATTAAGCATTCGATACATATTTTCCAAATCAATAAACCAATGTAAGAATTTGGCAGTTTACAGGAGTGGCAAATTATTGTTACTGACTCTCCCTACATTCAGAAAATTCCCTCAAAAAATTCCAAACAGTGAAGTATTCAGGTTCTCTGATGACTCTGCATACAACATTTGATTTGGCTTTGGGAATAACTGCCCCTCTATTCCATTGGGCACCAGAGATAGTCTTTGGCTACACCTGTGGAGTAGATGCTGTTGGTGTTCTGCCCACATCAGATTTCCTTGGGCTGATGCCTCCAACCCATCTTGTCTACTAACAGCACACAACTGCATCCTTCTCTGTAGCTTCCCCCTCCATTAGCTGGTGTCCCTTGTCCACATATGTTGGGAGGTCATCCCTGCCCCCCCCGCTAGATAACCTTCTGCAGTCGATGATTGACTGATACAGGTACAAAAAAGCCTGGCCCCATTGAAACCAGACTTATACTTACCAAATCAGAATGATAGTATGGTGGATCTGGTCAATTAGGAGATTGTCGGTGGTGGGGCTGTTTGTCTCAGCCTTCCATCAGTGCCCACATACAGGACAAAGTCAAGACCTCTCTGAAAGGCTCTTCTTTTAAGAGCCCCATCCGACTTGAGTCTTCAGACCCATTATAACATTTGTCAGGTTTTTTTCCCCCCTGCTTTTTGTACTTTGTTCACATTTGGAAAACACAGGTCATATTTTAGTATTCTAGATTTGAAGGTTATTAGACTTATCAAGACTTAACAGTTTATAGGAAAGGATCAAAATGAGTTTCTCATGAATGTTTTATCATTCCTGACATTTGGCTAAGGAAAAGAATATTTTTTTGTTAAAAAGTAGTCTTAAAAACATTAGTCCAGAATGCCAGAATGTTCTAACTGTATCACTGACGGAAGTCCAGGTTTAAGTTATTTGCAGTATATGATCTGTTTTCCAGAATGCATGGAATATGATAATCTGGTGGAATAAGGAGACATGACAGAACTGATTTTCCAAAGACTATATTCAAGTCTATCGAAACTAAACTGAGTGTATTTCCCTTCTGATGATGTCAAGATTTTGTAGTGCTTCAAGTTGGAAATTATGAACATGTTAGCATTAAATATATGCAGCAAAATAAAAATCTAACAATAGAGGCTGTTTACTTATTACAATGTGTTTAAACAGAGAGCTTGCGTGGCTCAGTTAGTTAAGCATCTGCTCGGGGCATGATCCCTAGGTCTTGGGATAGAGCCCTGAGTCGGGCTCTTAGCTCAGCAGGAAGCCGGCTTCTCACTCTGTGTGTTTCTCCTTCTGCTTGTTCTCTCTCTCTCTCTCTCCCTCTGTGTCTGACAAATAAATAAATAAAATTTTTAAAAAATGACAGAGAGCTTGGAGTCAGTGCAGAAACTGAGTTGACTTCATCAGGTTGAATGATGGCCAGTGGGTTCCCCAAAATGGGTCCCGTCATCACACACAGTATCTCCACCCAGAAACTTCCTGTATGGTTGGTGCTGGAAATGATATTAAAGCATTCATTCGAATTCACCTATTTTATTTTGCAGATGAAGAAACTGAAGACTGGGAAATGGAGTGCCCAAAACTATACATTTTTTTTAACCAAGCAGTAGTTCCTTTCACTGTATCATTGAGATGGAAGGGTTGCAAGGGGCTCTTGTCGAGTCATCCTGCACCAGTGAGAGTGTGAATGAATGGGCAGCACCAGCAGAGGGATGTGGAGGGGATGTTTCCTTCCATCATCTGCGTTTTAAGAGAAAAAGGTTGTTCTATGTTGCCATGGCCGAAGACTCAAGAGGGGAAGTGAATTGTGACTCAGGCTGGCTCTAGAGACACCCAGATCCCTGTGGCAACCCTGGGTCTGACAGTAGTCCATACAGCCCATAAAAGGCTGAAAAGAAGCTGGAGTAAGGGACAGATTTGTGTTTTGAGTGTTGCCATGAACACCTCTTTGAGGGCATGTTGATTGATTCCTTCCTTTCAGTCTCAGAGGAACTTATCACATTTCAGAGATCAGAAATGGTTCAGAATTTGGATTTTTAAGGGTTTATGTGCAAGGAGATGGACTATCTGGAGTGGCTCCATATGGAGAGGAGAGTGTCTTGAAGATGTGGGGAACTGGAGCTGGTTGGGATTCACAGGCCTCCGTGTGTGGGTGCTGAGCAGAGCCAAGAAGCTGGAGCGTCACGACATGTGCGACAGACCATGCAATGTTGCCTTGGACCTGCTTGTGCCCAGCTCCCCCAAGGACCAAAATATTCTAGAGTGTTCAGAGATCATTAAAAGGAAGCAGAGCCAGTCAAGGGGTGAAGACTGAGGAAGATAAACATGCAGTCTAGAATGGTTTCATGTGTAGACTGAATCCAATTTTGGGGATCCCTTATCTGCGTTTGCTATCAGGATGCTGCTGAGCGGAGTCCATATCTTAGTAGATTTGAGAAAACTACAGGAGGCTAACTGTTTGTACACCTTACATGTGTTGAAGGGGAGCTGAGAGAAGGGGCACCAGAGTAACCAATAAATGAACAACCACAACAAAAACAAACAAAATCTCCCACCATCACTGCTTGAAATGGCCTCATTTTTAAAAACAACACACACAGAAGTAAACAAAATATATTCTCCCTGTGCCGTTCTCTCTCAGGAGTTATAAGCAGCTGGAGGAGATAGGAAATAGATTGTGTTGGTAACAAAACAATTGCCCATGACATTTTCAGGACGCATGGCGTATTAGCTGAGAAATGACACAGCTGTGAGAAAACACATGTTTAATGTTTATGTTTATTTCATAAACTTATTTTTAATACTAGCAGGCAGGGGGTTTTAAAAATGACTCTGTGCCCTTCCTAGGCTCTGAAGTCACATTGCTTAAGAGTTATGGTCATCAGCCGCCAGGACAGTCGCTGTCATCCCTGTAGGTGTTCCAACAGGTGGATGCATGGTCTCAGATTCAGGAGCATGAGTCATCTTTGGTGTCTTTTCCACTCTGTCTAATGGGAGCTGCTCCTCCAGCAGGTGCCTGACAAAAGTTGGATCAAGGGTCCTTCTTTGGACGCAACCTCCCTATCTCTCTGTAGGTAATTACCCGACATGTCTTCTTTCTGAAGGTCTTTGAAGTGAGGGCTTTGATGTAGCCATATTGGCATTATAACCATATTTTGATGGAAAGAAAGGAGCTATGGAATTTTGGCTTTCCAGAAGTCAGCAGTGCAATGGCTACTAAGGCTGAGATGCTAAATTCATAGCTCTGGCCTCTGTTAGACCAGCAATACTCCTGAACTCCCCTCCCCACCTCACTGTGCTCACGTGATGGCTGGTGTTCACAGGTCTCGTGAATTGCTATGCATATTTCTGGATTTTGATGTAGCCCCAGGAAATGTTGCAGAGAAGTAAAGCAAATAACATTACAATTTTTATAGCATTCATAAAATATATTGTATAAGCATGTGAATAATGAATCAGCCTTTTTGAGATCTCAAAACTCATGCTTTTACAAAGAAAATACAGCTTACTTAATTTTGGAAAAACAGCTGAACTTCTTAAAAGAGACTTGATGCTTCTAGGTTGTCACTCTGTAAGTAATATTAACAAGCTAGAAAGTATGTGCTATAAAGAATAGGAACAAACTTACTTCACACAAAAACTACAACAGGTAGATTTATGTTTTCAACCTACTCATTACTCTGAGTAATATTATTGCTAATTTCATTTGTATAGTTGTTTTGTCTATCTTTGACTTTGAAATCACTGTTGGTAGGGGTACCTGGATGGCTCAGTCAGTTAAGTGTCCCACTCTTGGTTTCAACTCAGATCATGATTCCGGGGTCCTGGGAGTCTTGGGCTCCCTGCTTGGTAGGGAGGCGCCTTCTCTCTCTCTGCCTCTCCCCTGCTCAAAAAGAAGGAAGGAAGGAAGGAAGGAAGAAAGGAAGGCAGGCAAGAAATAACTGTTAGCAACTGATGACCCAGCATGGTCATAGCATCCCTCTCTCATGTGCCCTGAAGATCTAGATTTACATGTCATGTTTCTTTACCCACTGCTGCATTCTTTCTTAGATCAACGGAAACATTGGACAATTGACTATACAATCATAACTCAGAGGCACTACAAAAATGTAGAGTCTCAAAGTAAATTTTTAAAATGGAGTTAAGTCTCTCTGAAAAACAATCTGAAGGGTTTGAAGTGGCCGGGGGGTGGGAGGTTGGGGTACCAGGTAGTGGGTATTATAGAGGGCATGGATTGCATGGAGCACTGGGTGTGGTGAAAAAATAATGAATACTGTTGTGCTGAAAATAAATAAATTAATAAAAAATATAAAAAATGGAGTTAAGTGTTTTGCCTTCATTATAAAAAGTAGTACGTGTATATTGCATAATTTAAATAGAAAGTGTGTAATGAAGAAAGTTAACTTCTCTAGATAAACACACCCTACAAATAAAACACTATTAAGAGTTCAGAGGTCGTCATTTCAGATTTGTATGTATGTATATATGTCTCTAAGTACATATTTATATTAGAGACATATATACATAGGTGCATATAATATTTAGATATATTTATATATGTATATACATTTTAAAGTTTTTTATTCCTGTAAAGATTTTATTTATTTATTTATTTGTCAGAAAGAGTGAGAGAGTGCACAAGCAGGGGGAGCAGCAGACAGAGGGAGAAGCAGGTTCCCCACTGAGCAAGGAGCCCGATGTGGGACTGCATCCCAGGACTTTGGGATAATGACCACCTGACCTGAAGGCAGACACTTAAACAGTGAGCCACACAGACGTCCATGTATATTTTTAACATGGGATCAGCCTGTAACTTACTTTTTAAAAAGTGTTTAATACTGAAGTATAGTTGACAGAGTGTTATATTAATTTCAGGTGTACAATATGGTGATTTGACAATTCTATACACAGTGCCCACCATGGTGAGCATAGTTAATCAACAACACAGTATGGATAAGTCTCAATGTCAGTACAAAGAGAGCAACCCCAGCCTTTCAATCATGGTGGAGCAGAGTGGGTTGAGAAGAGTCCACTGATGTAGGCAGGAAGACAGCTACTGCAGAGCCTGGTCATAAGTCTGGATTTTACCCTAAGAGCAATGAGAAGCCATTGGAGGAATGTAATCGGAGAAGTGAAGTGATCAGATCTTCATTCCAAGAGACCACAGTGGTTGCAGTATGAAAAGTGGGTGGAAAGGAGACAAGAACAGATCTGGGAAGGAGCAAGGGTACTGCTCTTTCCACCATGGAGATGATCGTGCCTTAGACCAGGGCGATGGTGTAAGAGGAGGTGGATGGATTCAACATCTATTCACAAGGTGGAGTAGAACCACCCGACTCTTGACTGATCATGGGTTTGAGGGGGAGGCAGCTGTGGAGAATGTCTTGGAGGGTTCTGCAAGCACGGTGGGCTAAATTTAGGGAGTTCTGCTTGCTGAGTTAGGGAATATTGGCAGACCACATTGGAGGAGGCAGTGGAATCACGAGTTCATTTTGACTGTCAAATTTTCAATGGCTGTGGAACATCCAAGTGAAAATTTATGACTCTGGGGTACAGAGAAATGGTTTGAGTATAGTAGTCCCCCATTATCCATAGGGCATATGTTCCAAGATCAACAGTTGATGACTGAAACCATGGATAGGACTGAAGTCCATATATACTATGTTTTTTTCCTATAGATACATACATACATAGGATAAAATTTAATTAATTTAATTTAATTTATTTAATACAAATTAATTTATTAGGCACAACAGATTAACAACAATAACTAATAATACAATAGAATAATTATAACAATAGACTGCAATAAAAGTTATGTGAATGGGATCTCTCTCTCTCTCTCTCTTTAATTCTCTTACTGTACTGTTTTCACCCTTCTTGTGATAATGTGAGGACATGATGACGTCAAAGGAGGGGAATGATGTAGGCATGGTGACATGGTTTTAGGCTAGTATTGACCTTCTGGCATATCATGATGACTTGAAAATCATCTGCTTCTGGACTGTAGTTGACAAGGGTAACTAAAACCATGGAAAGTAAAACCGTGGATGGCTGGGGGTGGGGGGCTTCTGTATGAGGTTGAATTGGTACTGAAGGCTAAGGAAGTAGACCCCCTTGTGGAGACACTCCATAGAGAAGGTTTAGTCCCAGAGAATCCAGAGAAACCCTAGGGTTTTAAGGCTGGTGGAGGCAGCTGAGAAGCCAGGGCACCAGAAAACATGGAGACGGTAAGCTGCCTGTGGTTTTGGACCAGGTTTGGTTTTACTCATTTTTTTTTTATCTCTAGTGATCACCCCGACTCCTGAGTGGGAGTGGATTCTATTACCACCGATGCTGCCAAGTATGATTTCACTCCCATCCTCACCAACATTAAGTGTCACCAATCCTACTGATTTGAAAGGCAGAAATACCTCTTCTCAGCATTTCTCTAAGGCTTTGAGCATTTTGGGGGGGTGACTTTTGGGGAGTCAGTTGCTTATTTATATATTTTGTTTGTTTTTTCTCACTAGGTGTTTCTTTTTTCCCTTTCTTTAGTTTAGAGAGCTTTATGTCCATTAAGGAGTTTAACACTTTGACACCCGGAGAACATTTCCTCCTCTGTATTTGTCGATTCAATTTGTTTAGAATATCTGTTGTGAAAAACATCTTAGTTTTTCATTATATTTATTTATGTCATTTTTGAAATCTGTGGTAGATACGTTTACATAATTCAAAAATTAAAAATAAAGACAACAAAGTTGTAGAGTGAAAAATCTTCTTCCCAATTGTAGGCCTCTCCTCCCCATTGGGTCCTCCTACTCTGAGGCAGTGACAGACACTACTACCATTAGTGTCATGTGTATTTTTCCAGAGTTTATTTTGAGTATAGAAGCAGATACAGACAGAGATGTCTATTTCCCCACCTTTTCTATATAAAAGGTAGAAAAGTATACACACCATTCTGTATCTTTTTTTTAAAATAGTACCTCTTGGGAGTTTTTCCTGTATCTGTACACAGAGAATTTTATCACTTTCTTAAAGCTGTCCTGTCTTGATTAAGAAAGGGTTTCCATCTTTTAAAGTTGGAAAAATGAATCTGGAGCACTACATCAAAAACTAATGCTGCACTGTATGGTGACTAACTATAACACAATAAATACATAAAGATAAAAATAAATAAAAAAGAAAAATAATTTCTCATATTGCTTATTTTGATAGTTCTAATTTTTACAGTTATATATTTAATGTCTAAAAATTATTTTCATGAGCTTTGAATTTAACATTATTTCTTTTTTCAAAAAGAGATTTAATTGCCCCAACAGGTGTTTATTGAATCCTTCCCCACTGATTTGAAATACCATCTTACCCTATAATAAATTCTTATAAATGCCTGTGTCTGTTTCCACAATCTCTATTCCATTTCACTGATTGATTTGTCTGGGCCACAACAGCATTGCACTGTTTTAATTTCTCCGGTACTGCAGTGTGTTTTGTTAACTGGTAAGACAAATATCGTCTCTTCTGAATTCTTCTCCAAAATATCCTGATTGCTTTCTTACGTTCTATTTTTTGGGTGAACTTTATAACTCATTAGTCAAGTTAAAGAAAATCTTGTTGGACGATTGGAGTTGCATCACATTTATAGATAAATTTGTGGGAAAATGACATTTAAATGTTGGCTTTCCATTTGGACCATAAAATGTCTATTGATTAAGCTCTTCTACGTCTTTCAGTCAAGTTTTGTAACTGCTCTTTTCTCACTATGTGCTTTTATACTTCATAAGCTAATTTCTAGTTATTTTATGCATTTTGTGTTGCTATTGAGATGGGTGTCTCCCTCTCTCATTGTATTACCTAACTGGTTATTTGTGGCTTAGAGTTTGCCACTGATTTTCATACATGCATGTATTTTTATTTGCTTTGGCTTTATTATAGAGAACTAAAGGCAACCTAAAACACATCCTTGTGCTCCCCAACACCCAGACCCAATGGCCATGGTCTCCCAGCCAGTCTCATTTCCTCTATGGCACCTGAAGGCTCCCCACCAACTCCAAGTTATTTAGAAGCAGCTACCAGACATCACATTTCATTATACGTTGCTCAAAGATATGGACTCCTTTTTACAAAGAAGTATAGCCATAATACCATGATCACACCTAGATAATATGAACAATAATCCCTTAATATCATTAAATATCTGGTGTTTACCTTTCCCTATTGTCCTTAAATTATTTTAAAAGTTTGTTTAAATAGTATACAAATTTGTTCCAACACATAGTAATTATTTGATAAGTCATATAAGTGTCTTCGAACCTATAGGTTTACCTGACCCTTTTTTTAGTTTGTTGTTGTTTTTGACAAATTCCAGTCTTTTTGCTTTTTTCCCTTTTATCTTTTTAAAGATTTTACTTATTTTATCTGGCAGAGAGAGAGAGAGAGAGAGAGAGAGAGAAAGCACACAAACAGGGGGAAGGGGCAGAGGGAGAGGGAGAAGCAGGCTTTCCATGGAGCAGGGAGCCCGATGCTGGGCTTGATCCAAGGACCCTGGGATCATGATCTGAGCGGAAGGCAGCCACAACTGACTGAGCCACCCAGGCGCTCCACAAGTCTTTTTTCTATACCACTGAAACACCCTGTTCTGAATTTTGTTTTCCGTTTGACTCCAATGGTGTCATTTACTATGTTCCTCTGTTTCCTGTGTTCTTTTTTTTTTTTTTTAAAGATTTTATTTATCTATTTGACACTCAGAGATCACAAGCAGACAGAGAGGCAGGCAGAGAGAGAGGAGGAAGCAGGCTCCCTGCTGAGCAGAGAGCACGATGCAGGGCTTGATCCCAGGACCCTGGGACCATGACCTGAGCTGAAGACAGAGGCTTTAACCCATTGAGCCACCCAGGCGCCCCGGAGCTCTTTTCTTTTGATGCTGACAGACACTCACTGGTCTTCCTCTGCTTTTCTGCCCACTTGCCAATACCACACTGATCTTGTGGCTCTATTTGTCCCCACCAGCTCCTGTTTGAGCTTTCTGGGAATATCATATAGTCTAGTTTTGATCTAGATGCTGTCTGTGACTTTCTAGTTTTGCTATTTTATTTTCTGTTTTTTGTTTTGTTTTATGGTGGTGGGGGATTCAGGGAGATTTAAAAAAAGAAAGAAAACCGCTATAATTATATTTAACAACTTGCCAAAATGTATGACTTTAAAGGACTTTCAGCCTTCATGGATTTTTCTAGGTGGAAAAAGCACACCATCTGTTTTTTATTTTGTAGTCCCAAGAGCTTTTTTCTTGTTGTTGTTGTTGTTGTTGTTCTTGTATTTTTCCTCTGATGATCTTGTTTTGTCACCCCAAACTTCTCAAATCTCACTGAGGGTCCAATCTGGAATATTTGAGAAGTTTAGTCCTTTTTTGCTTTAATTCAGTTTTGGTGGGATCCAAGTGTTTTTGATGATTCAGATATTTTATGTTTGTATTTTTAAAATTAAAATCTGGGTTGGTGAGTTTTGGAAGATGATATGGTCCCCATCAATAATTACCTGAATGACTGTCTGGTTTCCTGATGGGCTTCTTTTCCCTCGACCTGTTCAGCAGTGCCCTGGAATCTTCTGGCACCTGCTATCTGATGTTCCCTCAGATGGTGGCTGTGAGAACAGCTCCACAGCTGGCTTTCCTTTGGGATGAACCAGCTGGGAACAGACTGGCAGGAGAGTCCCTCATGAATGAAATGGGTAATTAGAGGGACCCATTTAAACATCATTATTGATGGCATATACAATGGTTGCTTACAATTGCTTGGTTTTGATTCTCGACAGTTATTTCTCTAACATCCCCCTTTTTTCCTCTCTCTCTCCCCAACAATTCAGAAGGAATATGAATGTGAATAATGGCATATTAGGGGTCTCTTGAATCTGCTCCAACACACACACACACACACACACACATACACACACACACACCAATTTATAAATGTGGCCACTATAAAAGGAAAATTATTTTAAAACCCAAGTACTTTCATAATTAAGTATCACAAATGGTGTGTGATGCACCTTAGAATTGATATTGATGAACCAGGAGTCTCAAAGCACACCATCTTGGGTGAAAGTCAATGATTTCATATATCACAATGCACTTCACACAACATGTTTTATATTTTGTGTCATAGTGACATAAATGCCATCAATTAAACAACCTTTGAGATTTTGCTGTTGAACCTGGATCTAGTCAACATTAACCAAAGGTTGTAACTTGTATAATAAAACTTGTTATTTGATTTTCTTTGAGTTTATCCAATTGGATAATCCCTTGAACCTCTTTTCTTCTTCTTCTTTTTATTATTTTTATTTTTTTAACGATTTTGAGAGAGTGAGAGAAAGAGGGAGAGAACGAGCATGGGGAGGGGCAGAGGGAGAGTGAGAACCAGATTCCCATTGTGCAGGGAGCCCAATGTCGGTCTTGATCCCAGGACTCTGAGATCATGACCTGAACCAAAGGCAGCTGCTTAACCGACTGAGCCACCCAGGCTCCCCTAGAACCCCTTCTTTATTTGTGCTATGTGCACAGAGCTGAACTATGAAGAAACATCTTCATATGCCTCATCTAATGACTTTTTAGGATGAGGAACTTTTTTTTTTTTTTTTAGGTTCACTAAATTTATTTTAAAAATCATAAAACGTTTCTTACAAAAGAGCATTACATTCTGCACACTGCTCTGAATAGATGCCAGGGACAAATGGACTATTGTTACTTTTCCTCCCTGTCCCACCCCCCAAAATGTTACAGTGACCACAAGGCAAAGTGTTCACAATAATTACATGGGGGGAACTTTTAAGGATAATGCCCATTTTAACTGACTACATTACAACTGATGGCAAAGTAATGAAGTCTGTTCACTGTTCAGATAGAAAAGGCTTGCTTAGGACTACTGGCTAAGACAATGTTCCAGCTTTACCTTAGAATTATATCCTTAAATAAGGATCCATGTCATTTAGAGTATTTCAATGCCATGATAGAATGGGGGTCTAAAGATACCTTTCCAGATGTTCTCAGAGAAAGCGAGGGCATTATTTCATAAGCAAAGTGTTCCTTCTAGGTAACAAACGGATATCCAAGAGGTCCACGAGAAGGACACATTTGACCATTCTCTTTGTCTCCACTTGGACTTTCAAAGGTGGCTGAAATGAGGACATTTTATTTGCCTTTAAAGCAGACAGCATGCCAAGTGTCGTTAAAGATGGCTCTGCTCCTGAATCATTAAAGGGCAAGAGAGAAGCCGCAATGAAATATGCTGTTTTCTGACATTCCGTAACATTGCCCTTCACGGCAGCTGCCAAAAGTGAGCAGCTGCTTCTTACAATCCCCTGCCATTTCCCAGCTTTGCTGAAAGAGGTCAGCTCTGTTTTCTCATTACCCATCTTTCCACCGGCTGGACATCTGGATTCCTAGTCCTCTTCTTTCCTAATTCAATATTTTCTTTACTTCATAAATGACATGGTGGACAGATTGGGCAACCTATGGCAACAAGCATTTTTAGTTTGGCCCTCAGTGACTCAGCCCCAGCGATTTAACCCAAGGAAAAAACCGAGCCCACGTGCACAAGGATCATTGTACTTTTCCACTGAGCTAAGACAGAAGAGTGTTCTTTAGAACACACAGAAAGAAAGGAAGTGAGGAAACAGAGGTTTGCCATTTCTTCCTGCCTCCCCGCCATGATTTGCAGGCATTTGACAAACATAATGCACCTAAAGAGGAAGAATAAATAGAGGGCTCACCTTTCAGTCCTTGCAAAATCTGATGTTGTCAAGCAGTTGGATTTCACTTAGAGGGGTTTTTTTTAACTCCGTCCATTATTACCTCCGGAAACATAAGTAACTAAACATGAGATAAAAAAAAAAAAAAATTCCCATTTAGATAATCTGACTTAAAGAACAGGAATATAATGCCAATAGGGTGTCAAATGTCTTCATAAAACCAATTCTGAGGTGTCCAGGGACCTGCTTAAACTACGGTGGCCCAAGGTCAGCTTCTAGAAGCACTCTTGGGTTAGAAGCTTCTCCTGGGGTAGGTGTGAGGGATCCTAGGCTATAGGAGGGTCTCAAAGTGGACTCAGGCTTGCTCCAGACCACTGCTGGAAAGGCCGTCGTGTTCCCAAGTACTGATTTCTGCCCTCTGGATGTTGTTTGGAATTCTAATACTGCATAGTTCTCCTTTTCAGGTAGGTTAACAGCTCAGTAAGCTACCATTATTTATGTGTGGATGAGGGAGTCCGATTTTCCTCCTGAGTGAATGTTTTCATGGAGAGGAGGATCAGGAAACAAGATTGAGAAGTCTTCAATTCAGAGGAAGGTAGGAGGTGGGATGAAGAGGAAGGAGAATGAACACCACAGAATGGAAAAAGCGTACCAAATATAAGCAAACCCAACACTGTAAATAAATCCCCTTTCTTATCGGTCTGCTTATGAGTAGGGTGGGTGAGAATCCACAATCAGATTCACCTGAACAATTGTGTAAGAAATTGAGATGATCGTAATCCATATATTGTTCTTTTCTTAAAGCTATTTTTTTCATTTTATTTTATTTCTTTTCAGTGTTCCAGCATTCACTGTTTATGCACCACACCCAGTGCTCCAAGCAATACCTGCCCTCCATGTTATGGAGGCACCAGCCCCAGGCTCACCCAGCCCCAGGCTCACCTAATTCCCCATCCCCCATCCCTCCAAAACACTCAGTTTGTTTCTCAGAGTCCACGGACTCTCATGGTTTTTTTTTTTTTTTTTTTTTTTAAGGTTTTTATTTATTTATTTGACAGAAGAGACACAGTGAGAGAGGGAACACAGCAGGGGATGTGGGAGAGGAAGAAGCAGGCTTCCCGCTAAGTGGAGAGACCAATGTAGGGCTCCATCCCAGGACCCTGGGATCATGACCTGAGCTGACTCAGCCACCCATAACGACTGAGCCACCCAGCCCCCCCCAACCATATATGGTTCTAAGAGCTACTGGGCACAAAGGAGATAGCCACACATCTCAGATAATCTGTAATGATTCAACATCTTAACTTTTCTGCCTTGATATCTCTGACAGCACTGAAATATCACAGATATCTTAATTTCTGAGTATGTTCTAGACCTTGGTACTGACAGTGTGGTCCGTGGATGGCAGCATGCGTCACCTAAAAGCTTGCTAGCAACGGAGAACCTCAGGTCCCACCCCAGACCTAATGAATGCAAATGAACACGACCCTCAGTTTGTGAATCACTATTCTAGAGCACCTCTTATAATTAGCAGTACAAAAAGTATTTGTCAAAGCAGAACCAAGTGACCTTTGTAGAGAGAGCTGGAGGAGGTCGTATTTCCTCATTACCAGAGCTGAACTCCTCCCTGACATGACCCTGAGTGGGATCCGGCTAATGTCGTTCGTTTAGCAGACATCTGGCCTCGCTGGCAAAAAGGATTAAGAGCTTGAAAAGGGAAACATCACAATATGTCTGCTACAGAGACTCTTTAGTCCTCGGATAAAGATACTTCACTCTGAATCCCGAAGCGATACCAAATATTTGATGAATTTGTTATTTTGTTGTTGTTCATAAGCAGAAAAATGACTGAGCCCATGTGGTACTGGGCAGGTGCTTTAGTATGAAGTAAAGAAACTATTCCAACCCAAGAATGACTCACAGCCCCCGCAGCCTTGCCCACCAGCAGATTCAGGAACTGACTCTCCCAGTAGCTCTCACGATGACATTGATAATGTTAGGTAAAAACTATTAGAGCCCCAAGATAACATATGGTAGAACTTTTGATTTAATATAAAATGCAAATGTGTAAAAAAAACACACAAAGAATTCATTGTTCTTGGGAAATCACATACCTTCTATCTCTTAGATCATATAGTAACTCAAAATCCTTACAGTTTATTATTGAAGAACTGGAAAAGAAGGATTGATTCAGTAAGTCAAATTGTGGTCAGCATCACTAATGACATACTGGACATACTGAAAGATTCTATCCTTTCTTCTAAGAAGTCACTGTTTTTTAAATGGAGGAAATGCCTAGGAGATGTTTTCTTTGTGAAGAGAAAAGAATTTAAAGGCAGGAGCACATCTGGGTTTTGCCCCCAAGTAGTTCTAATGGTGTTTAGATACTGAAACCTTAAGATGAAGACATTCTCATCAAGGTGAGTCAAGAAACTTTGTCACGTGGGCCAAGACACCCTATGGTTAGAGTGACCTTCTGGGTTGCCCTGGACAGGTGTATGTCTGCTATAATATTTACTAGGCTTGCCTCTTCTTTTCCCTTCTCCCCCAACTTGGTTTGGAACGTAAATCATCAGATTTAAATAATTGCTGACTTTTTCGGTTGTAAAAGTCATTTACACATGGTTTATGAAATGAACTCCCTGTTCACTGTTGTGATCTATGTGGCCTTTCTTGAGTTGACCCCTCCGATTTCCAACACTCGCCCCAGGTTCCTGCTCTACCGAACTACTGGGTTCCCAGAATATGACATACTATATTTCTCTTTGGCTTTGTATGGGGCTCTTCTCTCTGCTGAAGGGAATTAA
The DNA here is from genome assembly GCF_022355385.1 of Mustela nigripes. Lineage (NCBI taxonomy): Eukaryota > Metazoa > Chordata > Mammalia > Carnivora > Mustelidae > Mustela > Mustela nigripes. Next base: position 6,264,563 of record NC_081561.1, read on the forward strand.
TTTTCCCGGCATTCTGCTAGGTCCATTCTCTTTTCTTCCAGGTTCTTCTCATATCAGTCCTTCGTGAAGCCTTCCTCCGAAACTGCTATTATTTGGTGCTTTCGTTGCCCTTTGGCATGTTTGTGGAGTATGGGAAGATTGTGCTGTCAAGTCCAGAGTGCCGAACATGGTGGGCATTCAGGCGAAGTTCGTGCAAGGGATAGAGGGAAGGAGGGAGAAAAAAAGAAGGGAAAAAAATAAGGAAGGGGGCAAGGAGGAAAGAAGGAAGGAAGGAAGAAAACAGGTATTTTGTGGTAGAGTCAAGAGCTGCAAAGAAGAATAACTGAATTTTGGGAGTGACTTCTATATGAGACAGTGAGATTTCTCTTTAATGTTATGTCCATGTTTATTTCCCCCTTGTCTTTTCCTCTTTGTTGCTTGTCACAAACCTTCAAGAAAAACCCAAAATGTCTTGTCCAGCTTTTCAGAGACAGGATGGGTAGGGAAAGCAATGAGATTGCTTATTCTGCGGTGCTGCGGGGACAAGATGGGGCAGAAGGAACAGGTGAAGACATTTTTAAGGAGGGAGCCGAAAACGCAAGGGCTGCAGCTGGCACATAGAGTAAAGAGTACGGCAGGGCCCTGGCCCGGGACTAAGAAGTGTCTCAGGGGTGTCTACACAGTCACGTATCCTGTCATGTGGTTCCACCTCAAGGAAATAGGTACATTTATGATGACGCTATTTACATAAGGACAAAAATGAGTACAAGGGACTTCTTAGTCCATGAAGATCTCATTGAAAGCATACCTGGGTGGCTCAATTGGCTAAGGGTCTGACTTCAGCTCAGGTCATGATCCTGGAGTTTCGGGAGAGAGTCCTGCATTGGTCTCCTAGCTCAACAGGGAGTCTGCTTCTCCCCACCCCCTCTGCCCTTCCTCCTGTTCTTTCTCTCTCTCTCTCCCTCTCACTCACACTTTCTCTCAAAGAAATAAATAAAATCTTTTAATAAAAAAAAGGTGGATACTCATAAAGAGAAGGTCTGAAGATGTCGGAGCCTTTGGTGAAATGTGTTTCTTCACTTCCTCAAGCAGTGTTTCTAATATATGGTCCAAGGACCACTATACCAGAGTCCCCTAGACTTGTTAAAATGCAGATTCTTGGATCTTTCTCCAGGCCCACTGAACCAGAGTCTCTGCAAGAAACCATGGACTCCAGACTTGCCACAGGCTCACCAGAAGGGTCTCCAGGTTCACTACAACGGGAGAACCTCTGCCCAAGGTTCTCTTGCTCCTTAGAAAGGAGCAAGCTTCTTAGGGGAGTCAACACTTTCATGTGATGGTTGATTTGTAGAGCTAAACTACCCCACAAGGCAGCCAGAGCCTTCCTAGGAAACCCGGGCAGGGGGCAAACCTCACCTCCAAGCATTGTTCTTTTTTTTGAGGGGGAGGGAATGGTCTCAAAAGGCTTTCCTTCATGTTACTGATAGGAATGGCTGCAGGGCTCTAGAAATCCCTCTCCTGTGTTTCTTTGCAGCAGAGGTTGGAATGGGACTGCCATCAACCTGACATCTTCTCTAAATTTTGCATCAAGGAGACAGGATCTGATTTTCCAGCTGGCTTACTTTGGCTGGGTGATGAACTTCCACGACAAGCTCTGCCAAGCTTCTGAAAATCTGTGTAAGGTTAACCCTGTGGGTCTTTGCCCTTGGTAGCCAGGAGACGAATCCAGGTCAGGACAAGGGGAAGACAGGGTCTCCTCGGGAAAAGGAAACATTGACACTTTCAGTGCCACAGTGGAGAATATCGTACAGTGCAATGGTATCCCCAGTGTTTTAAGAATCCCTCTGCTTTCCAGCTCTCTCTCAGGGTCCATACATGTTAAATTGTACTGCATGGAATTTTTGAAACCATTCTTATTTAATTTATTTTATTTTTTAAAAAGATTTTATTTATTTGTCAGAGAGAGAGAGCCCACAAGCAGGCAGAGTGGGAGACAGAGGCAGAGAGAGAAGCAGGTTCCCCACTGAGCAAGAAGCCCAATGCTGGACTCAATCCCAGGACCCTGGGATCATGACCTGAGCAGAAGGCAATGGCTTAACCAACTGAGCCACCCAGGTATCCTGAAACTATTCTTATTTTAGAATAACCTGTCCTATTATTTATAATCGTTTCTTAGAAATTCCCTAAATCCATTCTTATTTGCAATTTTCAAGAATCCACAACAAAGATTTTATCACCAGCTCATTTGGGAGCAGATGCGTCTTTTCCGCGGGATCTCCATACTAGTCCAGAATAAATTGTTCATGATGATGATTTCTGTATTATTTGTCTACATCAGGTTACTTTTAAACTGATACTTCTCAATTTGCTTAAGGTCTCGAATTGTCCAGCTTTTGGAACACGGATGCTGTGCCTGAGTCCATATCTGTCTGGTTCTTAAAATTACATCTGATTAGTTCAAATAGCACACAATCAATAAGTTTATTTTTGGTTTCGGAATTATAGAGTCTGGATTAATTGCTTAGATAGCTCAAAGAAATTAACCAGCCAAATTTCCCTTTGCTTTGTCTACTGTCTTCCAAAGACCACAGATAGTAACCCAAGTGCACTTGTGAATGTGAACAATCCTTTGAACACGAAGGATTATAACACAAAGCATAGTAAGCAAGCATCATTAAGACGTATAGCATGTGAAATGGGCATTTTTTTTTCCTGGTATGAGCCAGAGAGGAATCACCAGACATGAAGAATCACTTAACATGAAACTTTTTAAAATTAATTAATTTTTAAAAATCTCTTTTCAGCGTAACAGAATTCATTGTTTTTTTCACCACACCCAGTGAAACTTTTTATTCTGTTGTTGACAGTCACTTGAAGGAAAGTTAAATTAACTATTTCAAGGGAGAGGTTAATCAAGTTGAATTTGATCCAGTAGAGGGCACTGTATCTCTCCTTATGTGTTATTTATGGGTGTATTATATACTATTAAATATGCTCTATATTACAACAAAATATACTAATATGACAGTATGCACCTATATGTATATTTAACATTTCTTTAAGAATTTATCTTTTCTTCGTTTTCTAAAGCGCGAAGATGACTTATATATGAAAACATGGCCTTGTGGATGAAACAGACATATGAAGCATTTAAATGTAAAACACGTACTGTATTGTATATTTACCAATCCATACCAGTGCATTTGTGGAGTAGGAAAATAGGGGATTTTCTTTTCCTTTCTTTCTTCTTTTAGCAACATTGTTCTTTCTTTATTCTGGCTTTCTATTTAGCAGCATTGTTCTTGTTTGCTGCATTTTTCCCCCCCCTCTGCAGGGAGATGCGTGTTAATTTCTGGAACCTGACTTTGATAGCTAAAAGGCCAGAATAAAGAATGCTGATTTTAAGGTCCCCCCCCGCCCCCAGTTATGCCGGACTAAGAAGCACGGAACTGGAATGGACCAGGAAGGTCAGCTTGCTGAGCAAGGGCTGGAGATTCCCCGCGATGAGAAGCTGCAGCTTGTCTCCCGGGAGCCTGTCTGTGCGCAGTGCGGTGAAACCGGCTCCTGGAGGTCCTGCTTAAGTTTCCCCACGTACCCTGTTTATTTCAAAGGGCCCCCTTGAAAACATCATAATAAGGCATGGCAGAGGGAAGAGCACTTCTCTCGTCCTTGCTCACGCTCATTGTCTCAGTGATTCTCCCTCCCGGTGCCTCGTTTCCAATCATTCCTGTTCAAATGCGCCGGCTGATGAGCAAGTTGAAGCAACCAGAGTATTAAACAGCAAAGCAGTTCCTTAGAGCTGAGAACTTCGGCTTTGAAACGTAACACAGAGCAATGAGGCTTTGCAGCGCAGGGCTAATTTAGCTGCAGTGACTACCCAGGGGAAACATCCTTTCTCTCCAATTAACCTGGAACAGGCATTGCTCTCCTCATGGTAAACATGATGACTTCTAGAGAATGGGATTTCATTATTGAAGTCTTCTGAATTTCAGCCCAATTGCAAAGTGAATGTGTCTTTGTCTTTATTAAAGGAGAACTTGCCTCTTAATTTTTCTGGAAGACTTTGCTAATTCCTATTAGGAAAGCTACTGGAGCAGAAAGGACTTTAAAACCATAGCACTTCCTGAAAGTGTAAACCATAAAAGAAAATGTTGGGTGTCATTGGTCTCAATAATCTATTTAGAAATACATTATTTTACCAGAGTGCTGTGTGGAGAAGGCTGGGAAGAAAGAGGAAAGATGCAGTCTGACCTCCATGGGATTCTAGATGTTCCAGAAAGTCTGCACAAGGGTAATTTCCACACCTCCAAAAATGGCTACCTTTTTAAAAGAAGCAATTCTTCTTACTTTATCAGGACTAAAGCTTTAATTAGCTACTAATATATTTTTAACAGCTGGAATCATTAATATCCATTTAAATACAGAATCTCTATGCAAATAATTATTTACTAAATGAGTGAATTCTGGTAATGCAGAACTGAAGTAATCAGGTCTATTCTCACCTATTTGCCTTGTTGAAACTGTCTGCTGCAGTGAATGTCCTTCCCTCTTGACTGGGGGAAGTTAAATTCTGATTGTCTGCACTGCACTTTTTTTTTTCTTTCAGCGTAACAGTATTCATTGTTTTTGCACCATACCCAGTGCTCCATGCAATATGTGCCCTCCTTAATACCCACCACCTGGCTCCCCCAACCTCCCACCCCCCTATCCCTTCAAAACCCTCAGGTTGTTTTTCAGAGTCCATAGTCTCTCATGGTTCCCTCAACTCCCTTCTCCTCACCATCTCCCCATATCCTCCATGTTATTTGTTATGCTCTGTCAATAAGCGAAACCATATGATAATTGACTCTCTCTGCTTGACTTATTTCACTCAGCATAATCTCTTCCAGTCCCGTCCATGTTGCTACAAAAGTTGGGTATTCATCCTTTCTGATGGAGGCATAATACTCCATAGTGTATATGGACCACATCTTCCTTATCCATTCGTCCGTTGAAGGGCATTTTGGTTCTTTCCACAGTTTGGCGACCGTGGCCATTGCTGCTATAAACATTGGGGTACAGATGGCCCTTCTTTTCACTACATCTGTATCTTTGGGGTAAATACCCAGTAGTGCAATTGCAGGGTCATAGGGAAGATCAATTTTTAATTTCTTGAGGAATCTCCACACTGTTCTTCAAAGTGGCTGCACCAACTTCTGCACTGCACTTTTAAAAGTTTTTTTTTGTTGTTGTTGTTGTTGTTTTGTGTGTGTGTGTGTGTGTGTGTGTGTGTTTAAACAACCCAGTGTTGGCAAGGGTGTGGTGAGAAGGGCACACTGTCCACTACTGAACAGAATGTACCTGGTTTACTTCTCTCAAAACAGTCAGTATGACCCAGGAACTTACCCTTCAATAAACTTAGCATAATAAGCAACATGAGCAATGAGTTAGGTACCGGCCAGTTTAATGAAATGTTATTTTTTATAATGGGTCTTGGATGGGGTAGATCTAGTCTAGTTAATGAATGGAGCATGAACTAGGTTAAGTAAACCCTGTACTGGCACCTGTTAACATCTGATTAAATGGAAACAGGCATTTTCTGAAGAAGCAGTAGAAATGAAATTAACAAAATTTATGAAAAACTTCAAATACACATAAAAGTAGAGTAATAGAATAAAATTCCATATACCTATTCCCCAGATTCAACAAGTATCAACAGTTTTCAACATTTGCTTCTATCCCTTTAGTTAATTAATTAATTAATTATTCATTTATTTTTGCTGAAATATCTCCAGGCAAATCCCATTATTCACGCCATTCATCCCTACAGATGTCAGTATGCATCTCTAAAAAATGTTATCTTATATTCATAATACCACTGTCACCTCTAACAAAAGTAGTATTTTGTTGGTACCATTTAGTACTGTTCTTAATGAAAAAAAGAATTGTTTGGGAGGGAGCGGTCAGGATCCAAAGAAAGTCCATCTGTTACATTTGGTTGTTTGGGGATAGAAGTTTTAAAGGTATTTTCTTTTGGGCTTCAGATATCTACAGGCTTTTCAGCTAAATAAGGTGGATAGAGAGCAGTGGAAATGAAGTTGGAGGGAAAGATTGAAGCCACTGAGAGAGAACTTGGAGAGAATCTGGTGGTGTGTTGTCATGGGGATAGAAGGGTCTGTTCCTGTGATGTAAAATCCTTGCTTGCTTACTCTGTACCAGTTTGGAACTTTAGTAGCTGAGAAGAAGAGATTTTTTTTTTTTTTTTTGGTGGGGAAGGGGGGCTGATTTCACAGAAGACTGTGAAGTTGTGGCACCAGTAAGATCCAGACTGTACCTGGAGGGAGCATGGCAAAGAGGTGGGGTAGGCAAAGCTGATGGCCCGGGAAAGCTTAGAGAGGGCAGAGCCCAGGAGGCAGGTGAGGCCAGTGGGTCTGTTTGAGAACATGTTTGTTGTTCTTCACTTTGGAAGGGTAATTTCACTAGACATCAAATTCTAGGTTGGTGTTTTTTTTTTTTCTTTCAACACTTTAAATGTTTCAGTCCATTCTCTAGTTTGTTTGGTTTCTGAAGAAAAGTCTCTCCTTGTTCCTCCATAGGGAAGTTTTTGCCTCTGGCTTCTTTGAACATCTTCTCTGTCTTTAGTTTTCTGCAGTTTGGATATGATATGCCCATCTGTAGGCTTTTTGGTAATTATCCTGCTTGGTGCCTTCTGATCTTCCTGTGTAAGGGCCTATTTAGCCAGAGCGATTCCATCTGGTTAAACAGTGATTTTGTTGTTTATGCAGTAAAACTTAAACTGACCCTGCTCCCCCCATCAGGGAACTTACCCAACCACATGGCCTTTGCTCTATAAAAGCTAGTCTGTAAGGCAGAGAGGGGTCGCTTCTTTGTAAGAGATGGCCCGGGCTGGTCGGTTTGATTCTTGATGATTGGTGCGAAATAAAGCTTTGCTTGACCTTCGCTTTGTATTAGTCTCTCTCCTTTGATCATGGACCCATTATTGGAGGACATTTCACCTGGATCTGTGGTTTGATGTATCTCATTAATTTTAGAAAATTGCAGGCATTTTTACTTCACATATCTCTTCTGTCCCTTTCTCTTCTTTCTTCTCCTTCTTGTGTCTCCTTTACTTGTATGTTACACCTTTTGCAATTGTTTCACAGTTCTTGGATATTCTGATCTGTTTTTTTCTTCTTGGCATTTCAGTTTTGGAAGTTCCTATGGACACACCTTCAAGCTCACTGATTCTTTTCTTGCTTGTATTATCCATGGATGAGCCCAGTAATGCATTCTTCATTTCTGTTATGGAGTATTAAAATTTCTAGCATTTCTTAGGGGTGCCTGGGTGGCTCAGGTGTTTAAGCGTCCAATTCTTGATTTCAATTCAGGTCATGATCTCAGGATCATGGAATCCAGCTTTGCATTGGGCTCCTTGCTCAGGGGGGAGTCTACTTAAGGTTCTCTCTCTTTTACTCCCTGTGCATGCCCCCGGCCCCCATTCTCTTTCTAAAATAAATAAATAAGTCTTTAAAAAAGTACAATAAAATGTCTAGCATTTCCTTTTGTTGTTTTTTTAGAGTTCCCATATCCTTGTGTTATCATTTTACCATTTCCATTCTGCATTACCTGTCTGTTCTTGCAGGTGTCCACTTTTTCCATGAAAGCTCTTAGCATATCAAGTATAGTTATAGTCATTTCAAATTCCCAGTCTGATAATTCCAAAGTTTCTGCCCCCTTTGAGACTCTGTTTCAGATGCTTGCTTTGTGTCTTCAGATTGTGTTTTTTTGCCTTTCAGCATGTGTTGTAATTTTATTTTGTTGTTGTTGAAAGCTAAGCAAGATGCATCAGGTAAAAGAAACTTCGGTAAATAAGTCTTTCACGTGAGGTTTTATATTTATCTGGCAGAGTGTTAGCCTGTGTTTACTATTTGCTGCAGCTGTAGGTGGTAGGCTTACTCTCCTTCCTGTATCCCTTGGTGTCTTTGAATTTCCCTAGGGGCTTCCTCTTAAGTAGTGTTAACAAAGACAAAGTTCTTTCAACTGAACACCTGGTTGTATTCAACGTTTTACTGATGTGGTGGCAAGGTGTGGGTTGGGGGAGGGGAAGCATCCTATAACCCCATGATTAGGTCCTCAGTTTTTTTAGCGAGCTTGTGCCTCTGGCTATGACCTTCACAATTCCTTCCCACCTCAGGTGAGACAGAAAGGCTAGAGGGACCTGGAGTTAGATAACTTGCCTTCCTCCACTTTGGTCAGACTCTGGTAAAACTCAAGCTAGTAAAGCCTTAGTAAAGTAGTTTCCCTTGAGGCCTTTGTTAAAGAGAAAAGAGTGCTTTGGGAATGCTTAAAAACAGTTATCTTTCCCCTCCCCTATCTGGAGCCTGAGGAGATTTTTCTCTGATCTTCACCTTGAGAACCTGGGTAGCTTCTGGAGATAAACCTCACAAAAGGGTGGGGGTCTCCCAGGACTTTCAAATTCTCAAGTTAGTTTATACTCCTTTTCCAGTAATCAATTTTTCTTTAGTTAATTAACACATGCATGTGTGTGTGAACATTTAAATTTCACTGCCTTAGCAAGTTGTGTTTTTTTTTTTTTTTTTTGGCCTTAGCAAAACTATACAATATAGTAGATCCTTGAACAATGTGGGGGTTAGAGGTCCTGACCCCTTGTGCAGTCAAAATCCATGTATAAATTTGGACTCCCCACCCTCCCAAATTTAACTAGTAATAGCCTACTGTTGACTGGAAGCCTCACCAAACAGCACATATTTCATATGTTCTATGTATTATAGACTGTATTCTTACAATAAAATAAGCTAGGGAAAAGAAAATGTTATTAAGAAAATTGCAAGGAGGGCACCTGGGCCTGCTCAGCTGGGAGCCTGCTTCTCCCTCTCCAGCTTCCCTGTGCTTGTGTTCCCTCTCTCACTCTCTCTCTCTGTCATAAATAAATAAAATCTTAAAAAAAAATAGATAATCATAAGGAAGAGGAACTACATTTATAATACTTACAATATTTATTGAAAAAATCCTCATATAAGTGGACCCATGCAGTTCAAACCCATGGGTCAACTGTAGAGTGTTACCTATAGTCATCATATCATACATTAAGTCCTCAGAACTTACTCATCAGATAGCTGAAAGTTTATATCCTTTATCAACCTCTCCCTAACTCCCTCACCACCCAGACCCTGGCAACTACTTTTCATTCTGTTTCTGAGTTCAACTTTTTTGAGATTCCACATATAAGTGAGATCAATGGTATTTGTCCTTATTTCTCCAGCTTATTTCATTGAACATAAAACGCTCCAGGTCCCTCCATGGAATAATTCTCTTCTTTCTCAAGGCTGAATAATATTCCACTGGGTGTGTGATATGAACACACACACACCACATCTTCCTTATCCATTCATCCACTGAGGAACACGGGTTATTTCTGTATCTTGGCTGTTGTGAATAATGCTGCAGTGAACATGGAAGTGCAGATATCTCTTGATATTCTGTTCTTACTACATCTCTCTCTCTCTATATATATACACATATATATGTTATATATAAAGCTATATATATGTTATATATAATATTTGCATATATATATATAATTGCTATATTATAGTCAATTATTTTTTAAAGTGTTCCCACAAGGCTCCAGCAGTGGCTTCCATTCCCAGTAAGTTGTGGTTCTTTGTATTCACTGTTTCTCTAGTTTTGGGGGCAGTAGTTTGCTCTGTGTCCTCAACTGCCTGGTGGATCTAAGAAAAATAGCTGACTTTTGTTCAGCTTTTGTTTTTGTTGTGAGGGTGGGAATGATGACTTCCAAATTCTTTCTATGTTGGACCAGCAAGGCCAGTGGATTTGACATGGCAGAAGGGATTTAATGGTTGGGACCCACGGAAACAAAAATGGGATTATTATTATATTATTATAAATATTATAGATCATCCATGGACAATTTCATGGATAAAGATGGATTTATTATGAGTATGGAGCAGGTTGAGACAGAAACAGTTGAAAATTATCATTATTTAACAAATGTTAAATATTTAACAAATGTTTAACAAATGTTAAACTGGGATATAAAAAACAATCAGGAACAATTCTTGTCTTCAATGGGCTTAAAGTCCAGGAGATAAGAAGTCAATAGAAAAAAATAATAGAAGGGATATAGCTATGTGCCTAAATTTGTCTGTGTGCCTAAGGACACAGGGATACTGGGAAAGGACTTAGGCTTCAGAACTGTCTTTAAGATAGGGATTTTAATACCGCTATGAAATGAAATGTCAGGATAAAAGCTTTTTTTTTTTTTTTTTTTTTTTGAGTAACAAGTCTCCTTAGGCATGTTGCATCTTGATAAACCTTAGAATTTCCTTGCCATTGTAAGATGGGCAGCCAATACTTATAAAATGTTGAAAATCATATATACACTTAATGTAGATCATACACACCCAAAGTTTTTCTGTACCAAACAAATTTTGACTGAGTAAAGTATAAATTTTAATTTAAAATTGAGATTCTCCCATTCCGTGGGTTGCCTCTTTGTTTTCTTGACTGTTTCCTTTGCTGTGCAGAAGCTTTTGATTTTGATGAAGTCCCAAAAGTTCATTTTCGCTTTTGTTTCCTTTGCCTTTGTAGACATATCTTGAAAAAGTCGCTGCGGCTGATATCGAAGAGATTACTGCCTATGTTCTCCTCTAGGATTCTGATGGATTCCTGTCTTACATTGAGGTCTTTTATCCATTTTGAGTTTATCTTTGTGTAGGGTGTAAGAGAATGGTTGAGTTTCTGCATATAGCTGTCCAGTTTTCCCAGCACCATTTTTTGAAGAGACTGTCTTTTTTCCACTGTATATTTTTTCATGTTTTGTCGGGTCCATATCTGGGCTCTCTACTCTGTTCCAGGGGTCTATGTGTCTGTTTTTATGCCAGTACCATGCTGTCTTGATGATCACAGCTTTGTAGTAAAGCTTGAAATCAGGTAATGTGATGCCCCCAGGTTTATTTTTGTTTTTCAACATTTCCTTAGCGATTCAGGGTCTCTTCTGATTCCATACAAATTTTTGGATTATTTGCTCCATCTCTGAAGAATACTGGCAGAATTTTGATCGTAAATGGCATTAAAAGTATAGATTGCTCTAGGCAGTATAGACATTTCAACAATGTTTATTCTTCTGATCCAAGAGCTTGGAATGGTCTTCCATCTTTTTGTGTCTTCTTCAATTTCTTTCATGGGTGTTCTGTAGTTCCTCGAGTACAGATCCTTTACCTCTTTGGTAAAAAATGTTCATCATCACTAGCCCTCAGGGAGATTCAGATTAAAACCACATTGGGATATCACCTTACACCAGTTAGAATGGTCAAAATTAGCAAGACAGGAAACAACATGTGTTGGAGAGGATGTGGAGAAAGGGGAACCCTCTTCCACTGTTGGTGGGAATGCAGGTTGGTGCAGCCTCTTTGGAGAAAAGTGTGGAGATTCCTCAAGAAATTAAAAGTAGATCTTCCCTAGGACCCTGCAATCGCACTACTGGGTATTTACCCCAAAGATACAGATGTCGTGAAAAGAAGGGCCATCTGTACCCCAATGTTTATAGCAGCAATGGCTGCAGTTACCAAACTGTGGAAAGAACCAAGATGCCCTTCAATGGACGAATGGATAAGGAAGATGCGGTCCATATACACTATGGAGTATTATGCCTCCATCAGAAAGGATGAATACCCAACTTTTGTAGCAACATGGACGGGACTGGAAGAGATTATGCTGAGTGAAATAAGTCAAGCAGAGAGTCAATTATCATATGGTTTCACTTATTTGTGGAGCATAACAAATAGCATGGAGGACAAGGGGAATTAGGAGAAGGGAGATGAGGGAAATTGGAAGGGGGAGGTGAACCATGAGAGACTATGGACTCTGAAAAACAATCTGAGGGATTGAAGCGGCGAGGGATGGGAGGTTGGGGGAACCAGGTGGTGGGTATTAGAGAGGGCACGGATTGCATGGAGCACAGGGTGTGGTGCAAAAACAATGAATACGTTAGGATGAAAATAAATAAATTAATTAATTAAAAAAAATAAAATTGAGATTCCATTCAATAGCTTTAAATGAATCAAATCACAAAAATATTTCTGAGATATTTCAGTTTGTGGATTAAAGTCTGAGTATTCTTTTTAAAAATTCAATATCTAGCTTTTTCTCATCTTTTATTTATTCTTTTTTTGTTCAACTAGACAACATATCGTGCATCACTAGTTTTTGATGTAGTGTTCATTAGTTGTGTATAACACCCAGTGCTCATCACCACATGTGCCCTCCTTAATACCCATCAACCAGTTATCCCATGCGCCTACCCCCTGCCCTTCTGTAACCCTCAGTTTGGTTCCTGAAGTCCAGAGTCTTTCATGGTTTGTCTCCCTCTCTGAGTTCTTCTTGTTCAGTATTCCCTCCCTTACCCATAGGCCTGCAAGCTATTCCTTATGTTCCACATATGAATGAAACCATATGATAATTGTCTTTCTCTGCTTGACTTACTTCACTTAGTGTAATCCCCTCCAGTTCCACCCACATTGATGCAAATGGTGGGTTTCATCCTTTTTGATGGCTGAGTAATATTCTTAAATTACTTGTAAACTTATCGGTACTAGTCCTGGAATAACCCATTCTATTTAGTCGTTTAAAATACTAGTTTTACATGGTATCTCACACAGTAGTTTTTTTTTTTTTGTAGATATGGACGTTTTCATAAAAATATGATTTCCTTGGGTGGGTTTATTTATTTGTTTATTTGTTATTTGAAAATATGACTTCTTGAAAAATAACTTCACTGAAAATATGCTTCCAGGCTTGCATTCTATATTTTGGGTTTAACTCATTGGAGATATTTTTCCAATGTACTTTATCATCCATTAACCTAACCATCTTTTGTTTTGGGTAAAATATCTTTCTGGCTGCTTCAAAGGTGTTCCCTTTGTCTTCAGTGTCCTGCACTTTCATGACAATGTGATTAAAGCATCCATTCCCTTTTATTTATCATGCTTAATATTATTTAATCATTATAGATCTGAGGCTTGGAACCATTCAATAGTTCTACAAAAACCTGTCATAATCTTTGTATGTATCAATTTTTCGAGTGATAGCATTCTGTTGTCACTTCTGGAATTTCAAGTAGATGTAAGGTAAACCTTATCATTTTATCCTCATGTTTTCTTAATCTCTGTTTTGTATTTTTAATCTCTTAGTCTTCCTAAAGCTCATTTTGGTAGGGGTTCTTGGACGCGTCTAGTTCTGTAGTTGTATTTTCAATAAGGTGTCTATTTTTGTTTGTTATCCCTCAGTGCTATACTTCAAATTGTTCTACTGCATTCTTTTTCTTTAATTTTAAATTAACATATAATGTATTATTAGCCCCAGGGGTACAGGTCTGTGAATTGCCAGGTTTACACACTTCACAGCACTCACCATAACACATACCTTCCCCAATATCCATAATCCAACCACTCTCTCCCTACGTCTCCCTCCCTGGCAACATTCAGTTTGTTTTGTGAGATTAAGAGTCTCATAGTGATCTGAAGGGGCATGTGCACCCAAATGTATATAGCAGCAATGTCCAGAATAACCAAACTATGGAAAAAACCTAGATGTCCATCAACAGATGAATGGATAAAGAAGATGTGGTATATATATATATAATGGAATACTATGCAGCCATCAAAAGAAATGAAATCTTGCCATTTGCAACTATGTGGATGGACCTAGAGGGTATTATGCTTAGGAAAGTAAATAAATCAGAGAAAGACAATTACTGCATTCTTTTTTAAGTCTTTTGGTTGTTTTAAGATCCTATATTCTTTGCTTGTATTTTTGAGCCTCAATATTATTTATTTCATATGACAAATATTACATTTCAAACTAATTTTCTATTCAGAAATATTAGTGGTTTTGACTTTGCTCTTTACTTTTATTTTTGCTGGTTTTCACTGACAGAGCTTAGTCTTTATGTATACTTCTGACAAATGGCTTTGAGCTATGAACTCATTTCCTTGGAATTTTATCTTTAGAAATTCCTTGAGGCCTACATTGAAATCACATTTCTTCATAAAGGGCTTGCTTTTATTTCTGCTAGATTCTGGAGCACTAATTATCCTAGGTTACAGTAAATTAAATTATCCTTTGAAGTTTTTTTAGATTGCACAGGTGGTATGAACTTGGTCCCCGAAACGATGTAAGAACCAACTTGTTACAACTTCTTAAGGCAATTTATTTTGCCTTATTTTTAGTACAAGAGAGTCAAGAGAAGAAAGTTTCTGGTAGACAGTTTATTTGTTCTTCACCATTCAGTGAAGCTCTAGGCCTTTGGGAGTCCTAGCTTTTTGTGGGGATTTTTCTATTTGATTCCTACTTTGGTTGGACCCTGAGTTTTATTGCCTGTTTTCCATGATTCTTGTAGCCCTCAGAATGAAAGCACAAGATCACCAGGATCTGAAGGTCAACTTTAAGGCAAAAGCAGGTTAGGATGTTCTTCTAATCTGAGAGTCTCACTTTCACATTGACTTTTTTCCTTTGTAGATTATTTGCCTTTTGCTTGCATGTGTGTGCATGTGCATGCTGGCTCAGTGATGAATTTACTGTTTCTTATATTTTACTGAGCTTTCATATTGTTTACCATTATATGTCCTTATTACAACCCATTTTCAGTATCTATCAAAACAAAATTTCATTATGTCCCATGAACTAGCAGTTCTACCTCTATAAATTTCTTTGTCAGAAATTCTTGCATTTGTAAAAACATATGCATATTCTTCAGTTCAGTGCAATATGATTTGTAATAGTGAAAAATTGGAAATACTCTTTAATAACAACTCCATCCTATGGAGGAACACTGAGCAATTAAAAAATACATGTAAGTGTAGACCTGTACCTATTTGCATAGGATGATTGTCAAGATTTACAGTTAGGTGGAAAGAGCAAAGAAGAAAGAGCTTTTTATCTCCTCTTATTTTTGAATTTTATTTTTAGTGTCTCAAAACATTCTTAGCAGAAGTAGTAACAGTAACACTATATGCCAAAAAATAATAGAAAATATAAATTGATCCACTGAATGCCTTTCATCTCTAAATTTCAAAGAGCATATATTATCACAACATTGAAGCATTAATAGACTAAATATTTATTATATGTATAAAAGATAAGGTTATTTTAAAATTTCAAAATAGAATATTAACTTTATAAAATGCTTTTTGAAGTAAAAGCAATCTAATCCCTTCAGGATTTTTTCAAGGGTAGATAATTTCATCCATTATAATATTTTCCCTTATAGGACTCTGAGACAGTGTACCTTTCACAAAAGATTTTAATTTTTCTTGTCATCATGAGCAACTTTAAAGCAATGGAACAGAGTTATTTATTCAGCTGGTCATTTCTAGATTATTATTGTGAAGTCTTAATCCCCACTTTTACCCACCGGGTGTAAATAATTTTCGAGCTGGACAAATGACCTTGTAGAAGGACACAATCTATGTTCTCTAGGCAATTGTCATAAAAATAAGTGAATTATTACATAGCCCATAGGGAATTTAACAAAACACTCTGATTCAGAAAAGAGACAGAAATGGGAAAAGATTCAAAATTTTGTTTAATCATCTTTGACTAGACAAAACTGGATATCTTAACTAGATCTTCAGAACATCTGAAAATAAGGAAAAAAAAACCTTGCTGGTTTTCTATTATTATAAGAAGCCATAGAATTTTTTTTTTTGGAATGAGTATAAATTTGAACTAATTTATTCTTCAAAGAAAGCCATACTTTAATCATCTCTTTCTTCAGTGTGTCCTGTGCCCTGCAAAGAGTAGGATCTTGTTGAAAGCTAAGTCTGTATCTGAGTCTTACTCAGTCCTCAAGAGTGAGAGTCAAGTTATTACAAAGAGTTAACTCCAAACCCAACAGATAAAATAGAATTATGAGATAATAAGTCTATGATTTTTTATGAGTAATTTGTATAGAATAGTAGCATGGGTACATCTGTCAGGGGGCAGTCCACATTCAAAGTTTATGTTTTTAATAGTCTCTTGCTTTTGAAACAATTTGAATTCTCCCCTCCTTCCTTTCTAAGCTCTTAAAAACTGCTTATAAAAGATTGGAAATGCCGTTCTTTAGAAGTTTGAGAAAATGATCTATAAAACATTCTAAACCTGAAGTCTTTGAGGGAGATATTTCTCTTTCTCAGTATTTCCAAAGTCATTATTCTTTCTAGTTTCACCTTCTTCATGAGTCATTTTGGCAGGTTTTATTTTTGCATAAAATGGTCTGTTTTGTTATGATTCAATTTTTTTAAATGTAGAATAGTATATTGTGTACTATTATAGTTTAAAAATCTCTTTCATACCTGTGTTTTGTTTTTACTCATTTATAATTTGTGTTTTTTACAGTATAATGGCATTTTTATTTAAATCTAGGTAAGAAATTTGACATAAGTCTGTAAAGACAGAAAACTAAACATTCATGGCAGTTATCATCCCTGGGTTGTTGGATTATAAATGATTTCTTTTTATTAATATTTTCAATACATTGTAAAAGCATCAGTTCTTTTTTAATTAGGGAAAACATAATTTTTAAATATTGGTAACATATCCTGACTATCCAGCTTTGCTTCCAACCAGTAACTTCAGTTGCATATTGTTCTGTCTTCCAGTTAATGAACATGATCATGGAGAAATGTCACTACTGTGGAAATTTAAATTATCACACATTTCTGGAGGTTAATTTGGCAATAAGCTAAAATGTGATATTGGTATACTACTTGCCTAGAAATTTCACTTCTAAAGGTTATTCTAATAAAATAATAAAACACTTGCAAAAAATATTTGTAGAAAAAAGTACATCTATAAATGGATAGAGTTAGAGTTGTGCTGTCCAGTATGGTAGCCATCAGTCATATGAGACTAGTGAGCACTTGAAATATGGCTAGTGCAAACTGAGATGTGCTATTAGTATATAATACTGACTATAATTCAAAGACAATACAGAAAATACATATGAAGTTTCTCATTAATACTTCTTACATTGAATAGATGTTGAAATGCTAATATTTTGGACATACTGAGTTAAATAAAATACATCATTAAAATTAGTTTCACTTGGTTCTTTTGATGTGGGTACTAGAAAACTCAAACTAGCTCAAATTAGATTGTTATTGGCAGTGCTGTTAAAAGACTTTATGCAGGTCTGACCTAAGGGGCCCCTCATCACCTTGAGGTTCTCTCAGCACTGAAGTAAGTTTAGGTGGTCTGACAGGAGGGATAAAATATTCTTTTTGCCTGTTTGATTTTTCTTATGAAAAACGTGTTGTTTTGGTATACGTCTAGGGAATTACAAAGAAAGATGTCCTGCTGAATGTATTTTAACATGAAAAGTCAAGAATTCTCTGTCCAAATCACTAGGTGTCTCCTCTAATATCTTTCATGATGATGACATGCCATGATCTCTCATTTCTGTATCTTTCAATTACTGATATTATTGCAACAGAGTCCTAGATGTTTACTCTACCACTAATTCACATCTGGTAATGAGAAAATTATTTTTCTCAAAGGGATTTTTGCTCATTTAACTTATTCCTTAGAAAATTTGTTTCGGAAGTTTGTTTCAAATGAGAGCCTGCAGGCTCTTTATCAATCTGGCATCCATGTGGAATACCTGTTGTTTCCTAACAAAAGTTATGTGGTTATGTGATTTTATTTAAACTAAGCAAGGATTTAAAAAAAATAAACAAACAAAAAACCAAGCAAGGATTGGTAGAGCACTATGAGTTAAAAGTTTGTTGACATAGCTCTTCTCTGGATTAATCTCAATTTTTCTATAATATTGTTTTTATAGATGGTTGCAACTAAAATGATATTTGTATGAGGGACTTCTGTCTCTGGTAATATAGTAAACTAAGGCAACCTGAAACTTTTCTTCTACAAACACCTAGAAAAAGTGGATAAAATTCTAACAAAAAATCTTTTAAATATCTCAAAAAGGAAAAAGAAAGCCCCAGTTCTGGAAATGAGAGGAAACTAAAAATTAAGAGTGATATAGTGTGAACTGATGTTGTGATGTCCAAGGGGTGGAGTAGGAAGTGTATATTAGTTTTGTTAACCCATGTGCTTGGGTGTCATTGTCTGGGCACAAAAGATGAAGCTTGGGTCTGTCTAAGGCAGACATATGGAATTGAGGAGCCCTGATAAAATGCTAGAACTTCTGAAGAGTGGCATTTACCATTAAAAGTGAATCAGAACAGGAAATAAAACTTGTTTGCATATAATGGGTTAAGAGTGGAAAAAATAGGTCTCTTCTGAGATTTCTAAAACCCAAGCTTGAGCATCACACAAGTTTGGGATTCCAATTTCACTACTCTTGTGGTCAGAACTGTGGGCCAAACCAGGAAATATTAATATGAAGTTTATCCTGGGATGCTGATATCCCTAGGGTTGTATCAGAGCCAAACCCCAAATCATCCTGGAAGGGTGGAACCATAGCCCAGACCACAAGGCATTCCACAGGGAAAAGATACATTAACATGGATACTCATAAAAATTACAAAACTTATGAGGAAATGATTCACCTTGGGCAAGAGTCAGTAGACATTGACAACAGATTTAGAATTCTCAAGAACTTAAGATCATAGAATCCCTGAGAGAGAAGACAAATTAGGTATAATAACTTAATAGTTATAATATATAATAACAGACATGAAAAAGCAACGGGCCCTAAAAAAAGAATAAGAATTTGAGAAAAGAACAGGCAGATCTGAAAATGTACAATTCAAGTTCTAGAACTGAAAGATATGGCCATTATACAAAACTCTTTATATATGATTAATAATTAAGAAAATTTTGAGTAGATAATTAATGAAACATACAATATTTTAAAAATTACCCAGAATACCATTTGCAATGATGTGGATGGAACTAGAGGGTATTAATGCTAAGTGAAATAAGTCAATCAGAAAAGACAAATGTTATGATTTCACTCATAGGCAGAATTTAAGAAACAAAACAAATGAGTATAGGGAAAGGGAAGGAAAAATAAAATAAGACAAAATCAGAGAGGGAGACAAGTCATAATAAACTCTCAATTATAGGAAATCAAATGAGGGTTGCTGAAAGAGAGGTGGGTGGGGGGATGTGGTAATTGGGTGATGGGCATTAAGGAGGGCTTTTGAAGTAATAACATTGAGTATTATATGCAATGATAAATCTCTAAACTCTACCTCTGAAACTAATAATACACTCTATGTTAATTAATTGATTTTAAATAAATAAAATTGTTTTAAAAAGTAAATAAAATTACTCAGAATACAAAAAGAGACTAAAAGATGGAAGATATGATGGAAAAGTTAATAGACATGGAGAATAAAACAAGGAGGTATGATGTGTCTAATAGGGTTTTAAGAAAAAAAGAATAATTAGAAACATACAACGTAATAATGATAGAAATTTTACCAGAATCGAGGAACAATAAGCCTCAGATTTAAGACATTCAGTCTCACGTAGGTTAATTAAAAATGAACTCATATACAGAAACCCTGGAGTGAAATCCCATAGCAATAAAATCTAAAGAAAAATCTTAGAGCAACCAGAGAAAGTTATTTGCAAAAGAACAATAGCAGGCTGTCAACAGACTTTTCAAGAGAAAAAATAGAAGTCTGAAGTTAATTAAATAATAAATTCAAAGACAAAGGAAATAAGGGTTAACTTAAAATTCTATGCCCAGACAAACAAACACTTCAGCATGTGAATAAAATATAGATAGCTTTCAGAAAAAAACTGGGAGATCTATAACCCATAGATCTCCATAAAATGAACTAATTCTGGGAAAGGAAAGTGCATTCAAAAGTTAGGAGTGGTATACATGAGCAATGATGAATAAACAATTTGGAAAACATAGGGTTAAATATAAACCGCCTCTACTACCACAATAAAAACATATCATTACTAGCATGATGCTCTCTAGTTTCATGTCATTGTGAATGGCAATATTCTGTTCCTTTTTATGGCTAAGTAATATTCCATTGTATAGGTATACTACATCTTCATCCATTCAATAGTTGATGGACACTTGGGCTATTTCCATAATTTGGCTATTATGCATAATACTGCTATAAATATCAGGGTGCATGTTTCCCTTTGAATTAATGTTTTTGTATTCTTTGATTAAATACCTAATAGTAAAATTGCTGGAGGGCAAGGTAGTTCTAATATTTTCAACTTTTTGAGGAACCTCTATACTGTTTTGTGGAATGGCTGCACCAGTTTGGATTCCCACCAGCAGTCCCAGAGGGTTCCCCTTTCTCCACATTCTCACCAACACATGCTGTTTCTTGTGTTGTTGATTTTGGCCATTCTGACAGGTGTGAGGTGATATCTCATTGTAGTTTTGATTTGTATTTTCCTGATAACTAGTGATATTTAGCAGATGTATCTGCTGGCCATCTGTATGTCATCTTTGGGAAAATGTTCATGTATTCTGTTCATTTTTTAATTGGATTATTCAGTTTTTGGATATTGAGTTGTGTAAGTTCTTTATATATTTTGAATACTAACTCTTTATCAGATATGTCATTTGTGAATATCTTCTCCCATTTCATAGGTTGCCTTTTAGTTTTATTGATTGTTTCCTTCACTGTGTGGAAGCATTTTATTTTGATGAAGTTCTAATGGTTTATTTTTGCTTTTATTTCCCTTGCCTCAGGAGACATGTCTAGAAGGAAGTTTCTAGGGCCAATGTCAATGAGTTAACTGCTTGGATTCTCTAGGATTTCATGTCTCACACCTAGGTCTTTAATCTATTTGAATTTATCTTTGTGTTTGGTGTAAGAAAGTGTTCCAGTTTCATTCTTTTGCATGTTGTTTTCCAGATTTCCCAACACCATTGTTGAAGAGACTGTCTTTTGCATTGGCTATTCTTTTCTGCTTTGTCAAAGATTAATTGATCATACAGTTGTGGGTTCATTTCTGGGATTTCTATTCTGTTTTATTGATTTATGTATCTATTTTTGTGTCGGTACCATACTGTTTTGATCACTACAGTTTTGTGATACAACTTGAGGTCCAGAATTCTGATGCCTCCAGTTTTGCTTTTCTTTTTCAAGGTTCCTTTGGCTATTTGGGGTCTTTTGTGGTTCCACACAAATTTTAGAATTTTTTGTTCTGGCTCTATGAAAAATGCTTTTGACATTTTGACAGGGAATTAATTAAATGTGTAGACAGCTTTGGGTTGTAGAGACATTTTAACTACACTTGCTCTTTCAATACATGAGCATGGAATGTTTTTTCCATTTTATTATGTCATCTTCAACTTTTAATTGTTATATGGTTTTCAGAGTACAGCTCCTTACCTCTTTGGTTAGGTTTATTCTTAGGTATCTTACTGTTTTTGGTGTAATTGTAAAAAGAATTGATTCCTTAATTTCTCTTTCTGCTGCTTCATTATTGTTGTATAAGAATGCAACATTTCTGTACATTTGTATTGTATCCTGTGACTTTGCTGAATTTATTTATCACTTGTAATAGCTTTTTGGTGGAGTCTTTGGGTTTTCTCTATATACAGAGTATCATGTTATCTGCAAATAATGACAGTTTTGGTTCTTTCTTGTCAATTTGGATGTCTTTTATTTCTTTTTGTTTTCTGATTGCTGTGTGTAGGACTTCCAGTACTATGTCCAGGAATATCGGTGAGAGTGGACATCCCTGTCTTTTACCTGACCTAGAGGAAAATCTCTCAGTTTTTCTGCATTGAGGATGATATTAGCTGTGGGTTTTTCTTTATTGTATTGAAGTATGTTTCCTCTAAAATGACTTTGTTGAGGGTTTTTTATCAAGAATGATGCTATATTTTGTCAAACACTTTTACTGAATCTATTAAAATGATATGTGATTTTTATCTTTTATTTTATTAATGTGGCTTGATTGATTGTGAATATTGAACCATACTTGCAATCCAGGAATAAATCCCATTTGATCATGGTAAATGATTTTTAAAAAAATGTATTGTTGGGTTCAGTTTGCTAGTATTTTACTGAGAATTTTTGCATCTATGTTCATCAGGGATATTGGCCTGTTTTTCTCTTTTTTAGTGGAGACTTTATCTGATTTTAATATCAGGGTAATGCTGGCATTGTAGAATGAATTTGGAAGTTTTCCTTCCTTTTCTATTTTTTCCTTCCTCTGTCTATTTTTCTAGAATAGGTACTAATTCTTCTTTAAATATTTGGTAGAATTCTGTGAAGTCATCTGGACTTGAACGTTTGTTTCTTGGGAGTTTTTGATTACCAAATCAATTTCTTTGCTGGTTATTAGTCTGTTCAAGTTTTCTACTTCTTCCTGAAGTACTTTCTACAACTTTAGTGTTGATAACTTGTATGTTTCTAGAAATTTATCCATTTCTTTCAGGTTGTCCAATTTGTTGGCATATATATTTTCATAATAGTGTCTTATAATTGAATTGTATTTCTGTGGTGTTGGTTGTTCTTTCTCCTTTCTTGTTTGTGATTTTATTTATTTGGGTCCTTTTTTTTTTTGTTTTTGATAAGTCTAGTTTGAGGTTTACCCATTTTATTTATTTTTTCAAAAACCAGTTCCTGGTTTTGCTGATCTTTTCTTTTTTTTTTTTTTTTTGGTCTTTATATAATTTATTTCTGCTCTTATCTTTATCATTTCCCCCTTTCTGCTGGCTTTTGGCTTTATTTAATGTTTCTTTTCTAGTTCCTCTAGGTGTAAGGTTGGGATATTTGAGGTATAGGATTATAGGATATTTATTTGAGCTATTTCTTGCTTCTTGAGGTAGACCTATATTACTGTATACTTACCTTTTAGGTCTGCTTTTGCCAATCTCCCAAATGTTGAATGTTCATTTCCATTTGTTTCCATATTTTAAAAAATTTATTTCTTGATCTCCTGGTTGACCCATTGTTCAGTAGCATGTTGTTTACTTTCCATGTATTTGTGGTCTTTCCAAATGTTTTCTTGTGACTGACTGCAGAGCATTGTGTTCAGAAAGGTTGCGTGGTATGATTTCAATCTTTCTGTATTTGTTGAGGCCTATTTTGTGACCTAATATGTGATCTATTCTGGAGAATGTTCCATGTGAACTTGAAAAGAATCTGTATTCTGCTATTTTAGGATGGAATGCTCTGAATACACCTGTTAAGTTCATCTGGTCTAGAGCCTCTTTCAAAACCATTGTTTCCTGGGCACCTGGGTGGTTCAAGGGGTTAAAGCCTCTGCCTTTGGCTTGGGTCATGATCCCAGGGTCTTGGGATCAAGCCCCACATCGGGCTCTCTGCTCGGCAGGGAGCCTGCTTCCTCCTCTCTCTCTGTCTGCCTGCCTCTTTGCCTACTTGTATCTCTATCTGTCAAATGAATAAATAAAATCTTTAAAAAACAAACAAACAAAAAACCAAAGCAAAACCATTGTTTCTGTGTTTATTTTCTGTTTAGATGATCTGTCCATTGTTGTAAGTGGGGTGTTAAAGTTCCATACTATTATTGTATTGTTTAGTTCCTTTATGTTTGTTTGTTTTCTATACTTAGGTGCTCCCAATGTTGGGTGTATAAATATTTACAGTTGTTATGTATTCTTGCTGGATTGTCCCCTTTATGATTATATAATGCTCTTCTTCATTTCTTTTAACAGTATTTTAAAGTCTAATTTGTCCAATGTAAGTATTGCTACTCTGCATTTCTTTTGATATCCATTTGCATGATAAATATTTCTCCACTCCCTTACTTTCCATCTATAGGTGTCTTTAGGTCTAAAATGAGTCTCTTGTAAGCAGCCTATAGATTTTTTTTTTTAAAAATCCATTCTGCAATTGCACTCCTGGGTATTTACCCCAAAGATACAGATGTCGTGAAAAGAAGGGCCATCTGTACCCCAATGTTTATAGCAACAATGGCCACGGTCGCCAAACTGTGGAAAGAACCACGATGCCCTTCAACGGACGAATGGATAAGGAAGATGTGGTCCATATACACTATGGAGTATTATGCCTCCATCAGAAAGGACGAATACCCAACTTTTGTAGCAACATGGACCGGACTGGAAGAGATTATGCTGAGTGAAATAAGTCAAGCAGAGACAGTCAATTATCATATGGTTTCACTTATGTGTGGAGCATAACAAATAGCATGGAGGACAAGGGGTGTTAGAGAGGAGAAGGGAGTTGGGGTAAATTGGAAGGGGAGGTGAACCATGAGAGACTATGGACTCTGAAAAACAATCTGAGGGGTTTGAAGTGGCAGGGGTGGGTGGGAGGTTGGGGTACCAGGTGGTGGGTATTAGAGAGGGCACGGATTGCATGGAGCACTGGGTGTGGTGAAAAAATAATGAACACTGTTTTTCTGAAAATAAATAAATTGAAAAAATTAAAAAAAATCCATTCTGACACCCTATTTCTTTTGATTTGAGCGTTTAGTCTATTTATATTCAAATTAATTTTGATGGATATGTATTTATTGCCATTTTATTATTTGCTTTGTTGTTTCTGCATAGTTTTCCAGATCCTTTCTGTTTTTGTCACTTTTGTTGTCTCCTTTGCACTCAAAGAATTCCCTTTAATTTCTTGCAGGGCTGGTTTAGAGATCATGAACCCCTTTAGTTTTCGTTTGTCTGTGAAACTCTATCTCTACTTCTATTATGTATGATAGCTTTGTCAGATAGAGTATTCTTGGCTGCAGCCTTTTCCCATTCAGCATTTTGAATATATTACGCCACTCTCTTCTGGGCTGCCAAGTTTCTGTGGAGAAATCTGCAGCTACCCTTATGGGTCTTCATTTTAAGTTAAGGACTTCTTTTGTCTTGCTGTTTTTAAGATTTTTTTCTTTATCACTATATTGTACAAATTTAATTGCAATGTGTCTTGGTGTTGGCCTGCTTTTATTGGGGAGTTCCTTGTGCCTCTTGGATCTGGATATCTCTGTGTCATTCCCCAGATTAGGGAATTTTTCTGCTATTATTTCTTGAAATACATTTTCTGCCTCCTTTTCTCTCATTTCTTCCTCTGGGACTCCAGTGATGCATATGTTATTAAAATTGATGAAGTCATTGAGTTCCCTAAGTCATATGTTGCATAGTTTTTTTTTCTTTCTTTCATTTTCATAATTTTTCATTATTTTGTCTTTTAGGTCACTAATTCATTCCTATGCTCCTTCCAGCCTGCTGTTCATTGCATCAAGCCTGTTTATTGTATTCTTCATCTGATTCTTTTTTTTTTTAAACTCTTTATCTCTGTGCTAAGGACTTCACTGATGTCTTCTTTTCTCAAGCCCAGTGAGTATCCTTATGGTTGTTTCAACTTCTCTATCAGGCATGTTACTTACATCTGTTTTGCTTAGAACTCTGGCTGTGGCTTTATCTTGTTCTTTCATTTGGGATAAATTCCTCCATCTTGCACTGGGCATGGTACATAAATAATGAATCATGGAACACTGAAAAGGTAAAATAAAATAAAATAAAAATTACTCCATCTTTGGATTTTGTCTAAGTATCTGCCTTCTTTGTACTAGTAAGGACACTTACTAGCTTCTTACTTGCTAGCTTCTTTGATCCTGGAGAGGCGGCTCCATGAACACTACCTCTCAAGGATGTTCTTTGAGAAGAGCAAATAATCTCCCCACTCTGTGCCTAGGAGCTCTTCAGATAGCTCTTTCCATGTTCTCTGCTCCTGGGTTGTTTGTCTGTCTTCTCTCCAGGAGCAGCACAGTGCCCTCTGGGCTCTATGCCAGCCAAGTCCACTGACCTTTGAAACCCTGGGCATTAAGTCCAACTGTTTGCAAGAACTCACCAAATTCAGCCCCTCATTTTCCAAGCCAATGGCTTTGGGGAAATGTTCTCCTTGTGCATTCCCCTGTGTGCTCCTCTCTCTGTCTCCTGCCCTTCTCTGTGACTATGGCTCCCACCCCTCCATGCAGCATTCATGATTCATTTCTCCTCTAAATCATGTCTCCAAACTTCCTACCTTCTTCTATGTGGCCTCTTCTTTTCCTTTAGTTGCAGAGTTTGTTCTGTCAGCCTTCAGGTTGATTTCTGGGGTATTTGGGATGATTTGATATCTATTTTGTTATTCTCTTTGTGGGACAAGATGAGCCTAGGGTTCTCCTACTCTGGTGCCATTTTGAAAATCTTATAAAAAGGACCTTTATAGTGACTGTAAAAACTTTAAAAAGAATCATAGGATGATCTATGCCATTAAATTGAAAAATTAGTGGAAATAGACAATTTTATAGAAAAATATAATACTTCAAAACCTATTCAAGGAGACAGAGAAAATCTAAGTTTTCCTAGGACTTTTAAAAAATTTAATGAATAGTAAAAATATACTTCCCTAAAAACACTAGCCAAACTATTTCATCAGTTATTTTTAACAAATATCAAGGTACTGATGATACTTGTTTTACACAGTGTGTTCCAGAGAATTAAAAAACAAAAACAAAAAACAAAACAAAACAAAACAAAACAAAAAAACAAGGCAAGTTCTCTAATTTCTTTTATGAGGCTGGTATTATCTTGTTGCAAAAATTGGTCAAGGGCAATGACCAATTATGAACAAAGAAGTTACATGCAATTCTCACTCATCAACATAAAAGGAAAAATTCTTAGTAAAATATTAGTCCAAAATTGAGGAAAGGACAAATCATCTAACATTAGAGATCTAACACAATAAATCTGTCATTGTAGTTTATCACATGAGCAGATTAAAGAAGAAATTATATGGCCATCTCAATAGATGTAGGAAAAACATTTGTTAAATTTCAACAGCCATCCATGATAAGAACTGTTAATAGACTAAGAATAAAAGGCAGTTTCCTTTGAAGGTTTCTTTAGAATCAGCTGGTGATAGGATATGGATATCTGCCCTCACTGTGTCTACTGAACATTTGCTGAATTTCCTTACCAGAGTAATAAGGCCAGATACAAGAGCACAGTATATAAGGGCTGGAAAGGAAAAAGCAACTCTTTTCTCTCTCTCTTTCTCTCTCTCTCTTTTTTTTTTTTTTTTTGTAAATGACGTGAAGGTCCACATGGAAAATTTAAGAAACTACAGGTAAACTGGAGGAACTAGTAAGAACAATCAGCCAAGTCGTTAGATTCAGATCAATTACAGAAACCAAAAGCAGCCTCAAACAGCAGTACCAAATGACTGACCAAGTAATCTTAAATCTTAAAAAACATACCATTTACAATATTATCTTCAGCTCTCAGGTTATCAGTAGTACAGCTATAAAAAATATGACACCTTTATAGAAAAAACTAAAAACCTTACCCTAAAACTTAGCAGAGGATGTAAATAAATGCTGAAACATACCACATTCCTGGATGAGAACACAAGATTGTAAGAGTTTTAATTCTCCCCAAACAATTTATAAACTCAATGCAAATCCAATAAAAATCTCACTCATCAACAGTAACATTCTCATAAAATTTTTCATGGAACACAAAATGCTTACCCTAAAATTCATATGAACCAGTAAAGGGCTAAGAACAGTAAAAAATGTTTTGAATAGTGGTAGTGCCATTGACAAAAATTCAAGCAGAGGCAATGGGAGCTGAACAAGGTAAAGGGAGATCCAAGAGGTATGAAGATATTCCACAGCTATAATAACGACAATGGATGGTGATGTGAGGAGTGGGATAGGATTGACAAATAATGTGACAGAATAAAAAATCTAGAAACTGACTCATAAGCATCTGGTGACTTAAATGATAAATAGAATGTTATAAATTATTAGAGAAAGGATGGATTCTTTTGTAAGCATTGCAGCTACAATGACTGTTTATATGGAAAAAAAGATGCAGTTAAATCCCTACCCTTTACTATACAGGAAAAATAAATTCCTGGTGGGTTAAAGACCAAGTGTAAAAAACAAATTAGAAGTAAACCCAAGATGTTTTTTATTTTTAGTACTTTTCGATATGCTTAGCTTATTCTATAGTTAAAAATGATTGAAGAAAAAAATAAGTGAAACAGATGCTCAGGGAATGATGTTTTTTTTTTTTTTTGGGGGGGGGTAGATTTTCAGAAAATCTAAGTTGCAAACTATTTCTGATAACCATAAAATAGGCATTTTCCAATTTCCCATGGTTAAAATGGCCATGAAGGCCAAACATCAATATACTAGGCTGCTGAAGAACATTGTGTGGCTTCTCTAGCTCCTTATAAAAAAGAGGAAAATAAAACCCACTTCGTATGGTTGTGTCTTTTATGTCTTTTATGATCTTTCATGGCAAGAGGACAGGACCCCTACTCAATATGCCTCGGTGAAGTAGAAAGCTTGGCTCAAGAGAAATCTAGGGGCAATAATAAGAAACGGGTACTGTGCCAGACACTAGGCAAGGGCTTCACATCCATCCACCCATTTATTCCTCACAGCAACAGTAGGTTCTGTTGCTACTCTGACCTTGCAGATGAGTGAACACACAGGGAGGTAAACAGAGCACAAGAGAAACAACTTGTGTCTTCATGTTCATGGTCAAAAAAGCACTTTGCAGAGATGTCTAATATACAGATTTCTAGCACTTTTGCTTAGAGGTGGTCCAGGTGAACTCCTGTTCCACATTTCCTATGAAAACTCCAAGATCTGAATGGCTCACTAACACTTCGGGATGTTTGGGGGAACCCAAGGAAGGGCTATGGTCTTAATCTGTGGTCTGTGACATGGGGCACATGTAGGGTTGGGGCATGGGGTACAAAATAGGGATCGCATGTGTGAAGGAAGAACCCAGGGAGAAAGGGCCAGCTGGTTATACCGAAGACCTTAAGAGCTTTCTCTGCCATTAGGGAGGCTCCCATGAATTTTTGAGGAGGGGTTGATGCAAAGAAAACAGGATTATGGGCATTCCAAGTGAATGTACGCCAGAAACATAACATGAGAGGGAGCATTGAAGGCTGGGAGACCGGTTAACACTGCTTGCTGTGTTAGTACAACACTAGATAAAATTAGATTAAATTAGAAACCTAAGTTTGTGGCCATACAAAAACCAGAAGAGATGGGCGAGAAAGACATTGTCACAGAGAAATCAGTAATACCTGATGGCTGAATGGGTGGGAATGTTAAGGATAACTGAAGTTTTCAGTTTGCGTGACTGAGAGAATGATGACATTGGAAAGAAAAGGAAAGTTAGAGTAAATAACAGGTTTTAGGGGAAAAAACAAAATTCAGTTTTAGACCAGTTGAATTTGAGATGATGGATAAGAAACTATCATTTAGGATTCTTAGTTGGAAGAAACCAAAACCCACTCTGATTTAGCAGCAAAGGAACTCTGTAAAGGATCTTGGGTATTCTGCAGAATCTTCAGGGACTTTATTTAAACAGGCTCAGAGTTAACTCACGCAGGAACAGTGCCCCATCCCAAGTTGCCCCCCAGCACAGCATCTGAGCCCTGGACTCTGTAGCGGGCACTGCGGATTGCCTAACATTGGGGCCTGCTTCCCTCAGCCCCAGGGCAATTGCATCAGTCAG
This sequence comes from Mustela nigripes, assembly GCF_022355385.1. NCBI lineage: Eukaryota > Metazoa > Chordata > Mammalia > Carnivora > Mustelidae > Mustela > Mustela nigripes. The sequence goes on from NC_081561.1 coordinate 6,294,012, forward strand.
CAGTCCCTCCAGGCTGCTTAGTCCCTCCTTCCTTATCTCACAAGCACCTGACATACAGGACAGCTGCAGCCACTTGGTGCAGACCTCACAGCCAGGCTGACATTAAGTTCTGCTGGGAGAGTAGGGTCCAGCTTTTTCAGCTTTCTAGTGGGATGTAGCCTCTGTCCCCCACAAAAGCTCATTAGCTGTTGGAAGTCTCCCAAAGTAGGAAAGGGGATCATATGCCAACCAGCCCAAAGAGCGTTCAAGTACAAGTCCCGATCAGGGGCTTCGAAAGTTTGGGCTGGAGCTCAGGGCAGAGGATGGGTTTGGCATTATAGTTCTGGGAAGGGATGTTTCTCAAGTTAGGGATTCTTGGTCATGATGGTGTGAGATCATGGCTGAGAACTGAAATTTGGAGAAAATGGTATTTAGGTGTCTGGGAGAGTGAAAGAAGGGGCATGGGACAAATTAGGCAAGAGAGAATTGTCTGTGGAGTGGCATGGTGTAAGTGTGGGAGAGGGTCATAAGCCCCCAGGAAAATATCACTCTCTTTGGAATTAAGAGTTCAGCATTAGCTATCCTGGACATTCCAAACAGTTCCAGGGATGTGGCAAGCTAGTGGTGAAGAAGGAAAGGACAGTGGTGTGGTCAGATCATTTATAAACATTATAGAGAACATACACTACACAATTGTAGGCAGTGTGATTTGTGCTGTAAAATTATTTACATGCTCCATTACTGGTCCCTTATGGAGAGCTTAGCTCTAGAGTGCTGTTTAGCAATTAGCTTTATGCATTTTCCTAAATACTTAATGTTTTTTGGCCAAGGCCTGGGCAGCGAGGGGCAAGCTTTATCAATATTTGAAGTCTCTGGTTAAGTATAGAAGTTCTGCATTAGTTTCTGCTGATGTCTGCTTAACAGTAGATTGCAATCATGGCACATTAGAGACCGATTATAGGTGAGACACCTGACATGTGGATGAGCAGATGAACTTTTTCAGTGCCCCCAGAACCAAGTCAAGAAGCTAGTTCTTTTGATTTCTAGGTGAGTCAGAGATTTTGTTTCAATTCAGTCAACAGGAGGCAATTAGTTGTCTTCTCTGGAATGGGCCAGAAAGGAGGCGAACAGATTCAAATCCCCAGGGGCTTTCTGTTCCACAGGTGTGTAGGATTTGGCTGGGTTGAGGTTTGCCCCCCCCCCCCACCCACCCATGAAGGCCAGAGTGTGGCAGAGAGGCAGTCAGCCTGAATGGGTGTGGTGTGTGATCAGCTCCCAGCTGGGAACAAATTCCTCCATTTTCTGCAATAAAAACTCAACCTATAGCAGTATGGAATCAGAAGAGACTACTGCTCATGGATCAGTACAGCCTTTTGCCAAATAGATAGTTGGGCAGTTGGTGTCTGTTTTAAGGACCTTCTCAAAATTCTAAGTTTTGAGAAGTATTAAAAGGAGGTGAAGGCATGGAAGTGGGGTTATCAGAATGCTTAGAGAGGCAGGAGGTCAGGCTGAGAGGCTGTGTAAGGGAAAGAGCCGTCTGAGTAATTGAGTCATCCTGAAGGCTTATTTGTTGAAGTTTTGGGAAATGCCCTTCCTGATAAAAAGAAACAAATCCTGTGTTGTTCTAAGCTGCTGTTAATGGCTACCTGATCTGACCACCCCCACCCCCAGGTGAAAGTGATCTTTCTGTCTTTTAAATTTCTAAACTTTAATCCTATCTCTGTTTCATTTGGATCTTAAGGGTTTCTACTAAAGCCATTACATATCACATCAGGGGGCACTTTCTTAACTGGGAAGCAACAGACAAATACTAGTTATTTATATGTGTAGTATATAAGGATGTCAAAACAGAAGAGTCTCAATTGCTGGGATTCCACACACCCACCAAACACACATTTCGGAAGTGATGCACGAGAAGATCTGTGTGGACTTGGCCAAGGAGATTTCTGAAGATCAGTTTGTCACTGTCCACTTATCTCTCTCCTTCCAGGCTATGTAGCTGGAGCTAAGAATTTAGGAAAAGAGGTTATAAATAAGGAAGCACTATTTTTCTTCCCTGCAGCTACATAAGAGAGGCATCAAGAGAAGGCAGGAGTCTTCTGATCTTTGTCTCCTGGAGTATGTAGGACCCAGACATGGAAGGTGAAATGTGTCCTGGACTCCACCTGCCTGGTTAGGGAATGAGGAAAGATGACTCATTTGGATAGGAACACCACTCACAGAGATGCTGGGCCAAAGGTGACGTCTTTGCTTGGAAAGTAATAGTGCCCAGTGCCAGTCTAGGGGTAGTTCTCCCATTCCACTCAAGAGCTGCCTGTAGGGGTGAGAGTGACCCCAAAAGAAGGTTAGGGTTAGCAGATCCTGAGGCTGGTGAACATTCCAAGTTGCCAGGCCGTGTCCATATACAGGAGGTTGAAATTAGAGGATTCTCCTGGGGGCGCCCATTCCTTCTATCCCCAGTCAAGTAAAATCTCTCTTATTCCTTGATCCTCCTCCCTCCCCATCTCTCCTTACCTCCCTGACTTGGAGGAACCAGAGACCGTTTGGTGAGCGAGTGAGGGACAAAAGAATCGGCCGGCAAATAAAGGAGATGAGTACGCCTGCCGTTCTTTACCCACTTCCTCTGTGAAGCAAGACAGAGTTGGAGGCAAGGAGAAAATGGAGTATGGTGTCGTGTGATTTGGTAACAAACTAGGTATTTGAATTACTGAAATGAGACTGTCCTATAACCGAAATCCTTTCATTGTCTGAGAGGGCATACAGAGATGATGAATCCTGCAAATGATTTCACCCAGGGTCCTGGACAGCACTAGCCCGCAGATGGATTGGAGCTGTCATTGAAGGAATAGTGGGAGGGAGGAATAAAGTTTTCTGAATGAACCCCGGAAGTGCCACTTGCTCAAGAAATGGCTTCCAAAGGGTCCTTGAGGATGGGAAATCTGTCAGATTCATCTTTATGCCTGTAGTGCTAAGAATGTATGGTTCTTGAATGGTAGATCTTCTTGTTGAATCCTGGGTCTTGGGGCGCCTGGGTGTCCCAGTGGGTTAAGCCTCTGCCTTTGGCTCAGGTCATGATCTCAGGGTCCTGCGATCGAACTCCGCATTGGGCTCTCTGCTCATTGGGGAGCCTGCTTCTCCCTCTCTCTGCCTGTCTCTCTGCCTACTTGTGATCTCTGTCAAATAAATAAATAAAGTCTTAAAAAAAAAAAAACAAAAAAACCTGGGTCTTGACCTAGAGCAGCAAAATTCTCAAAGTTGTGAAGTGCACATCAGAACTGCCTACAGGGGCACCTGGGTGGTTCAGCAGGTTAAGCCTCTGCCTCCTGCTCAGGTCATGATTTTAGGGTCCTGGGATCGAGCCCCACATCGGACTCTCTGCTCAGCCAGGGGGCCTACTTGCCCCCCCCACCTCCGCCTGCCTCTCTGCCTACTTGTGATCTCTCTCTCTGTCAAATAAATAAATAAAATCTTTAAAAATAAAGTAAAATAAGATTATCTCACATTAAAAAAAAGAAGAAGAAGAAGAACTGCCTGCAGGGCTTGGTAAAAAATAGATTACTGGGCCCCATATCTAGTGTTGCTGATTCCATAGGTCCCCTGAGGTTTAGGGGAGACAGCCTCTTCATGGTCGAGTTCCCAGCTGATACCCATGCTGCTGGTCAGAGGACCACACTTTGAAAGCACTGGCCTAAAATAAATGGTAAAGGTAGGGCAGGGCTATTCATGACTTACTTTATTCATTCACTTGTTCATGAAATGTAAGGACCTATTGGGTGCTCTGTGCATGTGCAGGCTGGGCCTGGGACCACGAATTTGCCCTGTGAAGCGGTGGCATTTCCACCAGGCAGGAGGAATGAACAAGCTGAGATTAGAGAAACACTCCTCTTTCACATCAATCTCACGCGATGGTTTTGGTTTCCTTGTTTGGCCTACTTCTAGTTGGAATTGAAGCCCTGCTTCATATTTAATAGAGGCTTTTGTTCTCCCTTCACACAATATATTGATTCTTATAATTGGGCCATTTTGCTTTTCCCAAACTACATTACCCACATTAACAGCTAGCTTAAAATGCCATTATAAAACCATACGGGTCTTAGTGGAAGAGAAAAAAGGAAATGAACTTCTCAGAGCTCCATCTCTTCCAGTAAGGCATTCCATGGATGGGGAAATCTGGCAGTGTTTGCTTTTCTGATTCTCACTGGCTACAATCCCCCAGAGCTTTCTAGTTGTCAGGCTAACTGCTTATTCAGCTCTGCCCTACAGACCCAGCATGCTCGAATATGATAAGGGCAGGGGTCCCCCATTTTCTTTTTCCATTCTTTACTAATAAGGCCTCTGATCTGTGAGTCTGGGAAAATATACATTTGTATACCATCCTGGGCTTTGGTCTGTTGCACTGGAAAATCAAGAGGGCTATGATTTCTATAAACTTGTAGAAATTCCCAGGTTGGCTACTCAGATCCATTGAAGTGACTCTTTATTTAATACCCTCGGGATGACTTGGCCAAGGGCTCATTTGCTCATTCCAGTGCCTCCAAGCTGGATTTTTGACATTTTCATTAGTATCAGGTTTATAATATATGTGACTACTTTGATTTGAGGGATTTCTCCATTTTTTACTACTGGTAGCCAAGTGTCATGAGGAAAGAGAAGAAAATATCAAAGGTCTGTGGAAGGACAAAGCCTCACAAACCTAGTCTAACTGAAAGAATGCTTGCTTTTCAGGTGCTGACATACCACTAGACACAATCAAGGCCTGTATGTGTGCTTCAGTTGAACTCAATTCAGCCCATGTTTAATGAGGGCCTGCCAAGGGTAAGCCATCATGTCATCCCTGAAGGGGGTGCAAGATGGGAATTTAGTGATAAAATGTCACAATATTGGCCTTCTAGATGCTCAAGGAGGTTGCTGGTGGTTAATCTTATATATTAATTTTGCTGGGCCATGGTGCTTAGATACACAGTCAAACATTATTTGTCATGTTTCTGTGAAGGTGTATTTTGGATGAGATTAACATAAATTGGTGAACTCTTAAGTAAAGCAGACTGCCCTCCATAATGTGGGTGGGCCTCATTCAATCAGTTGAGGTTCTGAATAGTTCCAAAGACTGACTTCCTCCAAACAAGAAGGAATTCTACAGCAGATGGCCTTTGGACTTTAACTGTAGCTTTGGCTCTTCCCTGAGTCTCCAGCATGCTGAGTTACAACACAGATTTTGAATTTGCTAGCCCCCATAACCTTGTGAGCTAATTATTTCAAATAAATATCTTTTCTGTATATATTCATCCTGTCTATTCTGTTTCTCTGGAAAACCCTTACTAATACAGAGGTTAAGACACAGATTTGCACAAACACACGAAGCAGATTGCATCATTGGGAATACAGTGTAGGGGCAGTTATATGGAACTTGTTAAGAGCCATGAAATGTGGGTGGAAGGTCCACCATGATGTGAATGGGGAGAGAATTCCTAGCAGACACCTAAGCCACGTGCAAGATCTCATCAGGGAATAGCAGAATTGTTGCCTAGAGGACTGGCCATGAAGGAGGGTGGTGGGAGATGCAGGTGCAAATGTAATTGAGACAAATTGTGGAGGATTATAATGAGTTTAGATTTTATTCTGTATGTTAAAACTATGGAAAGAAGAAAGAAAGAGAGGACAGCTTTGTATTTGGGAAGAGCATTCTAATAGCATTTGGTGGGATTTATAGTAAATGGTAGGAGAGGACAATTGATGAAGAATTAGAAACTGAGAGAACAGACAGAAAATAGTTAGCTAAGAAAGGAGAAGAGAAGCCTATATTTCATAGGACCATCTTCCTGAGAAAGAGAAGAGACCAGAAATACACAAAGGAGAGAGAAAATTGAGAGAAATACACAAAGGAGTGGCACAAAGGCAGGCACACAGGTTGAGAGAGAAGGCTTACAGCAGACTTCGAGGAAGTTTTGTGTTTCAGGGGTCAAGCCATTGTTAAGGTTTCATAGTTTCTCTCCGATGAGTTTATCCTGAGCAGACTTTTCCAGGAACAGAATCTAATTGGCCAGATCTAACTTAGCAATGTTGCCGATTCTGTGTTATCCGCTGCATTTGTGTGTATGTTTATGTTCTGTGTCCTCAGAAGAGCCAAGGGATACTGTCGGATGGAAATTTTGGCTTTATAGTTCTTCCATAGCAGTTTCTCCTACAAAGCATATGGAGAAGTTGCCAGAATGAAGGCATAGCTCCTGGTGTGCAGCAGGCATCTAGTAAGTATCTGGTGAACAAAGAAACATGTATGAATGGCTCTCAGAGCTGATCAGAGGATTCAGAAGTTAAACCGAGTGTTATATTTTCAAATGCTGAAAGCTAAGTGCACACACAATTGCATTTGTATGCACAGACACACACACACACTCAGACACACACACACAGGCACCAACACACAATGATTTGGTGTCTGTCATTTTGAATGCCCTGGATGGCACAACCATCAGATCTTTGACATCAGGGAAATAGCTTTGGTTCCTGAGAGAGAGGTTGAAGAAATGTTTCAACAGCATAGAAAGAATGAGTTTACTGTTGCTTACATGAGAGATTTTCCATCTTGAATACACATTGGAATTACTCCAGGAGCTTTAAAAAGTACTGAAGCCTAGGCTCAGAATTCTTTGGAACAAAATCTACACTGAGAATTGGGATTTCTAAAAACTCCCTAGGTCATTTTATGTGTAGCTCAAGTTGGGAACCATTGTTTATGCCTCTGCTGTCCACTTTGGTAGCCACCATTCTCACGTGGCTATTTCATACTTGATATGTGGCTAATTGGAATTGCGATGTGCTCCAAGTACAAAATACACATCAAATTTGGAAGATTGTTGAAGATGATATGAAAATAAGACCATAAAATAATATCTCATTGATTTTTATATTAACTGTGGCAGGCAGAATGATGTTCCCCCACTTGCACCCCTCCCCCCAAGGTGTCCAAGTCCTAATCCCCAGAACCTGCAAATATGTTACCTTATGTGCAAGGGGCTTAAGATTGATCATGGAATCAAGCTTGCTAATGAGCTGACCTTTAATAGATTATCCTGAATGTCCAGGTGAGCCCAAAATAATCACAAGGGCCCTTACATGTGAAAGAGGGAAGCAGAAGAATCAGTCTCAGAAAGACTTGACCCGCCATTGCTTTGAAAATGGCAGAGGAGCTGAGCCGGCCGTGTAGCTTTCTCCCTTTGTCTCATAACCATGTCCACCAACAAGAATGCTAATTCACCAGCTGCCCGCCTTAACAGATTCAAGAACAAGGGGAAAGACAGTACAGAAATGAGGCGGCGTCGAATAGAAGTTAATGTGGAGCTGAGGAAAGCGAAGAAGGATGACCAGATGCTGAAAAGGAGAAACGTAAGCTCGTTTCCCGATGATGCTACCTCTCCACTGCGGGAAAACCGCAACAACCAGGGCACTGTAAATTGGTCAGTTGATGACATTGTCAAGGGCATAAATAGCAACAATTTGGAAAGCCAGCTCCAGGCTACTCAAGCTGCTAGGAAACTGCTTTCTCGGGAAAAGCAGCCCCCCATAGACAACATAATCCGGGCTGGTTTGATTCCAAAATTTGTGTCCTTCTTGGGCAGAACTGATTGTAGTCCCATTCAGTTTGAAACTGCTTGGGCTCTCACCAACATTGCTTCCGGGACCTCAGAACAGACCAAGGCTGTGGTCGATGGAGGCGCGATCCCAGCGTTCATTTCCCTGTTGGCATCTTCCCACGCCCACATCAGCGAACAGGCTGTGTGGGCTCTAGGAAACATTGCAGGGGATGGTTCCGTTTTTCGAGACTTGGTTATCAAGTACGGTGCAGTTGATCCGCTTCTGGCTCTCCTCGCGGTTCCTGATATGTCATCGTTAGCATGTGGCTACTTGCGTAACCTTACTTGGACACTTTCAAACCTTTGTCGCAACAAGAACTCCGCACCCCCACTAGATGCCGTCGAGCAGATTCTTCCTACCTTACTTCGTCTCCTGCATCACGATGATCCAGAGGTCCTGGCAGATACCTGCTGGGCCATCTCCTACCTGACGGATGGTCCAAATGAACGGATTGAAATGGTCGTGAAAACAGGAGTTGTGCTGCAGCTTGTGAAGCTTCTAGGAGCTACCGAATTGCCCATTGTGACTCCTGCGCTAAGAGCCATAGGAAATATTGTCACTGGGACAGATGAACAGACTCAGGTTGTAATAGACGCAGGAGCGCTTGCTATCTTTCCCAGCCTGCTAACGAACCCCAAAACTAATATTCAGAAGGAAGCCACGTGGACGATGTCAAACATCACAGCTGGCCGCCAGGACCAGATACAGCAAGTTGTGAATCACGGATTAGTCCCGTTCCTCGTTGGTGTTCTCTCTAAGGCAGACTTTAAGACACAAAAGGAAGCTGTCTGGGCTGTGACCAACTATACAAGTGGTGGGACAGTTGAACAGATTGTATACCTCGTCCATTGTGGCATAATAGAACCATTGATGAACCTCTTAACTGCGAAGGATACCAAAATTATTCTGGTCATTCTGGATGCCATTTCCAACATCTTTCAGGCTGCTGAGAAACTAGGTGAAACCGAGAAACTTAGTATAATGATTGAAGAATGTGGAGGTTTGGACAAAATCGAGGCTCTACAAAACCATGAAAATGAGTCTGTGTACAAAGCTTCATTAAACTTGATTGAGAAGTATTTCTCTGTAGAGGAAGAGGAAGATCAGAATGTTGTGCCAGAAACTACCTCTGAAGGCTATACGTTCCAGGTTCAGGATGGCACTGCTGGGACCTTTAACTTTTAGCTTGTACAGCCGACGCAGAAAGTTGTTTGTGGTGTGCTTTATTTGGTAGAAGTTTGTCTTACTGTTTCTCTACTAAGAACTCTTTTTAAATGTGTTTTGTTATTGTAGCACTTTTTACAACAAAACTCTACTTGACCAGTTCCAAACGGTAAAAACTGTATGAAGCTCCTCCTGCCAGTGGGTTTCTTATTTCTATGTGGACCCTCCTCTCTTGCAGTGTCCTGTAAATAAAGACTAAATTCCACCCTTTTCTTTAAAAAAAAAAAAGAAAGAAAGAAAGAAAATGGCAGAGGAGCCACTGGCAAAGTAACATGAGCAGCCTCTATAAGATCCAAAAGACAAGAAAATAGGTCCCTTCCTACAGACTCCAGAAAGAAACACAGCCCTGTCAACACCTTAATTTTAACCCAGGGAGACCCATTTCTGATTTCTGATCTCCAGATAACAAACCTGTCTTGTTTTAGTCCACTACATTTGTAGTACTTTGTTTTGGCTGCAATAGAAAACAAATCTATTGGAATATATATTTTTTCAGATTGGATTGAATAAGATATATTAATAAAATTATTTTCATTTGTCTCTCTTTACTTGTTTTTACTGTAGTTATTAGAAAATATACAGCTACCTATGTGGCTTTGCAGTATACTTCTATTGGACAGTGCTTGACCCTCTCAACATTTGGATGATATGGTGATATGAGTTCTTCTAACTACCTCTAATAAATATGACACTAGTCAATATGGGAAGAGCACTAACCTCTGTGGATATTTCCAGGCTAACTAATAATAGTTTATCTTCTCAGGACCTTTCAGTGTGCTGGTCAGAAGAGGAGAAATTGTGTCTCATGCCTGGACTGTCCAATGAATAAGTGACTATGGGTCATGTTGAGTGATAGCTTTCCATGTTTGTAGAAACTATAAAACTGGCCCAATCAAATAAATTATTAGAGTTTTTTGAGAGAAGAGAACAGAGCTCAGTATACCCATTCACCACCAGAATGTGATTCTCCGAGTTCTCTCAACAGCAGTGCAACTGTGGTAGGAAGCTCGTGTGGAAAAAATTTGCCAACCTACCAAGACCATCACAGGCCAGACCCTTGAATGATGAGTTTGCTCTTTTTTTTTTTTTTTTAAAAGAGAGAGGGAACATGAGTGGTGGGGGGTGGGGCAAAGGATGAAGGATAGAGAATCTTTTTTTTTTTTAAAGATTTTATTTATTTATTTGACAGAGAGAGAGAGAGCACAAGGAGGGGGAAAGGCTGAGGGAGAAGGAGAAGCAGGCTGCCCGCAGAGCAGAGGAAGCCCCATGTGGGACTCGATCAGGACTCTGGGACCATGACCTGAGCCAAAGGCAGTGGCCTAACCAGCTGAGCCACCCAGGTGCCCCAAGTTTGCTCTTTGTAACAAGTGTCATTCTGGTTGCAGATAATAACTTTCACGTTTAGGTGGTTAAGATGGTTAGCAAATCTGTAAGAGGAAAAGTCAATTACAGTGTCTGGAGAAGAGAGAATAGGAGTAAAATCAGAGTAAAATAGAGGGCTAATTCCAGAAAAGCAAAAGGAGGCAGAATAGATAGACTTCTTGAGGGGCCGCAATAGGACAGGAACCACATTACTGCATTAGGGTATATGGGTCATTTCTTACCCTCAGGCTTTAAAAAGAAACATAGGAGTGGTTGACACATGAAGGAAAAGAGCCTCATAATATATCGGTCTGGGTATTTTTTTTTTTTTTTTTGCCATGAAATCATGTATCTTCCAAAGATATAAACTTAGAGTATTTCAGAGAAACAGTGAGCTTTCAAAATTAATGTTAGTAATTGTAGATTTGAAGTACAGGGAGTACTTGGAGAGTCTGATAACATTTGGAGCCTATTTGTGAGTCAAAGGACTTTTTTCCAACAATTAAAGATGCCTAAAACAATTCTCAACAATCTGAAGTGTTCATAAGACAAAATGAGCACCGCCGTGTATGTGAGGAACTTGGATGGTAGGCACCAACTTTGCAGGGTTCAGTCCGTTGGGGGCACTTAAAACGACCTCCGAGACACTGCAGCTGGGTGCAGTCCAGGAAAAGAGAAGAAACCTCTTTATTTCCCATTTGAGTGTATTCCCCCCTTGAACTCTGATCATGCTGTGTGAAACAATGAAGTGGGATGAGAGGGTTTCTGCATTTTCTCCATGGCCTCCTGCCAGTATCTAACATAGTTAATGGTACTTTATGTTTCTGGCCAACTCTTAGAAGCCACTCACAATAGGTTTTTGAACTGCCTCAAGCACCAGTAGTGACAAACTTGTTCTCCATGGGTAATAAAAGTGAGAAGGCTCCTGGGACTATCTTCTTAGGAGCTCCTTTAATGAGCAGTCACCACACCAGTTGCAGGAAATAATTGTGCTGATCTTAACCACTGTAAAGATACTTTCTCTTGTGCAGTTAAAGTTATCTGCAATAATTGAACTATTCCTCTTCTAGAGACTTCTGCCTACATTTCTCCTTATTCATTTTGTATAAAATGACAGTGATGGAACTAGGCATGTATCCTCTGTGCTTTGATTCCCCAAGCTCCAAGATTCCATCCTATCCTAAAGACCTTTTACAGTCACATGGTGAGATTGAATGCTTTCTACCTTTTTATAAAAATATGTACTGTTTTTATATTTTCCCTTCCTTGTAGATAATGGGTCAATGCTTCTCACAAAGTCCATCTTTCTAGGGTCAGCTTCCTAATGGAATCAAGCCATCAGATTTTCTTCCGCCCCTTTACACCCTTCTGGGAACATCTCTCCCATTTTATAACTCACCTTTCCTGACTCTCTTTGATTCTTTTTAGGAAACTTTTAAGATTCATAGAAGGTAGCAGGAATTCCACCAAGTCACTGAATTATTCCTTCACCTCAAACATTAATCATTTTTTTAAAACATTAGTCATTTCTGAAGACAAAATTGCAACCAGTTTAGGTGGATGTGCAGTGCCTTGCTAAAAAAAGAAAGAAAGGTGAAATAATTCTGACTATTTTCTTTCTCGGGTTTTCCTCCAAACTTTTGCATGACTTACTTCCAAGACACAGAATAGACTGACTTTAATTTTCTTCAGTTGTTTCCTTTCTCTGACAATTTCTTAACTTCTTACATGTATACACTTAAGGATCAAAGGTGAGAAGACAAAATACCCAGTCAAGCCGTGTTATTTCATTGCATTTGATGTCAACTTCCCTGGTCTTCCTGCTTTTGTCCTTGGCTTCCTTCAGTCATTTTCAGCAGAGCAACAGGAGTGATTCTTTTAAAAGTGGAAGTCGGGTCATATGACTTCTCAAAACTCTGCAACAGTTCTGCTGTAGGCTGAATGTTTGTATACCCCAAAATTCAAATGTTGAAATCTTAACACCCACTTCCTAACATGGTTTAAGGAGGTGAGGCTTTTGGGAGGGGATTAGGTCATAAGGCAGAATGCTCATGGATGGCATTAGTCCTCTTTGCCCTGTGAGGACACAACAAAAATTCTGTGACCTAGAGGAGGGCCCTCACGGGATCCTGCTGTTACCCTGATCTTGGACTTCCAGCCTGTAGGCCTGTAAGAAATAAATTTTTGTTGTTTATAAGCTATGTGGATTATATTATTTTGTTTCAGATGCAGCCCAAACACCCTCAGGCAAGCTTCTGACTTCAGAGGAAAAGAAAAATCCTTGGAATAGCTCTAAGAGCCTATGTGATCAGGTCCAGGTCACCTTTTTTTTTTTTTTTTTTTTTTTTAAAGATTTTATTTATTTATTTGAGAGAGAGACAGTGAGAGAGAACATGAGTGAGGAGGTCAGAGGGAGAAGCAGACTCCCCACGGAGCTGGGAGCCCGATGCGGGACTCGATCCCAGGACTCCAGGATCATGACCTGAGCTGAAGGCAGTCGTCCAACCAACTGAGCCACCCAGGCGCCCCCAGGTCACCCTTTTTGACCTCAGCTACCGACTCTCCTGCTCACTCACTCTGCTCCAACCACCTGGTTCCCTGCTCACTCACTCTGCTCCAACCACCTGGCTCCCTTATTGTTCTTTGTGGTAGGTACTCTCCTCTCTCAACACTTCACTCTTGCTGTTGTCTGGGCATGGAAAGCATTTACCCGAGAGATGTGCTTGGCTCACACACTTCTTCTTGTATTTACTCAAATGTTACCTCTTCACGAGGCCTTCCTTGGCTATTCCATCTAAAATCATAATAACCCAGCCCACCCTCTGGCCCTCTCTCTCCCTCTTCTCTGCTTTATCTTTTGCATTTTGCTCATGGTTTCTTTTATTGTTCAGAAGCCTTTTAATTTGATATAGTCCCATTTACAATTTTTGCTATTTATTGCTTGTGCTTTGGGTGTCATATACAAAATAAGATTAATATTGAAGACATTTTTTCCCTATGTTTTCTTCCAGGAGTTTTATGGTTTTATGTCTTACATTTAAGTTCTTAGTCTATTTCAAAATTATTTTTGTGCCTGTGTAAGAAAGGGGTTCAGTTTCATTCTTTTGCATGTGAAGATCCAGTCTTCCCAGTACCATTTATTGAGGAAACTTTCCTTTTCCCATTGAGCATTCTTGGCTTTCTTGACCACATATGCATGGGTTTATTTCTGAGTTTTTGGTTTTGTTCCATTGGTCTATATGACTGTTTTTAATTCCAGTTAAATTTTTTAAAATTCCAGTTACATTGCAGTTAAATACTGTTTTGATTACTATAGCTTTATAATAAAGTTTGAAATCAGGAAGCATGATGACTCTAGCTTTGTTTTTTCTCAAAATTGCTTTGGCTATTTGGGGTCTTTAATGGTTCTAAATTAATTTTAAGATTGCATTTTTCTCTCTTTGTGAAAAAGACCATTGGAATTTTGATAGGGATTACACTGAGTTTATCGATGGCTTAGGGTAGAATGGACATTTTAACAATATTAACTCTTCTGATGCATAATCAGAATATCACGAATGATCTTTCTATTTATTTGTATCTTCAGTTTCTTTCATAAAGGTTTTATAGTTTTCAATGTATAAATCTTTCACTTTCTGGGTTAAACTTATTCCTAAGCATTTTATTGTTTCTGATGCTATTGTAAATGGGATTGCTTTTTTCCTTTTCAGATGGCTCATTGTTATTATGTAGAAATGTAACTGATTTTTGTATGTTAACTTGTAACCTGAAACTTTACCAAATTCACTTATTATACTAAAAGTTGTGTGTGTGTGTGTGTGTGTGTGTGTAGTCTTTAAGATTTATTATATGCAAGATCACATCATCTGTAAACAGAAACAATTTTACTTTTTTCTAATTTGAATAACTTTCATATCTTTTTCTTGCCTAATTGCTCTGGCTAGGAGTTCCAATTCTAAGTTGAATACAAGTGGTGAGAGTGGGTGCCTTGTCTTGTTCCTGATCTTAGAGGAATAGCTTTCAACATTTCACCATTAGGTATGATGTTAGCTGTGGGGTTGTGTCATATATGGCCTTTGTTATGTTGACGTATGCTCCTTCTACACATAGTTTGTTGAGAGTTTTATCATGAAATGATGTTGAATTTTGACAAATGCTTTTTCTGCATCTAAGATGACATATGATTTTTATTTTTCATTATTTTAAAGTGATGTATCACATTTATTGATTTGTGTATGCTGAACTATCCTTGCGTTTTGAGCATAAATCCCACTTGCTTATGATGTGTAATTCTTTTTTTAAATTTTTGTGGTTTTTATCTTTTAATTTTTTTATCTTTAAAGATTTATTTATTTATTTATATTTATTATTTATTATCTTTATTTACTAATTATTTATTATTATTTATTATTATCTTCATTTATTTATTATCTTTATTTATTTATTTTTCTTTCTTTTCAGCATAACAGTATTCATTGTTTTTGCATGATACCCAGTGCTCCATGCAATCCGTGCCCTCTCTAATACCCACCACCTGGGTATTGTTCTTTGTGGTAGGTACTACCACAAAGAACAATATTGGGGGACCAACCTCCCACCCCCGCCCCTTCAAAACCCTCAGATTGTTTTTCAGAGTCCATAGTCTCTCATGGTTCACCTCCCCTTCCAATTTCCCCCAACTCCCTTCTCCTCTCTAACTCCCCATGTCCTCCATGCTATTTGTTATGCTCCACAAATAAGTGAAACCATATGATAATTGATTCTCTCTGCTTGACTTCTTTCACTCAGCATAATCTCTTCCAGTCCCGTCCATGTTGCTACAAAAGTTGGGTATTCATCCTTTCTGATGGAGGCATAATACTCCTTAGTGTATATGGACCACACCTTCCTTATCCATTCGTCCTTTGAAGGGCATCTTGGTTCTTTCCACAGTGTGGTGACCGTGGCCATTGCTGCTATAAACATTGGGGTACAGATGGCCCTTCTTTTCACGACATCTGTATCTTTGGGGCAAATACCCAGTAGTGTAATTGCAGGGTCATAGGGAAGCTCTATTTTTAATTTCTTGAGGAATCTCCACACTGTTCTCCAAAGAGGCTGCACCAACTTGCATTCCCACCAACAGTGGAAGAGGGTTCCCCTTTCTCCACATCCTCTCCAACACATGTTGTTTCCTGTCTTGCTAATTTTGGCCATTCTAAGTGGTGTAAGGTGATATCTCAATGTGGTTGTAATTTGAATATCCCTTATGGCTAGTGATGATAAATTTTTTCATGTGTCTGATAGCCATTTGTATGTCTTCATTGGAGAAGTGTCTGTTCCTATCTTCTGCCCATTTTTTGATATGATTGTCTGTTGAGTTTGAGGAGTTCTTTATAGATCCTGGATATCAACCTTTTGTCTGTACTGTCATTTGCAAATATCTTCTCCAATTCCGTGGGTTGCCTCTTTGTTTTCTTGACTGCTTCCTTCACTGTGCAGAAGCTTTTGATTTTGACGAAGTCCCTAAAGTTCATTTTCGCTTTTGTTTCCTTTGCCTTTGGAGACATATCTTGAAAGAAGTTGCTGTGGCTGATATCGAAGAGGTTACTGCCTATGTTCTCCTCTAGGATTGTGATATGTAATTCTTTTAATGTGCTGTTGAGTTAAATTTGCTAGTATTTTGTTGAGGATTTTTGCATCTGTATTCATCAGGAATATTGGCTTGTAGTTCTCTTTTTTTTACAGTGTCCTTACTTGACTGTGGTATCAGGCTGATGCTAGTCTTGTCAAATGAGTTTGGGAGTTCTCCTCTTCAATTTTTTAGAATGGTTTGGAACGAACTCGTGTTAAATATTTTTTATGTTTTGTACAACTCACCAGTGTAGCCACCTGGTTCTGGAATTTTTTGTGGGGGCGGGGAGGATGTTTTGATTACTGATTCAATCTCTTTATTGGTGATTGGTCTGTTGGGATTTTCTATTACTCTATGATTCAGTCTTGGTAGGTGGTATGTTTCTAGGAATTTATCCATTTCTTCTATGTTACTCAATTTTTTGACATATAATTGTTTATAGTAGTCTTTTTTTTTGAGAAGATGAGAAATTTTATTAGCAACCCACCACATAGATTCTCTAATTTGTTGTATTTATGCTTAAATTGACAGAAAGTAAAGTTACACTGTATATTATATGAAGATTGTTCTATAATACAGTGTTTTATTTTTGGTGTCTTTTTAAAAAATTTATATTGTCATCTTAAAGTTATGAATCAACTAAGCACTTGGTAAATTATAGATATCTATTTCAGTTTAGACTTCACCTAACAACAATTATTAAGAATACACTGTAGGAAATATTCTTTGAGGACTATAGTGGACTTGAAGGACCATGTTTTAGTACTTTTTAAAAAAAATTTCTTTTCAGCGTAACAGAATGCATTGTTTTTGCACCACACCCAGTGCTCCAGACAACACGTGCCCTCCATAATACCCACCACCTGGCTCCCCCAAACTCCCACTCCACCCCCTTCAAAACCCTCAGGTTGTTTTTCACAGTTCATAGTCTCTAATGGTTCATCTCCCCCTCCAATTTCCTTCACCTCCCTTCTCCTCTCCATCTCCCTATGTCCTCCGTGTTACTTATAGTAGTCTTTTATGATCCTTTTTATTTCTGTGGTATCAGTTATAACATCTTTTTCATGTATAATTAATTTATTTGTCCTTTATCTTTTTTTCTTGGTAAGTCTAGCTAAAGGTTTGTCTATTTCTTTTTCAAAAACCAGTTCTTAGTTTTGTTGAACTTTTATGTTGTTTTCTATTCTCTATTTCATTCATTTCTGTTCTAACATTTGTTACCTCCTTCCTTCTGCTATCTTTAGGCTTAGTTCTTCTTTTTCTAGTTCCCTGAGGTATAAAGTTAGATTGTTTATTGGAAATCTTCCTTTTTCCGTAACATAGGCACTTATCACTATAAACTTCCCTCTTACAACTGCTTTTGCTGCGAGACAAAAGTTTAGGTGTTGACATTTGTGTACAGCTTTTTTATGGTCATATTTTAAAAATTTCTCTTGGATAAATACCTAGAAATAGAATTGCTGGTTCATCATATATACAAGTGCTTAACATTAAAAAAATTTCCTGTTTTTTTCCCTTAGAAGTTTTATAGTTTTAGCTTTTGCAAATAATTTTGCATTCCAAATTAATTTTGTGTATGTTGTGAGGTCTGAGTCAATGTTCATTTCTCCCCCCTTGTGGATACCCAGTGGTTCCAGCCTCATTTGCTGAGAAATTCTTTCTCATTGAATTGTCTTGGTCAAAAATCAATTTATCATATAAATGTGAGTCTACTTCTGTATTCTCTTACTTCATTCCATTTATCTATATGATCATTTTTACACCAATAACTTGGTTACTATAGTTACATAGTAAGCTTTAAAATCCAAGTACATGCATGTATATTCCAACTTTATTCTCAATCAAAGTTGTTTTGGGTATTTTAGGTCTTTACATTGTCATAAAAATTTTAGAATCCACTCTTTAATTTATACAGTGATACCTGGTAGTATTTTTATTATAATTGGGTTGAATCTATAGATCAATTTAAAGATAATTAATATTTCACAACATTGAGTCTTCTAAAACATGAACACTGTATAAATCTCTATTATTTGAGTCTTAAAAATTTTTTTCAGTAATGTTTTAGTTTTTAGTGTAGAAGTCTTGCACTATTATATTAAATTTATATTTACTTTGTGTTTAAATGTGATTATAAATAAAATTTTAAAATATTTGACTTCCCAAATTTTTGTTCTAGTATATAAGGATGATCTTGTATCCCATAACTTTGTTAAATTTACTTATTAGTTGTAGTAGTTTTTATGCAGCAACCTTGGGATTTTGTAGGTAGAAGTCATGTAATCTGTGAATAAAGACAATTTTACTTCCTTTTTTCTCTTTAATAATCTCTATGCCTATTATTATTATTTTTTCTCATTGTCCTGATTTGGACCTCCATTTACAATGTTGAGTAGAAGTAGTGAGAAAGAATATATTTACTTTGTTTCCAGTCATAACAGAGGAGACTTAAGTCTTTCTCCATAAAGAAAATTAACATAAAGTGTTATGTTTAGTGTGAGATTTTTTGGGTTGCCTGAAGTTCCCTACATTGTTGCTTTGCTTTTTTTAAAAAAATTTTTTTGTATGTAATGTGTCTTTTCTCTTTAGCTGCTTTTAACATTTTTTTCCTCTTTATCACCAGTTATCTGCTAGGTGACTATAATGTGCTTTGGTGTGAGTTTCTTTGTTTATCCTGCTTGAGATTTGTTGAACAGCTTGAACAAGGACACAGGAATTCAGTTTTTCATCAAACATTGAAAATTTTAAACTATTATTATTTCAAATACATTTTCTGTCTTCTCTTTCTCCCCCTCTTTCTGCCTTTTTCCTGGTACTTTGTATCTTTTAGATCACTTGATGTGTTCCATATGTCATCAAGGCTCTGTTCATTTTCAGTCTTTTTTGCTTTGTGTATTTTTGTCTGAAATTTTGTGTCCTTTTTTCTGAATAGTTTCTATTGACCTGTCTACAATTGTTTAACCTATTGTCAAACAAATCTAGTGAATTTTGTTTTTTTTTTTTAAATATAGTTTTTGTTCTAGAATTTCCATTTAGTTATTTTAAAATATTTTCTATTAAGATCCCTTGTTTGTTCTTTTATTATGTATATGCTTTGTTAGCATTTTTTCTTTTTAATTTTTAAAAGTTTATCAATTTATTTGTTTGTTTGAGTAATCTCTATATCCAACATGGGGCTTGAACTCATGACCCTGAGATCAAGAGTTGCATCCTCTTCCAACTGAGCCAGCCAGGCACTCCACTTTCTTAGAAGTCCTTGCCAATATTTATATTAATTATAATGTTCTTGTCATGGTTCATTGTTATAATCATCTCTGTCATTTCTGAGTCTGTTCATATTGACTAATTTTTTTTTGCCTGGTTATGGGTCGTATTTTCCTGCTTCCTTGCATGTTTAGTAAATTTTAGTTGTATGATGGTTGCTACATTTTTATGGGTGCTGTTTTTCTTTAAGTTTTTATTTAAAAGTTTTAAAGTTTTATTTAAATTCCAGTTAGTTAACTGTAGTTTCAGGTGTACAATATAGTGATTCAACACTTCCATACAGCACCAAGTGGTCATTGCAAGTGTACTCCTTAATTCTCATCACCCTCCTCCCCTGCCTTGTTTTTTGCCATCAGTTTGTTCTCTATAATTAAGAGTCTGTTTTTCAGTTTGCCCCTCCCCCCTTTTCCTTTTGCTCATTTGTTTTGTTTCTTAAATTCTGCATGAGTGAAATCATATGGTATTTGTTTTTCTCTGATTGACTTATTTCACTTAGCATAATACTTGTTAGCTCCATCCATGTCATTGCAAATTTCAAGATTTCATTCTTTTTTATGGCTGAGTAATATTCCATATCTCACCCCCACACCCCCAAACCCCCGTACCCACATACCCCACACATCTTCTTTATCCATTCTAAGTCAATAGACTCTTGGACTATTTCCATAATTTGGCTGTTGTAGACATATAGATGCTGTATTTTTGAGTGTATTTTGTTGTCTAGGTTAATAAATTTTTTAATTTATTTAATTAAATTTAAAATTTTTAAAAAATTAAAAAAATTTTTTTTTCTTATAGGCAATTTATTTTCTTAAGGATCAACTTGATTCTTTTCAGCCCAGTTTTTAAATTTTGTTAGGTTGAGTCACGAGTAATCTTTACTTCAGGACTAGATTAGCTCCATTTCTAAGGCATAGCTGTTCTGGGATTTCCACTAAAAACTTTTGGTTTTCAGCTGTCTCTTAGTCCTGGGAGGGCCCTGGTAACTAACCAGTTCATAGGTCTTGGTAGTTGTCGATTTCCTAGCAGTTGTCTTTCCTTGACCTTATGGAGTCTCAGCTTGTGCATACACAGCTTGTTTTTTAGGGAAGGGTTCATGAGGAACCATATGCTGATTTTTGAAGCCCCTTCTTTTCACAGCTCTCTTTAATCTGTTGCCTTGTTCTACAAAATTCTGACATCTCAGTAGCCTTGAATTCCAACTTCCAAGCCCTCAGCTTAGCCGACTGTTGTATTTTATTTGAGCTCAAATTTCTTGCACTAAAACCTGAAAAGAAGTTTGAGGCAGAAAACTGGAGAGATAATGGAGTTCATTGAGCTCATTTTGCTGTTTTCCTTCTCTCAAGGATCATAGTTCTGTGCTGCCAGTTATTCAACATCTTGAAATACTTGTTTCCTAAATTTTGTCTAGGTGAAGTGCTAGTGTAGTCCAATTTACTCCATGATCAAAAGTTGAAGTCCCTTACTAATTTTTGAAACTTGGAGTCTTTTGTTCTTACCATTCACAATAGCTTCTCTGGAAACTG
The DNA here is from genome assembly GCF_022355385.1 of Mustela nigripes. Lineage (NCBI taxonomy): Eukaryota > Metazoa > Chordata > Mammalia > Carnivora > Mustelidae > Mustela > Mustela nigripes. Next base: position 6,314,613 of record NC_081561.1, read on the forward strand.
TAGATCTCTTATGAGAGAAATCAAGGAAGACACAAAAATATGGGAAAACATTCCATGCTCATGAATTGAAAGGATGAATATTGTTAAAATGTTTGTGGGGGAGAGGTTGGGGTATCAGGTGGTGGGTATTATAGAGGGCACGGATTGCATGGAGCACTGGGTGTGGTGCAAAAATAATACTGTTATGCTGAAAATAAATAAAAAATAAATTTAAAAATTATGTTATGTTAGCCATCATACAGCTCATCATATATTTTTTTATTTAAGTGTAATTTAAGCAAACAGATCTTTATTGTACTTTGTGAAATTTTTATAATTTTTGAGAGATCTTAATATATTTATCCAGTCAATTTGTTCAAGGTAATGTTTGTCTCGAAAGTAGTTCACCAACAAAATGACTAACACAATGACAAAACAATAACAAAATTTTTAGTTTTGTAATAGACTACCCCAGGTCTCAATAGTTTCAAAATTTAACTTTTATTACTGAAATATATTTTTAAGAGAACAATTCTAAATTTTATTGTCTATGCTGATTGATTTTTTTGTAATCATTTTTGGGATATGTAATTTTATTTATTTATTTGTTTTTGTTATACTCATAGTTATACTTCATTTAATGAAAAAGGCTATAGGTTAAAATCAGCCAAGGGGAGAGGCACCTGAAGCAGAATCCAGGGGATTTCTAGCACCGACTTCTAATTGCTTCTCCCAGAAGAGTTGTAGACAGCATTAATTCTTCCCAGCAGTGATGGTTGATAGTACACATGGAATATTGCCAACCAGAGAGGATCATACAAGCCTTGGTGTCTAGAGCTTTTATAGTGGTTTGGCCATATAGATGCATTTGGACCCTTTATGTGACTGACCTTGATTTCCAGCCCCACTGGAAATCAAGCTGATAGCAGGTGGCCCAAAGGCCCACCATAAATCACATTGTCAAGCTATCTGTTGTGGTCCAAGGCCTTCAGATAAGAAAGACACTATTGCCAGACAGGAAATCCCAAGGGCTTATAGATCACTTCCCAAGATCTGAGGATGAAGACCAGACATCTATTCAAGCAAGTTTAATTCTTCACTGAAGACTGTAGGATACATGATTTTAACAATAAAACTGTCTTTTACTAACGAATGCCTAATGAAATTATTTCTTATTGTAACAGGTCAATGGGAAAGATCACAGTACAAATTGAAATCAACAAATTCATCAACTGAAGCTGCCACTGACTTTCACGCATGCTCCATTGACTGTAAAATTGCATGTATTATTTACTATTCCTATCATCTTCTATTTGATTTTTATTTATCTTTATTTTTAAATTTTTGTTTCCTGGTTGTGAGTGTACTGCTTCTCATAATATTATTTCTTTATTTATTTTTGTTGTCATTTTATTGTTTATCTATGTCTGACACTTATTTTCCTTGTGTTCCTAAAATTGATTATCATAGTTTTTTTTCCCACTATAGTAATGTAAGAGTTTTTGACATTTTTGTTTGTAGTTTGGCATAGTTTCAAACTTAAAGAAAACTTGAAGTACAATGCAAAAACTTCCTTTCCTTAAGCTTTTCAGTGTAAGTTGCTGATATACACCAGCACTGCCTGAACACTTTAGAATACATTTCCTTCAAACACAGGCATTTATCTATATAACTACAACAGAGCCATCAATATCACAAAATTAATATTGATGTATTGTTATTACTTAATCCTCAGATTCCTTTTTAACTCTGCAATGATCCCAATAATGTACTTTATGGTAAAAGGACCATGTCTTTACAGTCCTTCAATCTGGAGCAGTTCTTTAAACTCTCCTTGTTTTTCATGACCTAGACACTTTTGATGATTATGAACCAGTTATTTTGTAAAGTGTTCCTTTAGATACTGCTGATAGTCCTTCATGATTATATTCAGGTTATGCTTCTTTGGCAACAGTATTACAGTTGTCATGCTGTTTATGTCTCATTGAATTATATTAAATGGCGCATGACTTGGATTTTTCCTATCATTAGTGATCTGGCATCAGTCACTTGATTAAGGTGATGTCTGCCAGGTTTCTTTCAGTGTTTCTTTTTTCCTTTTGTAAATACCACACGTTCTGTAGGCAAGTTTGGTGAGAGTATTTAACTATGCCTTTTGTTATCAAACTTTCACTCATTAGTTTTAGAATCCATTGGTATTTCTTGATTAAATGAACTATGATGGTTATTAAATGGTTATTTTCTTTAAAAGTTTTAATAATCATTTTATTGGGGTATTGATACATAAAAATATGCCTATTTAGTGTATGCAACTTGATGAACTTAAGAGTTTAGATAGATCAAACTATCATCACAACTGTGTCATAAGTGCATCCATCACCTCCAAAATTACTGTGTGTGTGTGATGATATCACTTGATGTAAGGTCTACCCCCTTAGCAAATATTTAAGTATACAATAAAGTATTATTTATTATAGGTGCTATGTTGTACAGGAGATCTCTAGGACTTACTCATTGTTGCATAAGTGAAACTTTGTATCCTTTGACAATTACCTCCCTGTTTTCCTCTCCCCTTAGGCCTTGGCAATTGCCATTCAACTCTCTGTTTCACTATTTTGTTTTATTTTACCTTATTTTTTTAAAAAGATTTTATTTATTTAGAGAGAGCACCAGCAAGGGAAGAGGCAGAGGGAGAGGGAGAGCGAGAATCTCAAGCAGACTCCCTACTAAGAACAGAGCTTGATGCAGGGCTTGATCCCATGACTCTGAGATCATGACCTGAGTCAAAGTCAAGAGTTAGATGCTTAACTCACTGAGCCACTCAGTTGCCCACAAGTTTAAATATTTTAAGGTTTTATTTATTTATTCAAGAGAGAGTATGTGTGTGAGAGAGATAGCACATGAGAGCATGAACAAAGGGAAAGACAGAGGGATGAGGAGACTCCCTGCTAAGCAGAGAGCCTGATGTGGGGCTTGATCCCAGGACCCTGAAATCATGAGCTGAGCAGAAGGCAGACACTTAACTGACTGAGCCACCCAGACGCCCCAAGTTTTAGATTCTTCATGTCAATAGTGTCTCGCAGTATTTGCTCTTCTGTGTAAGCATAATGTTTAAATGGTTATTTTCTAATTCAACTCCTCCTTTTAGGCTCATAAATTGATGGAAGATAGGCACTTCTGTTTGTTTATTCATTTACATTAGTAAGGACCCATTGTTTACTCAACTGGTTATAATCTGTTACTATTATTTATTTCAGTGCTGAAACTGTGCCAGTTTTAGTCAGTGGTTGTCCCTTCAAGCTGGCTTTTATGTCCCATTTACATTTTCTTACCATTCTTGGAGCCCTTCCTGACTTTCTGCCACAAGATAATCCAGGCTTATCTTGTATTTTCCCCACCATAGATCTAAGGTTAGCCATTTCTTTTTCAAGAAGTTCTGGTTCCTTTCTGTGGCAAATGGTATTTGGAAACCATGATGTGTGTGTCAGGTGTGTTCATTGCTGTTAGGTGGACAAAATGAGAGAATATAAGTATGTATATTACAAATATAGTATACATATTTCTATCTACCTACTATCTCTCTTTCTCTCTATTTATCTATCATCTACCTATCTATCATCTGTCTATCAAAAGTGTGAGTTCACACCAATACTTCCAATTTTGATTCAACCTTACAGACTGTTGAACACATTCTAGTGTTTTCCCTTTTCATCTTTGTAACTATCTGCAATATAATTACTTACCAGTCTCCTGCCACCAATACTGGCCTCTACCCATCCTTCCCTCTTGCTGCAAAGACGTTTAACCTACCTAGCTTGGGTTCTAATATTCTGCCTTGGGCTGCCACTACCACTCTTTCCAATGAGGATGCCTTCCTTACTTTACTTGAGGCTTTGACAACCTGCATGGTCCTACCTTCCCCCCTGGTATGGGTTCCACTAGCCTATGCCAGGCTGCTGCTATCACCACCTTCCCATTACATGGACACCTTCTGCACCTGGTTCTGGCTCCAACAGTCTGTGTTGGGCTGATGCCATCCTCCTATGAAGATGGCTCCTCATCCTGCTTGGGATCTGATGCTGGCTGACTTCTCTCATTATCCTATCCCATGAAAACCTCTTTCTCAACCTTCAGGCTCTGATAGCCCATGTTGTGTTCCCACCATCCCCAGATGGTACCCTCTTCACCTTGCCTGGGTTTTAATGCCCCAGGCTGGGATGCTGTCACTCCACCACCTTGCTTGGTCCCATCTAAAGGTATTTTGTTTGAAAGAAGAAAGAATGATATGAAGAAGCAAGACAAATAGAAATGCTTGAAGATTTTTTTTTTAAGATTTTATTTATTTGTTTGACAGAGAGACACAGTGAAAGAGGGAACACAAACTAAGGGAGTGAGAGAGGGAGAAGCAGGTTTCCCACCGAGCAGGGAGCCCAATGTGGGGCTCGATCCCAGGGGTCTGGGATCATGACCTGAGCCAAAGGCAGATGCTTAATGACTGAGCCACCCAAGCACCCCTTGAAGAAGGTTTTTACATATTGAAACTTCTTCAAGTTTTCTCTCTTTTATTTACATTTTGGCTCCCATTAGGATTCTTCCTTCTAGTCACATATGAATCTTAGTATGATCTAGAATTTTGAAAATATCTCAAAATTTATCTGGAAGTAGGGCATGAACAAGAGCAATTTGAATGCATTTTAAAACTACTCCCACGTTATACCTAGTTGTATAATTGTGTAGTCAAATTACCATTATGATATACAATATGACTTATTGGTGAATATGTGTAGGAGTTGTCACTGGAATACTTGTTTCTTCAGCCTGTTTCACTGCATCAGTGAAAAATTTCATGATATTTCATTTGGAACTACCAGACTCTGTCAGGTTTAGGCATATCAAATTTGCTAAGATGTGATCTGATACTTTAGAATGTATAAAACACGAATCCACATGCTGATGTAATTGCTTGTGTGATGTAATCTAAAAAAATTTGAAAATTTTATTTTATATTATTCCCCCCAAAACAGACATCATATATTTAAAATTATATATGCTCTAATATTTAGTTTATATCTAATAGAGTTTTTTTTCATTTGGTATTGATATGAAGTCAACTTATAAGTTCACTTATAAGTTAGCTTATAAGTAGCTTATAAGTACAAAGACTAGCTTCTAGCTGTTTACAGCTGGAACCTTACTTCTCCCACATACTTCCAATGACGAGCACATTAAATCATAGTCATACCGTGGCATATTCCTGTTCCCTACATCTTTTGTGAGGAAGAGATAGCAATATTCCTAGAAGTCATTCTTAGGGTTAAGACAACCTTCAGCAAGTTCCCTACACACAATAGGGAAGTGAACAACAAAAGCGTATCCAGCTAAATATAGAATGAATCTATTCTCAATTCACCTTTCCTTTATCTGCATACCCCAAATCCCTGTGGATATCCCAATGCCACTTAACACAAAGGGAGGTGTGACAGGGAGAACTGCTAATTTAACAGATTGTTGTTGAAATACCTTTCCTTTTGCAAATTTTACAATATTTATGACCATATGACAATCAAGCTGGGACCCTTCCAGGGCTTTGAAATGGTATGAAGAAGCCAAAGTTTTGTTAGTTTTCTGGTCAGTCTGCCTCGGTGGGGACTGCAAGGGAGTCTTTGTTCTGTGCAGCCACATCATCTGAAATACATATGCCTTCAACCTTCATCTGATATATCCCAAGCTCTGTCACTTTATGACACCATGAGAATCTGACCTTAGCATTTTCTATTCTCAGTCCATAGCTTTTGGGAGGAATACAAAGAAACAGAACAAAAAAAGCATGTTTTTAAGGTTGCTGTAAAGGAAGAGAATTTAAGCAGTTTTATCAGGGGAATTATGAACCTGTTTAATAAATGAGCATGAAATTAAATTCAACTTACATTTCCTTGAGAAATGTTACATATAAAGCATTATACAGATGATGTGGAAAACACAAAAGTTACACAAATCATAAGAATTAGCCAATCTTGCCTGGATCGCCTTACAAAATGGTTAATTAAGACTCATATAGGTTATTCAACAAGAAAGATAATTTATTTTGTAAATCAAGAAGTGTAACTTTATACTTGTAAGCCTTGTCTAGTGTCTATGTCCTTGAGATGAATACTTACCAAAGCAGATAATGAATTAGACTTTTAAGACTAAAATGATACTGCATTCTAGCAGGTAAGATATAATGAAATCGTCACTTTTGATTTATAGAGTAGACTACCTAGACCATCAGGAGATTATAAAAAGCGTATCTTTATCGTTAAACTTTGAAATAGCTTTTCACTCATCTTTTTCACATCCTTCCTTTCTCCTCATATATAAGAAACAGAATTAAATGTAGTGGAATCAAAGGGAAATTATCATAAAAGTCAATGAAATTAGGTCCTGCTAAGAGTGACTGCATCTTTAGAGAAAAAGGCTATTGTTTTTTTTTTTAATTTCAAAATAATTGTTTATTGTAATATTTCAAATATAGAGAAATATCTCAAAAATAAAGAAATATTTCAAATATAAAGAAATATCCACAACCCAGATTCAAATTCTGTATGTCCCTCTCTCTGATATCTGTTAGTGGTAACCACAACCTTTAAATTGGTGTCTATACTATTCATGAATGCAGCCATATACAATGGGGAGTATTACTCTGGAAGCTCTTAAATTTGATTAAAAGGTGTAATATATAGATTATTCTGTAACTTGCTTTCACATAAACATTGTTTTTGAGATATTACCATGTTGACTAAGCTATCCTCATTTCTATGCAGTTGTTAGCATATATATTACCTTTTTAAAAAACCTTATGACATATTCTGAGAAAGAAAAATTATTATCTTTATCTTAAGCTTCCTTAATATCTAAATCTATAGTTGATATTGCTTTTGTACTCATACTGCCCACGTTTCAATTTGGATCCATTTAAGGATCAGCCACAGTGAGGCCATGCATCTACTTTCATTATCCTTTCCTAGAATTCCAAAATCAAAAGGTTTTCAAAGGCACATGCTAATGAGTCAAAGTAGAGAAGGGATGCACAAGAGAGGCAGAGATGCTGCAAACCCTCCCTGAGGCCAGGAGAAGGCAAGTGAAAAGAGCTACTGAGTATCTGAGATGAAGTTTAGGTGAAGAGGCAACACTGAGTCGTGGTCAGTTCCCAGTCTGCTCAGCCCTTCCCGCCCTTTTTCAGGACTGGGTGCCAATGTATTTGCTGTCAGGAGATTTGATGTCAGCACTCGGTCTTTCGAGACATAAGAAATTTCCCTTTTTCCATAGCATCATTTTTGTTAATTCAGATTTCCCTGAAAGCTTAGCTCCCGTGCATTTAATGTGCTAAGAATTTGGAAATAACACACATCTATATTTCATTCTAAATGGGACATCTTTATACCTGGAATTATAGGCTTTCTCTTTCGCTGAAAATTACTTCAGAGGTGGCAAAGGGACAGACACAGGAGTGGAGTTTGAATGTCACTCTTCCCAGGGCTAGTTTCCTGTTGTCTTTTCACATAACAGACACAGAAAATGGCAATTATATCACCGCACTTAATGCTGATTCTTTACAAGACAAACAATCCCAATTTTCTATGTCTTTTAGTATGGTTCTAGAGACTTCATTGTTATCAGCCCAGCTCTGCTCTGCTCTGTAGAAGCCTTTTTACCACCCTCTGGTGGGTAAAGTATGAGAAACAAGATCCCTTCAGTCTAAGGCCAAAGAATGAGCAAACTGGTTAATCTGGGGGAGCAGAGGTGTGGAGGGAAGGAGGAACAATATTAAGTACACGTGGAGCTGTAAAGTGGGCGATAATTTGGTAACTCCCGTATTTAATTGTCCTGTCCCTATTTTGTAGTGCCCACCATTGGGCCCAGGCCCTTCACACTGTTACATTCCTTCTCGTCTACCACTTTGGCCCACCCTTCCTACCCAAGGGTCCCCAATATTTCCCATATAAAGGAGCCTCTTTCCTGGACAACTTGGATGGATGGTCAGCCTCCATCTCAACATACAGTGTTCAGCTGTTTTGCTCCTGACAGTTTTCCCTCCCAGACCTGTCTTCTCATTCTTAGTGATCTCAAAGCTTATTCATATTCTGGATAGTGGTTAGCTTGCTATGGGTCTATGCAACACAGAGTACCACATGTTTCCCAATGAATTTATGCCTCCATACGTACACAATGTTTCTCGAAACTTTGGCCTCCTCCAACCTGCTGATGCAGTTAACATTTTTGGAGTCTGGAATTTTATTAGTTGCTGAGTTTTTAACATCTCTTTGCTTCCGGACATTTATTTTACTTCCTTTTACTAATATCCACGGTTGTTAGTTGTAAGGCTATTGTCATTAAAAATTGGTCCTCAGGTGCTGTGGAAAAAGCCCAGGAATTCAGCTAATAAATTGGAAATTCTCTTGTCTCTTCTTGTTACTTCTACCATTTTCATTACTAACAGTCCAAGAGCATATTGTCCTTATTGATAAAAGGTTGTTTACAAGGGCTCATTCATGAGGCCCAAGTTATGGTTTATGAGAGAGGTAACAGAATTCTTGTTTATGGACACGTGGTACAAGCATAATTCATGATAGTCGACTATCTGGGTCACAGAAAGACGGAATAACACACTGAGTGTTTCAGCTCAGAGTATTGATATGGAAATGTTAGGTAGGTGTTATAGAAAATGTGAAGTCTTATAATAATAGATCCTGGGAATTGGAAGTGATTTTAGAAATCATCTTATCCATTCTCTTGTCTAATTCAGGACCTCATGGAGCCATAACCAACAAGTGGACTGGACACCCAACCCCTGGTTCAGCATGTCCAGGTTGAGGACTCTCTACCTCAAGTGGCTGTTTGGTTTGATGTGAGAAGCTGTATTTGTGGGTAGGTCAGCACACAGTGCCCAGTTTGGAGATAGAAAATGAAAGCTCAGTTTTGCTCCTTTCTGTTGTCTTCATCTCTAAGTTCCTAAAGCCAGCCTCACCCTGAACCTGTCTCAGCAACTGAAAGAGCTCTAGAGTGATTGTTATCTGCAAAATTGTTTAAAATCACTTTGGCAGGAATCTGAGCAGGGAAAAGGCTATTTCTGACTCTCTGATTATGTCTTGAGGGTGCTTGTTATAGAAAAATGGGAAAGAGAGTTCTGGGAAAACCTGATTCGGGTAATTCAGCTAACTCCATTTCCAGGGAGGAGCAGAAAGTCAATGGACTATGTTCAAATGAGCTGTGTTCAATTATGGAGTTTTCATTCTCATCCCACCTTGACCCCCATTCTCTTTTATATTATTTAGGCTTCAATGCTTGGGCCACCTCTAGAAGGTAGAATGGCAAAAAGAAAACAAATTGCCTAGAGACAAAGTGCTTTGGACTTCAAAGGTATATGGGAAGTGCTTGAATGAGAGTCACCAGAATGACAGAGTTAGTCTGGACTCTAAGTTACCAGGGAGAAAAACACTCTTTCCCTAATCCGTTAGGTGGCCATTATGACCCTTCATTCATTCAACAATGGTTATTTACAGATTACTCTGTACCAAATATATAGTGATATATACACCAGAACCACAAACTTTCTTTTGTAAGTTGAAAAGTGAATGCTTGCTTAAATGGAATCTATTTTAATCATTTGAAACTGTTAGTCATTTTTGCAAAGGAAATCATCGTGATGGGTCAGCCAGATACTACAACTTCTTTCAACATTTGGTACAAATTGTCGGTGAAACCATGCCAAGACATAGCAGAGATGAAAAGAGATAATCAACTTTAAGATTAAAGGGTACTATTTTTCCACATGTTAACATATGGTCTGTCGCACAACCTCTGCTGCATTTACTGGTTTTTATACACAATGAGGTGGACCCTAGCTGAGGTAGCCTGAATATTAATGATGAAGACTGTTAGTTTTCTGGGTTACTTCCTAAGCTTTATCTATATGGCATTGAAGTGAAGACATCAACTTCTCTTTCTCTCTGGGATTAGGGTATTACCTTCTTAGGTAGAGAAGTACTAATTGGTCAAAGAGGCTCATTTGGGGTCTGGTCAGATGACAGTCTTTCAAGAAGGAAATCCTCAAGTTGATGTCTTCTGTTAAGGAGGAAAGAGCCCCAAGAAACTTTATTGGAATTCAGTTAGTATTCATGGAGATCTTCTTTGGCCCAGGAAAGAGGACAACATAAAACAAAAAAATCTGAATGTAGTCAGAACCTGTGGCTTCATCAACTTGGCACATCTAGGACTAATTTTCTTACACAAATTTCATTGAGGAATAACTAAGATAGCTCCCAATGATTCCTATTTTCTGATATTCATGCTCTGTGTAATTCCTTTCTCTTAACTGTAGGCTGGACTCAGTGATGCATTTGGACAGGATATGACAAAAATGATGAGTGTCACTTCTGAGGATAGGTTACAGAAAGATTTTGGCTTTTGTTTTGCTCTCTTGCCTTATCATTGTGATGCAGGCCAGATGTCCAGTTGTTAGCTGGCCTATGGAGAGGCCCATAGGACAAAGAACTGATGCAGGCTGCCAGTCCACAGCTAGCAAGGAACAGAGGCCCTCAGTATGCCGGTCTGCAGAGAACCCATGAATGAGCTGAAAGCAAGGCTTCAGATACACTACAGCCCTGACTAACCTTGACCTGCTGTCTTTTAAGAAATCTCGAGCCAGAGCATCTAGTTAAGTCTCACCTGGATACCTGAAAAAAATTTTTTTTCTTAAATTATTTTGCATGTTATGAACGTTCTTGAATGCTCTTATCTTTTGGTAAATGTATATACACATTTCTTTCAGAAATATACCTAGGAGTTGAATCACTAAGTCACAGTATGTGTTCAGATTTAGTAGATATTGCCAAGTAGTGTTTCAAGTCTACACTCTCAACAGCATTGCCAGACAAATCACTATTTTCGGCAGGACTCTTTGCTGTGTCTCAGTTCAGCACAGGACCTAGTGTGCTGTGGTATTTAAACAGCAAGTTTTATTAGTAATAACACTAATGAATAAATAACAACAGTGAGGGTAACCTTTGGGATACCTAATTATCTAATGTATTAGTTTTTGAAAAGCTTGTGTAGCTAAGACTTCATCATGTGTTATTACATTACATGTATGGAGCACTAACAGAACAAAACATTAGTTAGGATACGTAGATACCTTGGCTGTGCCTAAAGTAGATTTTTAGGGAGATAACCAGGATTAAAAATAAGAAGTAGTAGAAGTAGAACACTTTTAAAGAAATTTTTTAAAATTTATTTTAAATTTATTTTAAGCATAACAGTATTCATTGTTTTTGCACCACACCCAGTACTCCATGCAATTCCTGCCCTCTGTAATACCCACCACCTGGTTCCCCCAACCTCCCACCCCCACCCCTTCAAAACCCTCAGATTGTTTTTCAGAGTCCATAGCCTCTCATGGTTCACCTCCCCTTCCAATTTACCCCAACCCCCTTCTTTCTAACTCCCCATGTCCTCCATGCTTTTTTGCTATGCTCCACAAATAAGTGAAACCATATGATAATTGACTCTCTCTGCTTGACTTATTTCACTCAGCATAATCTCTTCCAGTCCCGTCCATGTTGCTACAAAAGTTGGGTATTCGTCCTTTCTGATGGAGGCATAATACTCCATAGTGTATAAAGACCACATCTTCCTTATTCATTCATCCATTGAAGGGCATCTTGGTTCTTTCCACAGTTTGGCGACCGTGCCATTGCTGCTATAAACATTGGGGTACAGATGGCCCTTCTTTTCACGACATCTGTATCTTTGGGGTAAATACCCAGGAGTGCAATGGCAGGGTCATAGGGAAGTTCTATTTTTAATTTCTTGAGGAATCTCCACACTGTTCTCCAAAGAGGCTGCACCAACTTGCATTCCCACCAACAGTTTAAGAGGGTTCTCCTTTCTCCACATCCTCTCCAACACATGTTGTTTCCTGTCTTGCTAATTTTGGCCATTCTAACTGGTGTACGGTGGTATCTCAACGTGGTTTTAATTTGAATCTCACTGAGGGCTAGTGATGATGAACATTTTTTCATGTGTTGATAGCCATTTGCATGTCTTCTTTGGAGAAGTGTCTGTTCATATCTTCTGCCCATTTCTTGACATGATTGTCTGTTTTGTGTGTGTTGAGTTTAGGGAGTTCATTATAGATCCTGGATATCAACCTTTTGTCTGTACTGTAATTTGCAAATATCTTCTCCCATTTCGTGGGTTGCCTCTTTGTTTTCTTGACTGTTTCCATTGCTGTGCAGAAGCTTTTGATTTTGATGAAGTCCCAAAAGTTCATTTTCGCTTTTGTTTCCTTTGCCTTTGGAGACATATCTTGAAAGAAGTTGCTGTGGCTGATATCGAAGAGATTACTGCCTATGTTCTCCTCTAGGATTCTGATGGGTTCCTGTCTCATGTTGAGGTCTTTTATCCATTTTGAGTTATTTTTGTGTACAGTGTAAGAGAATGGTTGAGTTTCATTCTTCTACATATAGCTGTCCAGTTTTCCCAGCACCATTTATTGAAGAGACTGCCTTTTTTCCCACTGTATATTTTTTCCTGTTTTGTTGAAAATTATTTGACCATAAAATTGAGGGTCCATATATGGGCTCTCTACTCTGTTCCACTGGTCTATGGTCTGTTTTTATGCCAGTACCATGCTGTCTTGGTGATCACAGCTTTGTAGTAAAGCTTAAAATCGTGATGCCCCCAGTTTTTTTTGTTTTGTTTTGTTTTTCAACATTTCCTTAGCGATTTGGGGTCTCTTCTGATTCCATACAAATTTTTGGAATATTTTCTCTAGCTCTTTGAAAAATACCGGTGGAATTTTGATCGGAATGGCATTAAAAGTATAGATTGCTCTAGGCAGTATACAGTAGAATGTATCAATGAAACTAGAAGCTGGTTTTTTGAAAGAAATCAATAATATGAATAAACCATTGGCCACACTAATCCAAAAGAAAATAGAGAAAGCCCAAATTCATAAAATTATGAATGAAAAGGGAGAGATCACAACTAACACCAAGGAAGTAGAAACAATCATCAGAAGTTATTTTCAACAGTTATATGCCAATAAGCTAAGCAACCTAGATGAAATGGATGCATTCCTGGAAAGCTATAAACTCCCAAAATTGAACCAGGAAGAAATTGACAACTGATATCTAGTAATGAGATTGAAGCAGTGATCAAAAACCTCCCAAAAAACAAGAGCCCAGGACCTGATGAATTTCCTGGGGACTTCTACCAAACTTTCAAAGAAGAAATCACACCTATTCTCCTGAAGCTGTTTAAAAAAATTGAAGCAGAAGGAAAATTTCCAGACTCTTTCTATGAAGCCAGCATTATCTTGATCCCCAAACCAGGGAAAGACTATACCAAAAAGGAGAATTTCAGACCAATATCACTGATGAATATGGATGCTAAGATTCTCAACAAGATCCTAGCAAACAGGATCCAACAGCACATTAAAAACAGCACATTATCCACCATGACCAGGTGGGATTCATTCCTGGGCTACAAGGATGGTTCAACATTCACAAATCAATCAATGTGATAGAACAAATTAGTAAGAGAAGAGAGAAGAACCACATGGTCCTCTCAATTGATGCAGAAAAAGCATTTGACAAAATCCAGCATCCATTCCTGATTAAAACTCTTCAAAGTATAGGGATAGAGGGAACATTCCTGAACTTCATAAAATCTATCTATGAAAGACCCACAGCAAATATCATCCTCAATGGGAAAAAGCTTGCCGCCTTCCCGTTGAGATCAGGAACATGACAAGGATGCCCACTCTCACCACTCTTGTTCAACATAGTATTAGAAGTCCTAGAAACAGCAATCAGACAACAAAGAGAAATACAAGGAATCCAAATTACCAAGGAAGAAGTCAAACTTTCTCTCTTCGCAGATGACATGATTCTTTATAAATGAAAACCCAAAGACTCCACCCCCAAACTACTAGAACTCATACAACAATTGAGCAACGTGGCAGGATATAAAGTCAATGTACAGAAATCAGTGGCTTTCTTATACACTAACAATGAAAATACAGAAAGGGAAATTAGGGAATCGATTCCATTTACTATAGCACCAAGAACCATAAGATACCTGGGAATAAACCTAACCAAAGAGGTAAAGGATCTGTACTTGAGGATCTACAGAACACTCATGAAAGAAATTGAAGAAGACACAAAAAGATGGAAGACCATTCCATGCTCTTGGATTGGAAGAAGTAGAACACTTTTATATTATGTTTTCAATGTTTAGGTTATTTAGGTGAACCCAGACCTTTTTTTTTTTTTTTTTTTTTTTTTTTTAGTTTACATTTCCCAGATAATAAGTGTCCCTTTCTGATTAACATTGCTAATGAAGATATCATGAAATCCTATTGTTTTTCACTGTAGAGAGAGGCTTTATTTTATTGTACCTATTTTTAAATTTTATCTCAGTAATGACACTTTGTTGATTTATATGGGTTTTTAGCATTGTATACTCAATAAAGATAATTGGGATATTATTGAAGATGCCTAGCATCTCTTTTAATGATCAGATTCCTTTCTTAGAGCCATATTTTTGAATTCATAGTTATAACCAAAACAAAAGAATAATACTCATGAGCTTGGCCTTGTGTCTGTAGTAAAAGCAATGTACAAAAAATAAAGTTTTTTTGTATCATGGGTGTATCGGCCTGGACAAGTCTGGTTTGGGTAGGGGAATACTTGGTGGCAGGGTGAACTTCTCACTTGAAAATCCCCAGATGCTATAGGTGTCCTGTTTTGAAATATGGGTAACATTAACCATCAGAAACCAGTCCCAGAAACAGTAAAGAAAAAGTAAATGATAAATATCATTAAAAGCAAGAAAATAAAGGTGTCACTATGGTAGGAAACTATTCAAAGTCCATATTAAATGCCATAGTTTATAATATAAGGTCATAGTCTGCTAAGCTTAGGAATTTCTCTTTTGAGGAAAAGGTATAGAGTGGCAAATCAGATTGTCCTCCACTTCCTGAGGGCTGTATAGTGCTGCTAAGCACAGGAGAGAGCAACAAGCATTCACTAGACTAGCTCCCAGTGTCTTCTCTCAGGGGTCTTGGGGAACCAGCTGGAATATGCCTTCTGTGGTTTGGGATGTTTTGATGAAAGACTGCACAAAAATGTTACATAAAGGCCCTTGTAGATGAGAGGCTGGACAGAGGACAGCTACTCATTATGACTACTGGTGAGTAGGACACCTTTTTTTTTTTGTTTGTTTTAAGTCAATGCAGAATTTTTTCTACTTTTTTATTTATCTTCTTTTTTTCTTGAGATTAAGAGTCTCTTATTGTGTGTCTCCCTCCCGAACCCATTTTGTTTCATTTTTTCCTTCCCTACCCCTGAAACCCACACTTTGCCTCTCAAATTTGAGGACACATTTCTAAAGGGCAAGATTACTCTAGGGTCACTGCCATCAAATGGCTAATATTTGACTCAACTTTAATTGAACACTTCAGGTTTTAGGCCATTATCAGGCTTATCTGTAACCATGGCCACAATTTCAGGTTTAGGTATAACTGATATAAAAATAAGTTATTTTATTCCATTTTGTTTCACATAGTTAGAGCCAAATCAGTGTAGACCTATGTGCAAATCAAGGGATTTTTGAATGTTCAGAGAGAAAACAACAGCATGTAAGTTCATGACCAGATACTTCAGTTCATGGGGATGCTGGATTTGTGGGGAAAGTAGAGGATCTGACATTGCTTTGAGGTTCTCAGTGGAATGGCCCTATTTCCTAAGTCTCTGTGGGAGAGCAGTGTCACCCTCCATCCTTGTGTTCTCTCTCTCATCTTCAAGTTATCCCTAATGGCACCTAACCAAACCTCAATGAAGCTGATGAAGATGCCAGAAAACCACAGTTTAAAAGGAAGAGCTCAAGGAACTGGCAATATTGGAACTATTAAACTTGGAAGTATACATGTTAGGTCTCTTCAGATACATGGGAGCTTCTGAGTAATGACAATCTATGCATTGTCCTATTTTTTTTTTTTTTTTTTGGAAAGAAACAATGAAGTTCAAACACATAGCATTTCCTCAAAGCAGGAAGAGCATTAAGCAGTAAATCGCTCTCCTTTCTGAGATGGTTGGGCTTAGTGCTCTGTTTTTATCCTACTGTATTGCAGATAACCTCAAATCTAGTAACTTAAAATGACAACCATTTTATCATATCTCATGATTTGTGGTCAGGAACTTGAATTTGGGCAAGTCTTGGGAGAATGATTCTTCTACTCTAAGTGACTGAGGTCATTTGGTGGTGGGTGGTACACACTGGTGGATGGGCTGATTTGGGGAGCCCAAGATGACTTTATTATCAAAAATGGTACCTTGATGGAGGTTGCTGCAAGGCTGAGTTCACCTACGATGGCTGATCAGAGAATTAACATGTGGCTTCTCCAGCATGGCAGTCTCAAAGTAGTTGAGCCTTATGTGGAAACTCAGACCTTACAAGGAAAGGATTTCAAGAGACAAGAACTGAAAGCCACTATTCTCCCAAGACCTGGGCCTTAGAACTTGTAACATTGTTTCTATCACATTCTTTCAGTCACAGCAATCATAGAGCCTGCCTAGAGTTGAGGGGTGGGTGGACCCCACCTTTCAATGGAAGAAGTAACAACAATTTTATGGTATTTTATAATCCATCACCTTTAGGTAATAAACTCTGAGTGTAATCATTTTTATACTGTCTAACCTTGTATTTTTCCACTGTCTAAACTTGCTCAAACCAAAAAGAGAAAAGGACGCTTTCTGTGTAATAGGTATTTGCTATTTACGCATAGGAAATACTCATTAGGACCCTTTGTATTTGAATTAGTTTCAGGGCAGGTGAAACATTGCTTAGATAATTACTTAAGTCCTGGAACAATGATTAGTGTGAAAACTAATAGGGTTTCATTAATTGTGTAAGCAGTAAGCTGACCAAGCATCTTTTTGAAAATGGCCATTGTCTTTGGAGGTTAAATGTTCTCAGTGTAACTCCCAGCAGTTGAGGTGAGCACAATCTCTTAGTTACTCAACTTATTGCAACAGAGCTCTTTGTTTTTTTTTTTCTCATGTATTTGTGTGTTTGTTTTTATAGAGTGATTTCTGAAAAACACACTCAAAAGATGTTTTTCTGATCTTTCTTTCATCCTATGGAGAGAGGAGGTAAAACTGAGTCTAAGTGGGTCAAAGTGCTGAATATGGAAGGAGTGTCTGTAGAAGCATGTGGATTTCTTGGGTACTGAGTTGGAGAAGTTGGCCTTTACATAGAAATAAGAATGACCCTAGGAATAAGATCCTGGGTCTTCATCAGTCTCTGCCAATGGTAACTACTTGGTTTCCCAAATTTCAGCCTCTAGGAATTTATCTGTCATATACCTATATCAGTCTTTGAAATAGACAACCTTGACATATTACGTTTCTCACTTTGTATTCACTTGGGCCTTGGTACATCTAATTTCCCATTCATATACCCCAACGGGGCCACACTCCCAACCTTATACCTTCCTCACTGACCTGAGTTAGACATTTCACCCCATACTCTCTTGACCTCATCCCTCCTTGACCCACCCACTATAGTTCTTAGTTTTGATCCAGTTTTTTTTTAATCAGCAGTCTTTCTTAACCTTTCTCTACAACACAGGGCAGAAGGAACAAATTCTCATTCTTGAAAGTGCTCCAACTCTGACCCATACCTGCACTTCTGTGGCTGAAATCTCTGTAGATACCATTTACAAATTATCTCATGAGTCACTATGGTGAATATGGAGAGCCCTGCCT
This sequence comes from Mustela nigripes, assembly GCF_022355385.1. Taxonomy (NCBI): domain Eukaryota; kingdom Metazoa; phylum Chordata; class Mammalia; order Carnivora; family Mustelidae; genus Mustela; species Mustela nigripes. Next base: position 6,332,402 of record NC_081561.1, read on the forward strand.
CTTCTTGGTGGATACTGACCATCTTGCCACATCAAGCTAATTGCAGCTCCCCAGAAAGGTCATGCTCTTTCTCTTCTCTAGGCTGTTACATGAGCTCTTCTTTGTCAAATGATCTATATCTTACCTCTTGCTCTTTTTTTTTTTTTTTTTTTTTCATAGTTCAAGTTTGTTCTCCATTAATGGAGATAGTAAGGGAGGCTTTTTCAGGCATTTTTTTTTTCTCTTTATTCCCATGGTATGCAGGGCAACTCTCTATTAACCTAGTGTCCCCATGTACCTTATCTATTTATATATCTGCCCCCTACCTCTGGATATGAGATATTTTCTGGGTAGGGATCATGGGACTTTTCATTGTTGAATTCCCAGACTCTAGGATGATGGCTAATGTTCAATAAATATTTGTTAAATTTATGTTTGCACAATTAACTAATGCATGAATGGTTAAATAGATCATTGGAATAAAAATGGATATGTGGTTGTACGGCTGGCTGGTGGACTAGTTGTCAGGAGGATGGCTTGATGGTAGAAAAGATAAATGAATGGATGGTTGGGTTGGTTGACTATTAGCTTTGTAGTAATAATGGAAGAATGTTCATAAATAAAAACCTTACATCTGGAATTTTGTGACTTTTGATTGCACAAACTCTATTTCCTTCCATATTTTTATTATAAGTTTGTACATATTTTTGTTGTTATACTGCAGCTCTATGAAGAGTCTTGAAGTTGATTTTAATTCCGTATTCTTAAAAACTTTGAGAGACAAAAGACTTAAAGACTATACAGTAAACTTATGGTGAGTGCTGTGAATTGTGCAAGACTGATGATTCACTGACCTGTAGCCCTGAAGCAAATAATACAATATATGTTAATAAAAAAATTTAAAAAAAGAATATACAGTAAACCAAGGGTTGATTTCACCACTTGCTTCTATCTGTAGCTCGAATTGCCATGATGTGTGGCTTTCTAGGCCTTTTTAGGATCTTTATCAACAGGCTGAAAATAATTATATTTATTTCTTTTACAGGGTTGATGAAGTGAATTTACTTGGAAAAATGTATTCATACAATCTCTATCTCTCTGTCACTGTCTCTTTCTATCTATCTATCGCCTATCTATCTACCTATCTCATTGTCTATCATCTATCTACCTATAGTTTTGCATGTGTTGTCGTTAGGTTTTTCTCCATATATCCCCAGAAGAATCTTGTGGAAATGTAAGTATCCTTAGTCCTCTTTGGTCACTGAAGCTATAAACATGAAGATTTGTTCAGAAGCATACAGGACTAGCAGGGGCAGAAACTAGAATTCAGAGCCTCTTTGCTTTCTGCAACTCATTGCTTGTTACCACCGTTTAAATGGTTTTTAGAGCCACAGCATTATTATACAGTGTAGAATCCCAGCTGTCAGAGGGGATGGGCTGTCTCTTAGGCATGATGAATAGGTTTTATTTTGAGTGCCAACTCTAAATCAGTTGGTAATAGCTGCCTGGAGTACTGCATTGAGGAGGATTCGGAGGTCCTATCTGAACTGCAGTTTTTCTGTGATGTTACCATGAATGTAGGATCTACCATACACACTTGCTGTATATTTTCCATCTCTGTCCTAAGACCATAAAAGGTGTTTGTTACGATAGGTGTTCACACTGGCTTGTCCAATGATTCAATGTAATGATTCATGAGATCATTCATGAAAAAGTATCTACAGATATTTTGCAGTTTCTGGAAGCTGGTGTTGAACTAAATACATTTCCTCCTTTGATGAATGTGGCTAATAAAATGAAAAAAGAGCAGTGAGGAAAGCTAACTAACTGTGCATGAGTACCTATAAAAGTCATTTCCTTTAAAGGAGAAATGCTTGTTTTCCTAGCCAGGGTAGGTCATCTACTGCTAAGGAAGGGTGGTTTCTTGACCACTTATGGTTAGCAGTATGTTGCGTTGAAAATTAAAAATGTTCACTTTGGGGTACCTGGTTGGTTCAGTGGGCTCTGCCTTTGGCTCAGGTCATGATCTCAGGGTCCTGGGATTGAGCCCTGCATCGGGCTCTCTGCTCAGCAGGGAGCCTGCTTCCTCCCCTCTCTCTCTGCCTACTTGTGATCTCTGTCTGTCAAATAAATAAATAAAATCTTTTAAAAAATGTTCACTTTTATGCAGATGCAAACACAATCACATTAACTTTATTTGAAGCTTTGATTACATTCTCGTTAATAAGCATATAATTACATGAAGCCAGTTTAACCATATAGCAACATGCATTTCATTTTAAAATTGGTTATTGGAAAGCTCGGCAAATGCTGGGATTATTAATTACTTAATAGAATTAGATATAATGCACATAAGGAGGTGACCAGCAGTCCTCTTGGGTCGCTGGTTCCCAGAAGAGTCTCAAAGGCTTAGAAATGTGGTTATGCAGATCAGAAAATTTCATTCTGGCTTCTCCCACTTTGTTTTTGGTTTTGCTAAGAATCATACCTTAGGCATATTGATAGATAATTTTGATCATAAATCAGCCTTGCAAATAAACAGCAGGGGGCCTTGCCAGTTGGAATCTTGGAGCATAATACAAAGGATGTCAGCATCTTCTGTCATTGGGTCTGCGTTAGCACTGGCTACTTGCATGATGGCGTCTGTATTACCTTTTAGCTTCTGAGTCCTAAGCTGAGGTGATATGAAGGACACTCATATCACATGAGGGATATGAAAGACAACAGGGAATTAGTGGCTGCCCATCTTTCTATATGTCTGGACACTAAGTCTGCCAGATTCTTCAACTCATATGGCTTATTCTCTCTCTAAAAATGTACCTGGGCTGGCATCAGTGTGTGAAGGAGATGATCCCAGAGAGACAGATGAAATATAATCACTAATAAAAGAGACTAATTCCTCATTTTTCCTGTCCCAAGTTAGCCTTGTTACTTCCTAGTCCTGAGGCCCCAAAAGAGTTAAAGTAAAGGATATTGGTTCCTGCTATCAGGCCACAGTGTGACAACCCTTATAGAATGCACCATAATACTGCATTATTTAATAGATCTGAGTATTGCACCTGCTATCTTATCTCCTCTTAGGTGATTAAGTTTCCCACAAATGCAATTTTTTAATATGGGGCCACATCTTCTCACAAGGTAAATCTGTGAAATTTGGCAGATAGTTGTTTTGCCGCAGGTGCAAGATGAAAGACCTTGCCCTGGCTTTGCCAAGAAGAAAAATGATGTTGTTCTTAATATCTGGGAAAAATAGTCTGACATAGGGCGCAGAACCTGATTCCAAAAAGGGAGTATAGAATTCTAGGGCCCAAATCATGTGCTTCTCTATCTTTTGGGGAGTATATTACCAAAAGGCTGTGTGGTAGATCAGAGTCTTGTTTTTACATGAAACCAGGTATTGAGCAAATCCCCTGGTTAAGAGAAGTCCTCTGATATTTGGAACTGCAGCCATTCGTGATGATAAATGATGACTTTTACTCTTATGAGCTATGAGAACTTAATTAGAGCTTAATTAAGGCTAATGCTCAGAATCCTTTGGAAGGTGGAGTGATTAAAAACTAACTTCCATATTGAATAGTCACACTGAAAAGTAGTCTTTGAAATACATGGCATCTCTACTCTAGGGCCCCTTGTAGTCCTGGCTGAGTCTCCACACCTAAGTTAAAGCAAGAGCTATTTTTTGCATAAGAATTTCTTTAGCCAACACTACAAGAGGCCCAGTACTCAGGTCCGTCTCAGCTCCCTGTGCATTTATTCAGAAGGTCGTCTCTGAATCTGCAAATCCAGCTCGCCATACACATGTCTCAGGGCGTCACTGGTCATGCTGGCTATCAACTTCCGATGGCCAGACACCCAGGGTCGACACACTTCTTCCCATTGCACGGTGGAGTTGGGCTGAATTTCACTGTAAGGATGATAAAGAGAGGAAAGGTTTTACTTTGCAGAGAGGCAGATCCAGTTCCCCACCTTAACCAGGAAGTAGTGAGAACCCCTGCTTCCATCACAAGCTCTTTTTCTCTCAGTTGATGATAGAGGAGACAGAAGGGCTGATTTTACCAGTTCTAAAACAAATGAGGTCCCTAGATGGGGATGTGCCAATGACAGACTCATTGGGTCATCATTCCTTCCACTTGGGTGCATCAGCTGGCATCTGCGGCCACGCAGTAGATATGGTCCATCCAGTGCCTGGTGAAGGGCTGAGTCCCCACTAGGCATGAGTCACCTGAGGTCTAGCTTATACCCCAGCCTCCACAGTAGCTTCATGAATGTGACTGATATTCCTGGGCTCATTTTGGGTCACTCTAGTTCCTTCCTGAATTAAACTCCTATCTGAATCCCCAGCTGCCTTTGCTGAGGTCCAGATATTCTAATTGGTTCTTGTCAATCCCTTTGGGATAGAGCTTATTCCCAGGCCTAAGATCTGGAACATAACCCTACCTGCTGCCAACGGATGGAGTGTTTGCATGCTCCATAATTCATAATCCTGTTTAACCACCAAATTGGACCCCCCTGCCCATGCACTTGTCTGCTATTCAATTGTATCCATTCTGATAATGGGGCTGGCCTTTAATGGTTCTGGTGTTCTCATCTCCCTCTGAAGCATATGCTCTGAGATTTTCCTAAGCTTCATGGCCAAGCCCACTCCAGTGAATGATCAACCAGGGTTGGGAAGATTTAGGCTTCTCTGGGGTGCTTCACATATATTACACTATGGAAGCGTCAGGCGGAAGTTACATGCAGGTTTTACAAGCATGATAGTCCCTCGAGGGGGTACCATTTGACACACTGAATAATTAAGAAAAATGGAGGAATAAACAAGTGAAGCAATTTTTCCAAGATCACACAGCTGTGAATGGGCAGAGATGAGATTTGGACCCAGGTTGTTCTGATTCCCAAATCTATGCTCTTTCTATTATTGTATACTGTATTTCATACTATAGCCTCCATGAAGATGACTTTTCTGATCTCTGTGCTAGCTTTTTTTTTTTTTTTTTTTAATAAGAAAGACAGATGCCCTTTTATTCAGTACTAAGAGCTTCTTGCAGTATTGTTCATAGAGGATTCCTGGTCTCTGCTCACTGATCCTCAGGAAGAGCATGTAGTGGGCAGCCTTGCTGGGGATCTTGAGCCAGCACTTCTCTGGGAGGACATTAGGGAGATGAAGGGAGACGACCATAAGTGCCTTAGACAGAAAAGGGACCTGTTTTCATGGGGATTACTGAGGCACAGCAGGTCAGAATTGGAAAGGACTTAGAAATCACTTAGTCCAGCTACCTCATTTATAGGCAAAAAGGATGAGATCCTAAGGAGACTTATGGAATCTTCCACATTCATAGCCTGATGGCCCAGACCATGGATGAACAAAAACGTGCTGGGGAAAATGAAGAGTGTACTCATGCTTAGATATGAGGAACGTGCTGTGCAGAGGAATTCTGTGAATACATCCCTAGTGGAGGGTGCTTCCTACTAGTACCATGGAGGGACAGATCAAAGGAGCTGGGGATGCTGTAGCTTCAGACTGGAGTGGTGGTTGGAGGGGTCACGAGGGAGAGGAAGTGCCAAAGAAATTCTGGAGTGGTTCAAAGGCCTCAGCTGTGGAATCCCCTATTTGCCCAGAGGGGCCAGGGCCATAGAGCATCACATTAAACACAGCCAAATTTCAAGGAGAAATGGGGGCCACATACCTGTGCTTGACCTATTCTATGTAAAGTTAGAACCCCCAAATCTCCTCAAATAGAGCTAAAACGATATCTATTTTAGATGGCAGTGGATGTGCAACCTCTGAGCTAGATTTCTAAACCTTAGAAATGTAGACACTAAATAAGAAATCCCTTTCACTCTTCTACCTGTGTTCAGGGAATTGGGAAAGGCATCTAAGGCCTTGGGGACTCCTCTCTTTGGAACTGCTCCGGGCATGGTCTCTGCCACTGCAGGTCTAAATGTCTCAATTAATTTGGTATTTGCTAATTCTCTTCTTTATTTTTGTTCTTTATAAATGTGGTCCTATAAATTATTTTCACCCATTATATAAAAGCCAAACTGGGTGAAAAGTACACACATATAACCTAGATAGGTATTGTTCAAACTCAGTAAGTTGATTTTATGATTCAAGGGTTGAAAAACATTGACCTCATCGTGTGTTTCCTTGCCTATATAAGGCAGACACTACAGAATATTGAATAGAGTGTGGGGGCACCTGGGTGGCTCAGTTGGTGAAGTGTCTGCCTTTGGCTCAGGCCATGATCCCAGGGACCTGGGATCAAGCTCCATATCGGGCTCTCCATTCAGCGGGGATCCTGCTTCTCCTCTTCCTCTGCATCCCACTCTGCCTACTTAGGCTTGCTTGCATTCTCTCTCTCTCTCTCTATCAAGTAAATAAATATTGAAAAGATGAATAGAGTGTGGAGAGGGGTGAATTATTATTTGTACTGCACTTAGAAACATGGCATATATGGCAATCGCCAAGTGTCATTTAGATTTGTATTACTGTTGTTGCTATAATTACTATTATTAACACAATCACCCTGTGGTGGTTGTTTTCTCTGCCTGAACTCTGCAAAAGAACCAGGAAAGTAAGTTCCTCCTGCCTGTTTGCAAAGAAACGGTTCTTTTGTCCTCATTTACAGTGATTAATTCAATATGAATACATGTTTCAAGATATTTATTTCTCAAGAGCTGTGCTATTTTTACCCTGATCCATTCGTTCTTTCTTCCCTGGTTTCCCCAAGTGATCAATCAGAAACACTTTGCAAACTAGTTGTCTTGCTTCGGGATCTGGCCTGGGGCCATGTAACGCAGGTGACTACCTCAAATAGAAACTATAATCCCTGAGCTTCACTTCATTATTGACTCCCACTCACAAACTCAGCCCCATAATAATATTCACATACTTATCTCATACATGTATAGATGTCTACTCAAGACTGTCATACAAAGATACTCATACATGAAGATGCACATGCATGTCTAAGTCTGCATTTATTCAAAGATGAATATGTCCAGAAAGAGAGAAGAATCACTCACTCATACTGGTAAGTAGAGTAATACTGGAATAATCCTATTTGCCTGAGGATAGATGTTGTGATAAATGGTTCTCAGTTAATGTGCTGAGCTATCAAGATACACTGGCCATTTATCATCTTGAATGCATACAGGCAAATGGGATTATTATTACAATAAACTGCAACTATCTATGGGTTGTTCTCCATGTGTCTAGCCCTCAGCTTCTGTCCTACTAAAGAAACTCAAAATTAAAAAAAAAAAAATCACAAAGTCGGGGAACTTTTCTCTCGAAATAACTTACTGAACCCGATCATTTTTTAAAGACAAAAATGAATCTGGAAGATGAATTATTTGATGTTCTGGAAGTACCAAGTACAGAAACTTGAAAACTGAGAGTCTGTGGGGGCAGCACTTTCAAGCATCTGAGATAGGTGGGAGGTGGTGGCAGAAGGCAGGAAGGTGAAGCATCTCGGAGCACAGTTGGCACGTACCCTGAGCAAAGAGTGAAACACCAGTGCTTTCCTCATTCCTAGTTCAATTCCCTACTCTCTAGCTCTTGCCTTCCAGGACCCCAGCTTTGAGGTTGACGCCCTTTGTCTTCTAAGGCCCTGGCAGGACTATGGGTGGATATGTGGGGGTAGTGATTCCCTTGACTATTCAAGATGTGTATCCTAGAAGGGAATACAATCTTGTGAACGATTCTGTTTCTACACATTGCTCTTTTTAAGGGTCCAAGTTGTTACATGGATCTGTCACTCTTAGATCATAGCTTGGCAGCACTGGGTACCCTGGAGTGCTTATAATTATCTGACAATATGGATGTGGGTGCTGGCTGGCTCAGGTCTTGGTTGTGAATGTGTGTGCTGGAGTTAGGAGGAGACAGGGTAAGTAGTGCTCTCTCCAAAGTCCTAAACAGAACCTAGATCGTAAATATTTTCCGTCTCAAGTTCTTTCCGATTGTTGACAGTCTCAGAGAAATAAAGCTACCCTTGCGTTGGAGAGAACCACCCCCTGCATCTGGATTCCCATGAGAGATTGAGGACCTTGTTTTCTGTCTGTTAGCTATCTGCCATAGCTGTGTTGGAAGTAATGACAAACAGTACCTTAAGGAAGAGTGTGGGCAGGGCATTTGCCTTGTGTCCATGTAAGGGCTGGACTCTTCCATCCTTTCCATGATTCACTCCACTTTGCCCTACTGCAATGTCAGATATTACCCATAAGCACCTGGACACTCCACCCACTTAGAGCCCTGTGTATCCCAAATGGTGGGTCATTCCACTGTGTGAAGATTCATCTTTCTTCTAATACACAGATTGTCCTTTTTCATGCATTGGTCTGTGATCAAGGGGGTTTTTTGCCAGAGCCAAGGTGTGCTGGTAGCAGGAGGTTCTAGTACCCGCAGGTTCTAGTACCCGCAGATGAGGTTTCTAGGGTTACCGTTTGAGAAGGAAAAATTGGATGCAGCGGGGGGTTGTTCTGAGGAAGAAACGTGTTTCACTTTGCCTGAGTGATTCTCGCATCTGATTCGAGTGGGAAGGTGTGAGAAGGGGTGAGTGAGGCTGTCGTTTCTGACGAAAGCAGGGCTATCACTGCTGACCTCTCCCTCTCGCTAAGGATGATTTCTAATTTAATTCTTTTATCCCTTCAACGTTCTTATTAGCACAGGAAGCGTTGTTATGTTTTGTGCTTGCTTTTTTTAAAAAAAAGCACTCAAATTATTTTCCCTGTTGTTTATTGCATTCACGGGCAGCAGGCATCTCTTGGACAATGGGATTGCAGAAGCTGTGAACACTGTAATTTGAAAGAAATGCAGAGAGCCCTTAGTGGGCAAATTGTTCTTTAAAGGCATCGTGGAAGGGGTGAAGGAGGCCTTGGCCTGGTCCCACAGATTCAGAGGGGGTAACTTCCAAAAAGAGTGTTAGGGAGATTCCTAACATATCTCGTCATCAGGCACTTTCTACAGCCTTCCACCTCCCCTTCTATGCTTCAGAAGTTCACCCCACAGGAAATATGCTAGACTGATTGATGCTGACAGGGACTTATTTGTGGTAGAAATGAAAGTATTAAGCCTCAAAGATTGGGATCCATTCTGGGTGTCACACTTTAAGAGGAGCACAGATGACCTGGAGTATGTGGGAAAGTGGCGGAAGCTAAAGCCATGTTAGGGGTCAGGAGAGGGTTAGAGAAGATGTGACAGTTGTTTGCAAATATTTCTAAGGCACCAGATGGAAGAGAGATGGGCTTTACTCTGTGCTGACCCAAATGACAGAATTAGGATCACCAGGTAGGATCAGAAGGTAGAATTGTTTTTGAACAATGAGAGCTACCTGACTGTGGAATGGGCTGTCTTGTTGGGGGACACTCTTTGTCAGCAGAAGTCAGAGAAGCTGAGCCACTATAAGGCACAGTCTGATGGGACTATATGTGAAAGAAGCAGTTCCATTCATTTTATCACAGAGCCTGAGGTAGTTATTGGTCCCCTAAATAGAGAACCAAGACTGAAACTCTTTAGGCACCCCTTTATTTTACAGAAAGCAACAGTTCTAGAATGCTTGTATCAGGGAAATCTGGAAGGTGGATCTGGGAAGAAAGGACCCTTGAAAAGGGACATCTTTCAGCATAATATCTGACACAAACTAGGTACTCCATGTATATTAGTAGAATTGACACCTGAGGAGGTGGTATGGCAGAAGGCTTGAAACTTAATTTCTGAATCAGCCACCCTGAGGCTGAATCTGGGCACCTCTTATAAGCTGTAAAACTTGGGGCAAACCAGCTGACTTCTCAAAGCCTCTGCTCCCCAAAGGGTGATGATAATAGTACCTATCTCATTAGGGTGGTCATAAGGATTAAATGATGGAAATGCCAGCCAAACCAATCCTACTTTTATCCCCTGAATCCTAGAAATGGCCAATAAGAATGCAGCAGCTTCTCAGACATATTCATCAGGTATTAGATGTAAGTTTGGAAAAGACAGAGAAAGCTACGCCTTCCCACAGTCCCACATCCCTTGTCACCTTCTCAGTCCCCAACCCACACCTTACCGGAACATCTTCCTCCTTGGCTTCAACACTCCAGGACCATCCAGGTGTATCCACACATTCCTCAGAGTTTCTTTTAGAGGATTGGTGAACTCAACTGTCACCACCATGTCAGAACCAACCATCCTGGCGCCGCGGACCTAAGACAGGAGTTGGAGGAGAATGCAACTCATTAGCAGCACATAAACGCTTTCTGCTCTCCTGTGTCCTTAGCCATCTTCACTTTTGCACATTCTACAGAATGGTTATTTTCTGGCAGTAGAACTTGTGTGATGAGGATAGCTGATTGCTTTGACTGGGGGATACCTATTGAGACAAAGATGGAAAATTACTAATTAGGATCACACTCTTTTCCTCATTATAAAAACCACCCTAATTAGAGCTCAGGTTAATAGCCGTGACCACCAGCTGCTCTTTCTCAGCAGGAGGTGGAAGTGTATTTGGTGAAGCAACACATTTCCATGGTGAGGATGGCCAGGCAGACTCTGCTTCTGGACAGGTATCAAGTTTCCTACCAGCACACAGGGGATTCCTACGTTCAAGAGGAAGAAAACGCTCCAGGGGGTCTGAGCCTTCTCACCTTTAGGTACACTAGAAAGAAATATGACCAAAGAGGGAGTCTTAACTGTGGAACTTAAAGAAAAGTAATTTGGATACTAAGATAGGCAAAAAAAGACTTTTCATCTGCACTTACAATGTCTGAGTCCAACAGAGTCTAAGCCCTTTGTTGGCAAGTTTATCTATGACAAGTCTCAGAAGTATCAGGTATTTGGCAAAGGATCTCATGAGGTGGCCAGAGTTCAAGGTCAGTTCAGCACTTACTAGTAGTGGGGCCTTGGGTGACTTCCTTAACCTTTTTGAGATTCAATTTTCCTGTCTCTAAGACTGGACTCATATTCCAGTGGGATCATTGATGTGAAATGCTATTATTATTTGCTCCTAGGCTGTGTTTACTAGGTCCAGGAATAGAACTCTTTCCTGACACCAACACGATGAGCTGGAAAATGGCCATGTGGCTCTGAGGTTGGTTGGTTTGTCTGTTTAAGAGATAATATGTGCCAAATGGATAGATCTGACTAACCTCTACATAATTTGGGAGATAATAGTAATAGTAATAGTTCCTACCTCGTGGGTAGAATGGGATTATGCATATAAAGCAATAAACACACTGTAGGACACAAGGCAAAAGCCTTTATAGCACATACTGTTTTTGGAGTAGCAATGCTCAAGGTAGTTTGTTTTATTCACCATATATTTAGTGTACTTTCAACTCCAACATCTAGCCAGAGCCCAACAAATATTTGTGAAATTAGGTTAACTGCTTAACAGTGGAATTTACGGACTGAGTTTCCTATGTAAGGACTCAGCCATTCTTACACCTTATTTCTTTAAGTGTCATATACTATAGAAAAAAAAATCATATGGAAATGAGCCTTTCTTATGAACAGAGGAAAAGAGGAAGGACAATTTCCAGAGAAAAAGACTCTCACTGACTGACTTTGCAGTAAAGAACAAATCTTCATGGGCTTTACTCTTTAAGACACAGTTTGTGTCTAAATTTACATCTATGGAATTTTAAAAATCTATGAGAAAAATGAAAATTGCACCCAATTCTCCATGTCTAGTACATTCAAATCAGTATCTGCTGGGTGGGATGTGGGGAGTGGTAGGGTCAGAGGGATCAGGTGTAGAACAGACAAGGATCATGGTGCTGACCACAGCATGTGTCATCAAGAGAGCACAGATCATGGCCAAGTGGTTTCTCCAGGGCTTCGCCAGTGGTCTTCAGCCTGCCATGCACACAGAGTCACCTGGGGAACTTTAAAATCACAGAGGTCTAGGCCCACTTCCAAGCAATTAACTGAGAATCTCAGACGGAGCTTATAATAAGTTTACTCTAAGCACTCCTGTTGACTTCTAGGAGTCAACTTAGCAAAGTGCTCCCTGGGTGAAAATCTCCGATATAGAAAAAACACTTAGAAGACAAGCTGAAATTTTCACCCTCCCCTTCCCAATGTCCTGATTCTCTCAATATATAGGTTGGAAGTACAAAAGTGCTTTATGACTGCTTTATGCTTTTCTCTTAGTTTAATTTTTGAGTGTTGCCAACATATTTTTCCTAAGTTGGCAAAAAAATTTCAGAACACTTAGATTTTTAAATATGTAAGATAAAGATAATATTTACAAAAGCTGTCTGAATTGGAGAAAGTGGGGCTGCTTCAGAGACCCTATTGGTAAAAGTCTGATCACTTTAATTTCAGGGGGGGGGGATATTTTGTAGCCATCTGCTGTCTTCAAGGCATGCTATTTATTATAGGTATGGACAGAAGCCCCTTACAAAAATCTGGTAATAGCTACTGATCCTTCCTCAACACAGACACACAAATACAAGACACATACACCCCTCACGTGTGGTTTTTGGGGATTCATAACAGACCCAGAAGATCTATCCATGGACCTCCCCAGGTTCATGGGCTGCAGGTGAAAAATGATTTCCATGTGTGAGGCTAGCTCTACAGGAAAATTCCTTCACTGTGGCAAGCAAAGTGTACCTTTCCAGGTCACTTTTGACAGTGTTGGGGAAATTAAGTGTTTGAAAGTCTGGCCTCTGTTCTTTGGGTCTTCATGGATAGGCTTTAGATTTGGCCATGATTGGAAAATTACGCCTTCTCATATAGTGCCTCACCATGCCTAACCAGTTTCCCTTCAGATGTTATTTCTGTAGCGGCTGCTTCCATGGGTGTGTAAATATTCCCTGGGCTTCCCCAATCCTGAGTAGGCAGGAGGCCAGGGAGAAGTGGGAGGGTAAAAGGAGAGGTCTCTTCTCAGGTTGTAGAGTGTTTCTTTTGCAATTAACAAAGACTCAGTGTCCCTTTCCTGACATTCCTCTCCTGCACCCAGAATGTAAACTTCCTCTGCCTGACTACTGAGATGCTAATGAACCTTAGAGACTCAAACCAGCCAAATAGAAAAGCCTGCCTAACAGTTAACATCACTGTTTCTGTGTGGGAGACTAAGTGGAGATATGTTCCTCCCTTCTTTTGAGGAAAACGGACATAGTATTTTCACAGTACGTGTGGATTGAAGCGAGGCACCATGCTTTGGTATCTGCCAAATGCTGAGAAGACCATTGTAGATGAAAATGTCCAAATCTAGTTCTTTAAGGAACCCACACTGCTCCCTTTTCTTTAGTGCTGCAAAAATAATTCCCTATATTGTCATTGTATTTCTGAATTTCTTGCTTTTGCAAGAAGTTAAACATAGGGAGCCTTGAGCAATCCAGAGGTTAGGTCAGGAAAAAACTTTTATGTGGACTCGCTTATGAGAAGAGTAGCCATTACTCAGCCCAGAGAAAAGGATAAAGTATATGTCATTCTTCATGACATCAAAGTCTCTTTTATGTGTTTGATAGTCCTTATTGTTCTCAATATTCTATTTAAAATATCTTCTTTTAAAAAATTTAAAAGATTTTATTTATTTATTTGTCAGAGAGAGCGAGCGAGCAAGCAAGTGCACAAGCAGGGGGAGCAGCAGGCAGAGGGAGAAGCAGGAACCCCAATGTGGGACTCAGTTCCAGGACTCTGGGATCATGACCTAAGCCAAAGGCAGACACTTAACTGACTGAGCCACGCAGGAATCTCTAAACTATCTGTTTTTAGGGCACCTGCATGGCTCAGTCAGTTAAGCGTCTGCCTTTGGCTCAGGTCATGATCTCAGAGTCCTGGGATCGAGCCCCACATCCAGCACCCGCTCAGCGGAGAGCCTGCTTCTCCCTCTCCCTCTGCCTGCCACTCTGCCTACTTGTGCTATCTGTCAGATAAATAAATAAAATATTTTTTAAAAATCTGTTTTTAAATATCGACTTGGGTATGATGCTTTCCTAGTTAAACATTCACCAATACTGACATACTGAGTTTTTGTCTTTTGTAGGACTTCATGATAATGAGTAACTATTTTGATTCTTCGGTGAAGGAGAAAGTTACTGATAGGCACACGCACACACACACACACTGATACTCACTCTTTAATCCTCACAACCTTATGATGTAGACACTATGAGTCTCTGTTTTCCAGAGGAACTGAGGTGCAGGGAAGTGAAGTAACTTGTTTGAGTTCGCATGGATAGTAAGTAGGGGAAGTAAGAGGGAAGGCAGGCGATCTGGTGCCCGTCGTTGCTCAACCACACCCCCACGCGGACTCCGATGGGTAGCCCTGATAATAGCACCACGCATAATTTTTAGTGTTTCTTTCGTAATGCAGGCTTGTGTTTCACTTACATTATCTTGTTTCATCCTCCCTACAGTCCTCTTTAGGGGCTTGGGGGCAAACGTTATCATTATCTTCATTCAATCGACATCAGTCTGACACTTAGAAGATTATCAAAGAACCCAAGTGAACGGCGCTTGTAAACGGGCAGAACCCAGTGAGCAATCTAGGTCTTTCTGACTCCAAAACATTCCTCTGTAAGCCCTACATACACTGTCATCTCTGACAGTAAAGAGGCAAAAATAGTGACTTTTTTTTCTGATGGAAGTAGCTGCTTTATCTTCTGAAATCCACTGATGAAATCATTCACGATATTAGCTTAGGCTACCATTAAACTTCCAGGTAAGCACAGTGATTATAACCTGACCCTGAACTAAATTTAAAAATGTATGTATAACCCAAGTCTTTGTTTTTGACTTCATTGGGGAGAGAATCCGATTCCTATGCCAGAGTAAAACGTGACAAGGTAGCCCCAGGGCCTTGACACATTACTTGACGATAATAGGATTTTCTATTTAAGGTAAAGATAGAAATACAATTTTAAGAAAATAACTGGTAGCCTAAACAGAGTGGGATCATAGGAAGGTAGATAAGATTCATTATTCTTGAGGTTTTACCTTGTATATATGTTTCTTTTTTAAAATTCAATATAGCAAACGGGAAATGTATAGAGAAAATTATGTCTTAGGCACCCCAGTTAGCAGTGATTTCTCATTTTTGTTCTCAAATACAGGTTGTTCAGTAGCTGTTCCGAGCAGGAAAATGGAAATGCACACTTATAGTGGCAGGGCTCGCTCAGAGACCTCGTCTAGGATGTGCTCTCCAGGCTGATGGAGCGTGTGCACGGTCTGCTCCTCTGTAACAAACAGCCATGAATGGGCAGAGAATCAGCTCCCCGAGCATGGAAAACCATGGCTGGTGGTGCCCCATCTGGGAACCTTTGGGGTACATAGGCTACACCTGCTCAGAGCCCCTCAGGATGGGACCCCATAGACTCATATCCTTGTTTTTTCTCCACAGATTGAGAAGACAGTGCCAAGGGGGACCACTGCAGTGGGTGAGACACAGAACAGGACTATAGTCAGGGGGAGCTGAGAGAGCGCTGCACTCAGGCTGTAAAGACCAGGGGCTGCTGCTGTGTGACCTCGGACCAAGTCCTTCCAACTCTCTGGGCCTTGTTTCCCTGTGTGGTTCTTGGGAGGAAATGTGAAATCATCTGACAAAGCATATGAAACGTGGCACTTATTGAATCTAAAGGCAATTGATGTTTAGAGGGAGAATCTGAAATTGCCAGCATGACCACGAGAACTTCCTCACCCAGAAGTCCTCTTCTGCGGAAGGACAGAAATGGTTTCTCAGGTACTGGAGTAAAGAGCCACAACGAGAGAAGCTGCCAGCCTCCAGCAACACTTGAAAAAGTGGAGAAGCTCAGGTCCCCACACCCACCAGCCTCCCGGTGACCTATGGTCATCCTGGTGGTCCAGACATGCCGCAGAGTCATGGAGAACCCAAGGGAGGTTGGAACGGATAAATGTGCTTGGTTGGTGACATTGGAGGGTTCTATTGGCTAGGCTTCAGGAGACAGAACACAGTCTTTCCTTCCTTCCTTCCTTCCTTCCTTCCTTCCTTCCTTCCTTCCTTCCTCTCTCTCCCTCTCTCCGTCCCTCTTCCTTCCTCCCCTCCCTCCCTCCCCGCCCCCTCTCTCTTTCTCCTTTCTTTCTCTCTTGCCTTTCTTGCCTGGCTGGAAAGTTTCAGATGTTTACGCTGTCACAGAACAAAATGATTTACCCAGTAGCTGCCATGGGGGCACTCATTCCTCAAGCAGTTCTGCAATTTTACCTTCCCTCCAGGATAGAGGCATGTGAATTGAGATGCTGGAGGAGCAGGGCTCAGGCACTCCCCACGGCATCCCTCTGCTTTGCTCTCCTCTGGTTAAAACAGGGGCTTTGGGGAGCATGAGCAGAGGGGGAATGGAGAGGATTCTATACTTAACCTCAGTAAGATTGCTGAGTTCCAGTGAAGAAAAACCAATAGTGTTTCAAATCAGAGCAGATGTGGATGTGAAGACCGTGCTGGGGTTTATCTGTGCAAGTTAGGCAAGGGCACCCCTTTTTGCAAGTTAGGCAAGGGCACCCCTTTTTCGGGGCCGATGCTGCTCCCTGTATGGTACAGCAGGAGGTGAGTGGGTTGGATTTGGTTTCCTCCCTGCATTCCCCATCCCCAGGCTGGGTTATCTGCACCAGGTGTTGGCCCGGAGTGGGGCCTGCCCAAAGGAAGATCTCAGCACACTCCTGGGCTGGAGGTGGGTGACACTGGGGACATTTCCTGTGGGACCTGTGTGGCCCTCAAGGCTGCAAGCCTAGAGGACATTCCGCATGTTGATTTCTATGAGTCACTTCCCTTTGTTGGCCCTGAGCTAGAACAGCCAACCTGAGCCTGAACAGAGCCACAGCACTTCTGGAGCTGACTGAGGGCAGCCACTGCTAGAAGGGAAATCAGCAGTCTCTCCCCATTTCAGAGAATAAGTCAATAAAAATGTTCCCGGTGTTGAGTTTTTCTCTGGTATTTTTTTTTTTTTTAAAGCATTTGCTACAACTTATTTACAGAGTGCACACCGAATAACTATTTGTTGGATGGATTGAATACCTGCATGTATAAATGTGTGACTGGCTAGAAGGGAGGAATCAAAGGGAAGGAAACTCTTTCAGCCAACGGAGCAAATAAGCAAGGAGCACATGCCTGTTACCGTCTTGCTTGCGAGGCTCTTGCCCAACACCTAGTGGGGACTGGGCCCAACGCGGCGTGGGAGGAGGCAGGGAGCCATGTCAAAATGGTATCAAAAAAAGCTTGGAAACTCTCAATTGTTCTCATTTTGAATGCTTAGATGATTTTTTCCTTTAAATTTGGGGGTGCCTTGTGTTCATGGTTGTAATTAATTTTTTTATTTTATGTTTTTATTCTAATTCCAGTTAGTTAACAAACAGCGTGATGTTCGTTTCAGCTGCACAGCGCAGTGATTAAACACCGACACCCAGGGCTCGTGGAGACAGGTGCACTACTTAATCCCCATCACCTGTTTCACCCAGCCCCCCACTCCCTACCCTCTGGTAGCCGTCAGCTTGTTCTCTATAGATCAGAATCTGTTTGTAGGTTTGTCTTTCTCTCTCTCTCTTTTTTCCTTTGCTTGTTTGTTTTGTTTCCTAAATTCCACGTATGAGTGAGATCATATGGTATTTCTTTTCTCTGATTTATTTTGCTTATATTCTCTAGCTCCATCCATATCACTGAAAATGGCAATATTTCCTTCTTTCTATGGCTAAATAATATTCCATGATACACACACACACACACACACACACACACACTCACACACACACACATCTTCTTTATCCATTCATCAACTGAAGGACACGGGCTGCTTCCGTATCTTGGTTATTGTAAATCACGCTGCCATAAACATCGGGATCATGGTTGCAGTTTTTTTTTAATCACACACACAGGAAGTGGTTATGTTTTCTCCTAGCAAAACTGTCCCTGGTTCATATGAGGAAATTAGTTCTTTCAGTGTATTGTGACGTCCTATAAAGGCTGCAGGACGGGTTCCACGTGACAATACTACAGAGCTGTTTTATGATGGCACTTGGATGAATTCGTTTCCCAGATCCTGAATGGAGATCATCTGAGGAACACGGGAATGTCTTCTCTCTCACAGTCTCATGCCGAGCACTGCAAGAGTGGTCTCCTTCCTGGGCATGTTCCCCAGGGAACAGAGCACACACTGCACACCCGGTGATCGATGCCACCTGGTGAGGTTACGTTTGCTCTAGACCAGAGGGCCACATGCTACCCGAAGCAATTCTCAGGGGTGCACCTGCTGGGTGGGACCAGGCATGGAGGAAGGCAGGGGATATTTATCAGCAACTACCAGGTCCTGGTGTGGGCTAAGTATTCTCACAAGCATCCCTGATGTTGATGCTCACAACTTGGAGTTTTGCATAGGATTGTACTGAGTAATAACTAATAATTATTCATAATATTAATTTAAAGAGTAATTATTATTAATTAAAATAAGAATGAATAATTAAGTGTTATTCATTCTACAAAAGTGGACTCAGAAGTTCAGAGAGACAATGTGTGTGAGACGGAGAGAAAGGAAGGGGAGGGGGAGGAGGAGGAGGAGGAGAGAAAGCAAGATGGTGACCAGGTGTGAGTGGTGCTATGATTACCATGATTTCTTGCTAGACTCTTTATGGGGTTATTTCAATGATCCCTCCCAGAAACCCAACTAGGCCTGGACTCTTATCGGATCCATTTTACATAGAAGGAGGTCAGTAATTAGCCCAAAGCAGCTCACGTGGGATTATGAATTCAGGCAATCTGACTCCAGTCTTTGAAGTCACTATGCTGTTCTACCTCTCTCCAGAGGGACTGCTGGTGTCCCTCCTGGAGTTCTCATCTATTTGGCTAAAGAACCTGAAAATTGAAGCCTTCACTGGTAATGGAGAACTGAAGAAATCCACCAGAACTGTTTCCACGTTACACACCACAGATGGCAAGCAAGCCAGTCTCTAGCCTGCAGAACAGCCAGATTCCCTCCACGTCCCCGTCCTCTCCAAAAAGTAGCTGTTCACTAAAAATCAAAATGGTGAATCTTTTCTTGACTCACAGCATCTTACAACTATCAACACATGAGAAAAACTCCATGTCTGATTTAATAAAACATACTTTTCTCTTCAAAATATTTTGATAGCACAGATAAAGAGCTGCGTGCTCATTAAAGTTTAATGAGTGTCTCTCCCTGCCATTTTCCACATGAGGATCAGACACTATGACTCACGCATGGTGGATGCCGGGAGTAGTTAACTGGGAGCGCCATTTAACCCAGTCTCAATCTCTGTTTTCACAGGGACACATGCTGCCCCAGACGGGGTCCATTAGGGTAAAGCACACCTCCGCTGACCTTCCTGCTTTGAGAGTGACATAGGTTCAGACAGGTGGGAGCAATAGTGCTCCTGGTTGATCTTTATTTGCTCTAAAAAGGGAGGGAGGGAAGGATAGGGGCACACCGGTTGCCAGGTGACTCCAACCTCAAGGCAAAGCTGGGGTCTCCCAGAAGAGGGCAGTGCCTTGGACAGAGGTTTATCTTCACTAGTGTCCTGCTGCCTGCCTGGACTCCATCCAGGGCAGGCCTTCTTGATCTTTCTGTAGACTGCCTACCGCTCTCCTTGCTTTTGCTCCCACTCTCTCCTAGCCTCTGGGATGGTCTCTGCACCCATGCCTGCAGCCTGAGATGTTATCCGTTCATTGAGGATTGTCTACTGTTCTACCACCTTGAGTTTTGGTGCCTCGACCTGATGTGATCTCTCCTTCCCAGAACAGCACACACCGTCTGTTAAGGCCGGCACTTTCCATGGAAGTTCTCATGTAAGAGCAATGCAGCCTTGGGGTTATCTGCACAGACTTCCAGTCAGAAAGACCCCACTCCTTCCCTGACCAGCATGTTATTACAGTCATGGACAGAATAGTGACCATACTAACGACGGCCACCTGATGCTTGGTGTTTACTGTGTATGGGGCATTAGGCATCCATCAGCTCATCATATACTCACAACAACCTGTGAGGTGAGTATGGCAATTTGCAGACGAGGAAAAAGAAGCTATGAGAGATTCAGTGACGCGTCAAGGCTCACACACATGAGAAGGCAGGCTTTGATCTCACAGCGTTTGGTCCCAGAACCCATTTTTTTTTTTTTAAATCATGATGCTACCACCCACTCGGGGGCTCTGTTTTCTCATCTGTAAAATGGAGACTGCAATAATGCCCACCTCTAGGGTGGGCACACGGACTAACTAAGATAATACCAGAGAAGTATAATAATCGAGAGCTCGGTGACTCCTAGCTGCTGTCATTGTCATGACCACAGGCCGGTCTCACCCCTCTCCTGCCCCAAAGTGAAGGGGGGGATGGCCAAGTCCTCCTAACACTTTGTCTCTCACGCAGGGTCACCCTGTGCCCAGCATTCCTCACAGGGACCTTGAGAGGGTCTGTCCACTGTGGGCCTGACCTAGGCTCAAAGAGATTGACAAAGTGTTCTGCCTCTTCCTAGAATTCAGGGACGGGCATCCTAGGTAACTGTGGACCCCTTCGCCATTGTGCTTTTCTGCTTTCACGGCCTTTACCCCTTTGCCAACTCCTGCTTTAGACAAGAATTCAAGCCCTCTCCCCGAGGTCTCCTGGGCCAAGGTTCCTCATAACCTTCTCTTTCTCCTCTCCTCTCACTTCCCCCTCCCCTCCTCTTCCATCCGCCCCTTCCCTCGCCCCTTTGACACCTCCCTTCCCTCCTCCCCTCCCTCCCCTGCTCCTCTCTCCTCCCCCCCCCTCCCTCTCCCCCCCAACTTCCTCTCCTCTCCTCTCCTGTCCTCTCCTGTCCTCTCCTCTCCTCTCCTCTCCTCTCCTCTCCTGTCCTGTCCTCTCCTCTCCCTCTCCCTGTTTCTCCCTTCCCTCCTTTTCTCTATGTCCTCTTTCTCTCTCTCAGTCACTCTCAGGACGATCAGTAGGCCAAGCAGCATCCCAGATCCCCGGCCCCGGAGCCAGAGTTTCTGGAACCAGGGCCCCCTACAGCTTGGTGACATCTGGGTGGCGTCAGGCTGTGAGGTGTTTTATGAGGAGCACCTCTTCCCTTGCTTGGATTTAGTTCGTCCCTGGGGTTGGTCTAGTTAATGAGGTTAGTGGTTGAGGGGCAGCTGAGGTGAGGATGTTCCTGCCTCCTCTCCTGAACGAATAGCACTGGGCAGCAGCCAGGATCTCCATCTTGCTCTGGCTGGAGCCCTGGTCAAATGGCCCCGCCTCTAAGTAAGTTTCCTTCAGGAACAGCATCTCCCATACCTTTATGGAAATAAAAATTAAAAAAAAAAAAACAACCCATAACTCTTTTAAAGGACGCTGCTGTTTCCCAGGTCACTCCACTTGTGGCCAAGGGAATTTCCACTCTGCCCCAGGGGAATTTCACTGCTCTTTAGGTAAACCCAGAAGACAACCAACAAATAATCTTTCACATTAATGATGTCTCAAAGATGAAAGGTATTAGTTTCCTTTATACATCCAGCTTATTGTCAGGGATGCGATTAAATTCTATCCTATGCTGTGGCTGGAGCATCCCACAGCTTGGAGGGGCTCTCTCCTGAGACCTTCACAGGGACAGCGCATTGGTTCTTAATGAAGTGGGCCCCGCCTCTGGTGGGGCAGGTCTCTTAGGGAGCACCTGCCATTGTGGAGGGACCCTGGTTACAGGACAGGCACCTCTCGCTACTGAATGCCCGTCCTCATTCCATTGAAGGCCCCCCGGAGGAGCCCTATCCCTCCCTCCATTTGCAGCTGTTTCCTGTTCTGCCTGAAGACTCTGCCTGACCTCATTTTTCAATTATCTTCTCAGGCCTCTTGTGTGGATGGTACTGCCGTGGGCTGTGGGCGGTGCCTGAGGGGGAAGGCCTCCTGATGACTTAAGCCTTTCTCAAAATGAAGGACTTGGGCTGTCTGGATGGGCACGGTCTGTCTGTGCTTGGTAAGCCCCGGCCTGGGGTGACTCGTTCGTTACATGGCAGTCCTCTCGTGCCAAGTGCGCAGCACTAGACCCATTGATGGCTGCCCCGCTGAATGAATTAGCTTCACAAATGATTCACAGCAAAGGATTAATGAGACCCAGGGCTTACCGTCCCCTCCACCCCTGCCACCTCTAGGGCCATTTAAGATATGCACAACTTGGTAAACTTTGATCATCCCTTTAGAAGAATGATGCTTACCGTCTGTGCTAATATTTTTAATCACTTTTGGAAAAAAAAAAAAAAAAAGTTCTCCAGCACCTTGGAGTAAGGCTGACAAAAGGTGCCCTACCCCAAGGACATGGATGGAGGCCTGGGTTTCTGCTCACAGGACAGAAAGGTGTCTCAGGATGTGGCTATTGATGGTGCCAATGTTCCTCCAAAGAGGGAGCGAACAGGTTGCTATATTTGTGTTCCATTTTCATCCATCCTCAGCCCTTCTCTGTTAAGTTTCTTCAAACAATTTGGGGAGAGATTTCTGGTGGTAAATGGAGTGACAACGTAAGAACTATGAGGCAAACGGGCAAAATAACCATATGGTGATAGAAGTCAGGAAAGTGGTTCTCTTGGTGATGAAGGAAGGGGTTATTGACTGGAAAAGGCATGAGGGAACTTTCTGGAGTGTTGGAAATCCTCAATGTCTTCATCTGACTGGGAGTTGCCAAGCGTCCACGTATACACAAACCCACTGTCGCCAAGCTGACATGTCAGTGAGTGCCTCCTACTGTATACAGTTATATCCCAATGAAGAAGATTACTGTCCCAAAGGCAGGCAGGACACAATCCCAGTGGTTTCCATTTCTTGCCATGCCTGACCCACTTTACTCTGGAGACACTGAAATTCTATCTGCATCCATTACACATCTTTATCTTCCTCCACAAGTATGTTTATACCCACAGGTTATATTTATATCTGCAGCCACATCTATATATTTAAATCTGGAGAGGAGAGGAAAGTGTTATATGTGTGTGTCTATATATAGGATAGTTTACTTCTTTCAAAGAACAGGAGGATCTTAGGCCCCTCCCCGCCCTTTTTTTTTTTTTTGTTGAGCAGGACACACACACACGTGTGCACGCGCACACACACACACACACACACACGAAGGATCACTGACTGCCTAATCAACAACCTTGCTTTCTCCCTTGCCTGAGGTGGTAAAACTGACCTTGATAACGAGCTGGGGGATGATCAGCATGGTGGACTTCTGCTTGGCCAGAACATCCTTGGTCTCATTGACACGCGCTGTGACAAAGAAATGTAGGTACGCTTGTTCCAGCAGCTGGCTCATGTACTCGCCTGCTCTGATCAGCACCTCCTCTTTCTTGACTGGCAGGAGGAGAAACAAACACACAGGGCATCAGGACCTGAGTGAGATCTGCTTGACTTTGCCCAAGTGCCCCGTCCTCTACCCCATCGGGATTCAAGGGAGCAAAAGGACCCCAGCATCCACCAGACACACAACCAAGGTGAGGGACGAAGACTCAATCGAGGACAAAGTCTCCTGCCTTTTGGATAAAACAAGAATGTGCTAGAAATTTTTTAAAAATTATTTATTTATTTATTTATTATTATTATTATTTTTCAGTGTAACAGTATTCATTGTTTTTGCACCACACCCAGTGCTCCATGCAATCCGTGCCCTCTCTAATACCCACCACCTGGTTCCCCCAACCTCCCACCCACCGTCACTTCAAAACCCTCAGATTGTTTTTCAGAGTCCATAGTCTCTCATGGCTCACCTCCCCAATTTAGAAAGCCTTACTAGAGAACGTGTCAATTTTTCCAAACGGTGCTTTTGCTGTTGTAAAAATGCAAAGCCATGACAGGCCTGTTCAAGATCAAGGACAAAGGGGTTTTAACTGTGGCTGTTTAGACTTGACCAGGAACAATCCTGGGATGACAGATATGGAGCTGTGAAACCCAGGGTCACCAGTCCATGCCCTGCCCCCTCATGCTACAAGAAACCTCTCTCCCAGGCCACAGGCCACCCTTGAGCAGAACTGTCAACTACCCGAACCTTCTCCTTACAGCTCTTCAGCTTTTCTTTCCAGCTTTTCCTGTACCACGCTTACCTGATTTTTCCATTTAAGAGAATGAAGCCTATGAAATCAGTTTTTACCTGAGGCATCCGGCTCTTTCCCATCCCATTCCTATTTGCAACGCAGAAGACCTCTGTGCCAAATGCCCGTTTCCTGAAGTCACTGACATTATCTTTTTGGTGTTGAGGACAGGCCAGGGAGACTGGCACTTGGAGGCTGGGGAGTGGTCCGTGCTCCCCTCCATTCACCATCTGGGCTGAGGGTGGGAATGCTATCTTGTGGCTCTGAGTATAACAGAGAGGTCCTGTTTGGCTGCCCTGCCCCCTTTCTCCATCACTCTCATTTCCCACTGCTCAGCATTCGAGGGAGCAAAGAGGCCAACCCGGGCAGTGGTATAGCACCTGCTGCACCTGCTCAGAGTCAGGTGCTAGTGTGGCGTGGACTGCCGGCCCTGTAGGGCAACGTGTGGTGATGCCTCCATCCCCGTGCCCAGAACACAGGCTCTGCAAAGGCTCACAGGATGCAACATCTCCCCTACTGCTTCCCTGCCCCATGTCTGCCTTTGGCCGAAGATTCCTCCTCCTTGTGGACGTTATTAAAGGGAATGACTCCCAGCATCCATCACTTTACATGAAGGTGCAGGGCATAGTCAGTCCCCAGTCCTGAGATGAGGACAGGATACTGGGTAGGGTGAGCCGGGGCGCAGGGAAGGCCCCTGACTTGCCGGCCCACAGGCGAGGGTGCATCAGCACACTCATCAGCGGCTTCAAAGACCCTTCACAGATGAATAGGCACTGTGACATCTCTAGCCCCCAGTGAAGTAGAGTTTACGAGGCTGGGGTCCACGCCTTATTTTACAGGTTCGCAGCTGACTTTAATGTGCAGCTAGGGTGGGGAGACATTTCTCCAACAACCCAGAGGGTCCCCACAGGATCAGCTCTGTAGAAGCCTTCGTTCATGTAGAAAGTATGGCCCTTCCCATCCACGAGCTTGCTGCTCAGAATGTGGCCTGCAGACTATCACCTGTGAGCTCAGGTGATAGAAATGCAGGTTCTCTGACCCCCTCCCCCACCCTTAACCCTACCCCCCCAGCTCAGTGAATTAGGATCTGCTTTTGAATAAGATACCCATAGGGATGCATCTTCAACTTTGAGAAGCCCCCAGATTTAGGAGGACCTTGGCTTTAGGAGGAACTCAGCCCTTGAATTCTGCTTTTTTAATGACCCGTTCATATTGCCTTCTTTGGGCCCGATCCTGGAACTTACTTCCTCCATGGCTCCCCAGGAAATTAATTGTCCAGACACATAAGACTCTATCCCTTGACTGGATACAACCTCAGATGAGCACAAGGGGGCCTGTTTCTCGTGCCCCCAGCTTTGGATGGAGGGAGTGGCAAATGGTATGCCTTGAAGAACAAGTGTTTTGCCTTTGGCTATCTCCAGCAAAAATAATAATAATAATAATAATAATAATAATAATAATAATAGTAATAATAGGCTTCCTCTGGTTTTTACTGGCAGAGGGGCTGTGTTCAACCACTGAGTTCCTTAAGGCTGGTGAGATACGCCAGACTTCTTCCTACCCATCTTAATGGAGGCTTTTGCTACCTTTATAATGTTGGCACCAGGACAATATTCTCTGGGGTAGAACATTCTCTAAATCATAGCACTAAGGAAACTGGGCTGTGCTTCCAAGCCCAAGAGAACAGTGCTCCTGAAATAGTATGTTATGTAAGTGCTGTGTTTTGCCACTGCACAAGAAATTGTTCTAGATAAAGTTTATTAAACGTGGCAAGAGAAAGAAGAATAGGTTTGCATTCTATGAGTGGTGAAGCTGGGCTCCTGCCAATATCACTTACTGTGTCTGGGGAAAGCCGAGGGAGACACAGACAGGAGCTGCCTCATCTCTTTTTCCAAAAAGCAAAGAAAACTAAATATAGCCAAGTGGAAATGATAGCACCTTTGAAGGTACTGGAAGGTTTAAGTTATTCAAATCTTCCAAGCTGATTCTAGCCCACACATTCTCTTTAATCATCAATCTGGAAAGTATGCCTTGCATTCTACTTGGAAAACTTTCTTTGCAATCGAGCCTCCGAGGAGTGTAGTCTGACCTGCTTGATCAAGGTCTAGAATCAGGTGGCTTTTTGCAACACGTTGAGACTTATTTTATTTTATGATTATGATTATGATTTTTTTGCAATTTATTTTAGATTGCAGTTTGCAACCTATTGCATACAGTTAAGTCCACCTGGTCACTGTCCCTAGATCAGTGACCGAGAGGGTTAATGTATCATGCCATTCCAGCCCACCAACTCACAGAGGCTCATTTTCTTATTGGATTAGGGAGAAAGGGGGAAGGAGATGGAGAGATAGGACTCTTGGGAGGTGGTACAGGATGGTGCATAGTGAAACCTGAGTGAGATCACACCTCATTTCTGCTCAAAATCCTCTAGAGGCTCCTCCACTCACTTGGAATCAAAGCCTAAGTCCTTACAAGGCCCCACAGTTCTTGATGTGGTCTAAACCATCCATTCTCTTTTGCCACCTTTGCTCCCAAGTCTGGTTTCCTTGCTACTCCTTGAACACATCAGACAGGCTCTGGCCTCAGGGCCTTTGCATTTACAGTTTCTTCGGGCTGCAAAGCTTGCTCCTTTCCTTCTGCCAGGTTTCTGTTAAATGTCATCCCATTAGAGAGGTTTTCCCTGGTCATTCCGCCCCCGCCAATATCCCTTCCTTCCCTCACCCTGTTTTATATTTTTTATTATGTGCATTACTAAACTATAGGGGGCTCTGTTTATTGCCCAGCCCCACCTCTTGAGACCACAAACCCCTTGAGGGGTGGCACTTCTGCTGTGTTCATGGCTGTGTCTCCAGCACCAAACAGCATCTAGACATTAAGCAGCAAATAAAGGTTAGGGGAATGGATCTACAATCCTGTGATGTGGGTGGTATTGTTCCTATGCACAGAAGAGCTCAGATTAGTTAAGGAACTTGCCTTGGGACACATAGCCTGTAGGTGACATAATCACACCTAAAATCTCCATTTGTCTAACTCTAAGACTCAGTTTCTCTAAACTCCACTGTTTGAGTCCTTTATACCGACTACTCTTGTCTTTAAGTATTCCTCTTCCTATCTTGTGGGATAGGAAAAGTGCTAGATCTCTCAGCAACACCCCCCACCCCCGCAAAATGTACCATGATGATTTCCTAATTGTTAGTCACGTGACAGTAGCTCTGGAAATTTGTTGCCCTATGGTTGGGTAGGTTTCTTGGAATTAGGATTCTTGGGAATGTTCCCCATTTTTCTGGGAATATCTTTCTAAAACATTACAAGGGTACTGATTGCAGCTTGGGACAGCCCTCGAAGCCAGAAAGCCTGAAAACAACTGGGATGTGTGAGTCGGTCATCCCCGAGGGCCATATTAGTCTTGCTTGCCTTCACGTTGTGAAACTCGTTATTTGTATGCCTGTCCTGATATATCAGCAGATGAGTTTTCAGAGATGGTCTATATACGGAGCTCAGATCTTTTACCTTCTCAATGGTAAAACAAAACACATCCTTCCTGCTGGGGCAGTCCCCCAAAATGTTACCTGATGTAGGGATAGAGATATCAGCAGGTGGGGTAGGGGATTGCTTTCTGACACAGGAAAGCATTGCAAACTTTTCTAGGCACTAAAAGCCCCTCGGGATTTTGTTACAATGTAAATCCCGGGTCAACAGATCTGGGATGGGGGCTGACAGTCTGCATTTCTAACCTGCACCCCCACCCCCACTGCGGTTGTGGGGGAGATTCTGATGTTTCAGGTCCTTAGGCCCACACCTGGAATTGCAAGAAATTACATTTAATTTTCATGACTCGGGGCGGGGGGCGGCTCCAGGACTTGAAAATTTCAGTATTCACGTCTACGCATGAGAGGGGAAGCTGGAATCTGAGGCCCTCTGGCAGAAAGGGGTTCTCCTCTGGGGTTCATATTCCTGAGCTCTGAGGTAGAACTTCAACTTTGACAGGAAGTTATTGTTATTATTTTTTAAGATTCATTTATTATTTATTTATTCATTTATTTTAGAGAAAGAGGGAGAGAGTGGGGGAATGGGCAGAGGGAGAGGGAGAGAGAAGCCTCAAGCAGACTCCTGCAGAGTGCAGAGCCAGAAGCAGGACTTGATCCCACGACCCTGAGATCATGATCTGAGCCTAAACCCAGAGTCAGACATTTCACCGAATGAGCCACCCAGGTGCCCTGACAGGAAGTTATGAATGAGTGACAGCACCAAGCTGGACAGGGAGGCAGAGAACAAGTTCCCGGGAAAAGAGCCCCCCTCGTTAGCTTACGAGACAAGGGCTCCAGTGTGACTTCGAACGCCTCCTTCTTGAATTCTGTCTTGGAGACCCCCGTGTAGAAGACAACGTTGCCCGAGAGATAGGCCGAGAGGGTGTAACGGTTGTGGCTGTTGTTCTGGAAGGTGATGGTGAGCTTGAAGTCTCTTCCCAGCACAGCATTTTCCACTTCAAAATTCATGGTCACATCAGACCTGGGTTTGAGGATGCCGTCCGTGTTGATGGGCTTTTTAGCCCCATACATCAGGGCAGTTTCCAGGGCCAGTCTCTCCTCTTCTTGGCCTAGGAGAGACTCAGAGATCATGACGGGGGAAAAGAAATGCAATCCATCCAAGAGAAATCATGAAACACTCGGCGCTCTAAGCACTGTGTGCTCTACTCATCCGTTGGCCTCTGTAAGCCACTGACTGCCCTTTGAGACAGGTTTCATCATTATTCCAAGGCTACCAATTCTCCAAAATCAGGTTTCCGGGGAACTATGACCTGCCTGGGCTGCCGAGTGGCATCTCCAGGGCTTATCTGAAAGGGGGTGCTAAGGGGTTGCTCTCGGGGCTTCTCCAGGGCTGCTACTTTGGGGTTCTGTGGGCAGAGTTGGCCCAGTTCCACTCTTCTCAAGTGGTAGCACCAGTTTGCTTCCCTCCCCAAATCCTAGCTAGCATTTGGGGCTCTCTAAGCAAAGATTTTGGCCATAGTTGCATCTTGCCATTCCATATTGTGCTCTACGAATTTTCTCCTATTCACAGATCTTTCTGATAAGACCTGTCTTCTTCGTTGTCTCTCTTTCCACGTGGGCCTGTCCCACTTGCTACTGCTGACTTGACCCCTGGGCAGCTGCTGTCCTGTCCCTCTACTCCTTCCCCTTTTGCCATTCCCCCCTGATAAAGTGCAGAGAACAACCCCCCCCCTTTTTTTTTGCATATGCACAGCGCCATACACTCAGATCTGGCAAGTCGTTAACAAGTCTTCCCTGTCAAAGGGCTCCAAGTTCAAGTTCCCTTAGGGAGCACTGGGTTATCTAGTGCCTCCAGATAGATGTTCACTGTCTTGATTCCAGCCTATCAGACATTCTGAGCCTGAGCCCTACAGTGAGGAATTTTAGTTAACATAAGACTTCCCAAACTCATCTGATGCAAAACACATTTTTGTTTGTTTGTTTGTTTGTTTGTTTTGTTTTGTTTTTTGAAGAACACCTATTGGCACCTATTGGCACAGCTATTGTTACACTGAAGTTCTAATGCATTTGGAGATGTGTGTGCCTTTTTTAGGAAAATGTCTTCTGTGGAGTATCCAAGGTGATGGTGGAGAAGATGAAGGTAGGGACAGAAGGAGAAGTGGTGAGCTCTGGAAGAAACGAGCAGTAGCTTTGGGCAGGTGTGGAAGCAAGAAATACAGGTACAAGTCAGACCTCAGGGCTCGCTCCTCCTGGCTCTGAGCTAGGCTGACGTTCCTTACAGAGCCCTGGACAAAATGCTCGCTTGAGGGGACAGAGAGAGTCTCTTTTCTCCTTACCACCCGAATAGCTTTGGGTACATCTTGGTGCATTGTGGAAGACACAGAGGCAAATTCTTTGACTTGTAAAAACTAGTCATGGGAATGGCTAGCAAAATAGAATCACCTGGAAATAAAAGTGCAAGCTTTTAAATTCATTAATTTTAAGATAATGCCTTCTACTTTACTTAGCAATGAACTGCAGGGCAGATGAGGAAGTCAATTAACAGCAACAGCTATCCCTGAGAGCTAACTCTGTGACAGGTATTGTGGTGAAGTGTATACTGGGCATTGTCTCCTTTAATCCTCAGAGAACTCTACAAGGAAGAGCCTATTATTACTATCCATGTCCTTGTTTGTAAAAAAACAAGGGGGGGGGGCTACTTTCATCAGAAGGCTTTTAGGAGGTCTGGAAGCATGCATAAGAACTGGTACTTTGCAAAGACAGTGCCAGTAGGTCTCGCAAACAAATGTGAATGTGTGTATGTGTTAATTTCTCTGATCGTCAGGATTGCAAGAATGCGCCAGGAGCAATTGGTCTAGGACAAGCATTGGCTAGAGCACATGTTTATAGATCAATAGGAGGGAGACATTATCTCCCTGTAAAGGGAAGGGGGGGCTATTTTAGGGAAGGGAAGGGGGTGAAATATTTTAGCAGAAAGCACCTGGCCAACAGCTCCTCGGGAGAGCTTTATTGATGATCGCTTTGGATGGGCACCAGATATGCATTTAGACAAAATACAGGAGGGGAACACCAGCACCAGGGACCTACCTGGCAGAGAGGTGCCATCCCGGGGGAGAGAGGCCGAGCTGGCCCAGATGAGGGGAAGGGGCAGTGGAAGGCTTGTGGCAAGCCACAGGAGACTTTCTATGGCATCACAGAGGAGCCTCCGGTCTCCTCAAGGGATCAGCTTCCCGTGAGCAGGAGTTGCCCGCCAGTTGTTCCAGGAAGCACAGGCCCAGATAGGAGGCAGGAACATCAGGGTTTCCCCAGAGCTCTGCAGAATTCCCGTCTCTCTGCAGCTGTGCTTTACGCTCTGACATCTTACATAATTCAGGGCCATGAATTTAGTGCTGTGGGAGAATGATCTAAAGCCAGATTGCATTTTCTGAGATTCCTCTGCAGCCTGCAGGAGCAAGGTCAAAAGCATCTTTTCGTTAACCGGGATGTAATGAAAGTGCCCTTTTATGTTTGATAAGCTTCTCATTGTTCAGATTTTTAGCTCAAATGTCACCTTCTCAGAGAGCACCCCCTTCCATCACCCTGTGTAATGTGTCCCCAAGCCCAGTCCTCTCATCTCTTCCTCACACGTTCCCTGGTTTTTGTCCTTTTCCCAGCACTTGACACTGCATAACATTATTTTCCTCACTAGAACCTATCTCCCTGTCCCCAGAACCTAGGACCCAGCCTGGCACAGAGGCTTTGAAGGATCAAGGTTTGGAAAAGCACTTTGCTTTCATCCACAGACAGAACTCTCATCTTTATAATGGATACGAAATAGTCCAGTTTTGGGGTATTTGATGTGCATTTAAATTCACCTGTGGAAGTGTCACCTGCATTAGCATTTATTTGACTGTTTGGTGCTGCTTGAGCCACCGTGATGTCCAGGCACTGTGTTAGGCTCAGATGAGAAGCACAAGCCTTCCCTCCCTTGTCTCAGGGACACGTGCAGAGGGATCGCTATGTGTGTCCATCACAGATGCCGGGTCAGGGGGAGAGACTCAACAGCCCCTGGGGGCAGGAAAGACTTCTCGGAGAGGTTTTTCTCTCGGCAGTGAGAGCAAAGGCATGAAGAAAATGGCAGCCTGGCTCTCAAGAGGACCGTGAGTGAGCAGCTCTCTGGGCTGCTGCCTGGGGAGCCTGTGGGTGTGGTCAGGAGGAGGAGCTGGAGGGTCCCAAAAGGCAACCAGCAGAGGCTTGGTGAGCTCTGACTGAAGGGCCCTGCAAGGCAACAGAGGAGATGAAGGGCTTTTAAGCAGTATCCTAACAGGCTCAAATTTATATTTTAAATATGTCACTTTGGCAGCAATGCACAGGTTAGACAGAGGGAAAGAGAGGATGTGGCGGGAAGGTAGCCTTGGGAAGTAACCCAAGGTAGCCAGGAGAAAAATACTCATACACTGACTAATAGTAGGAGTATCATAGTAAGAAGAGAATTACTAGTAGGAGCAGAAAGTAACTTTATCGGACACTTATTCTGTATCAGGCACTATGCTAAGGGCTTTCCACACCTGATACCACTGAATTCTCAGAATGCCCATATATAGAGAGACAGGAGAGGAGATGAATTTGAACTATTTCAAAGGGGACATTTTGAGAATTTGCTGCTTGACTGATTCTCGAGTTGCTAAACCTGTGGGGGGACTGTGGTTCTCTTCACTGGAGTCTGGAATAGAGAAAAGAGATCCAGGCAAGGGAGGGAGTGAGAGAAGGTGACATTCTAGAAGGGTTGGTTTCAGGTTTCTACAGGAGACTTAAGGGAATGTGAAGCTGAACAGAGAAGCTGGGCCAGAGACACCAACGGTGATGGGGAGTTGGGTAATGAGTAGATATGTGACTCAGCCACGGAGAAAGAACATAAAATGGGTAGGAATGAAGCTTGAGGATTGAGCCTGGAATGAGTACCATTCAGAGGTGAGGGGAAAAGAGGAGCTTAGAGTTACAGAAAGGGTTAGAATAAAGAGTGAAGTAGGCTGAGATGGAACCCGGAGAAGTGGTGTCCTAGGAACAAAGAGGAGAGAGAATTTCAAGATTCGAGGGGTTGAGCAGTCGCATCAGAAGGTATGAGAAGGTACGAGAAGCTCAGGCAAGCTGAGATCTGCAAACATTTATTCCACATGGCAATCAGGTGGTGCTGGCAGTTTTGAGAAGAGGAGCTTCAAGGGGCACCTGGGTGGTTCAGTCAGTTGAGTGTCTCTGCCTTTGGCTCAGGTCGTGATCCCAGAGTTCTGGGATGGAGTCCTGCTTCCGGCTCCCTGCTCAGCAGGGAGTCTGCTTCTCCCTCTGCCCTTCAACCCTCTCATGCTCTCTCTCACACTCTCTCTCAAATAATAAAAATAAATAAGACCTTCCCCCTCAAAAC